>NC_088368.1:37032874-37097874 GCF_034508935.2 Berghia stephanieae | reverse complement strand
AAATTAATAATGGAAAAAAAAACCAACTGAGTAATGTTATATTGGGCAAAGAGAAAATGTATTTTCCTGGTAATGAAATGAGATAGCAATGGCAATTCTACTTGTATTTTTACTTTTACCCTTATTTCTATTCTTATTTACTGTATTGTTTATAAAATTATGTATCAAAATTAGGGTTTCCATGAAGTATTTCCCTGTCTAATAACATCTTTAATAGAAGACCATTCCAGCCAATATACTTTAAACTTGAACTAAGAATACAGACACTTTACATTTTGGTTACCATTATTTACTCAATGCGTCTCAATGTGGTTGCCATGGCTACCTATAAGCAAATTCAACCTATTTCCTAATTTATTCCGTGCCTCTATGGCATGACGATTCAATGACACATCTTATTTGCATGGTGAGCATTCCAACATCTGATGCGGAAGCAGAATACAATGTCTCTTATGTACTTCTACAGAAGAGTCACACGCAGCATCACGTTACCGTAGAATGAGCTTAAGTCTCAATGGGAAATTAGCTTAAGGCGATCATGAGTTGTTATGATTTTTCAAACCTGTTGTTAGGCTTATCTTGTGTTGACAACGCCTCTCAGTCGCCTTCCAAATACTGCTCACCATAGTTATATAAACCCATGACAGGCGCAAATCGTCACTTGCTATTCTTCGCACAATGCATGGTTTTGTGTGAGAAACGTTCGGGGCCGGAAAATAGGTTACTGTACTGTGTAAGTCCGTAGACGGGTGACCAAAATCATTGCATAGAGAAGGCAAATTTATACAATGTCAGTACGATCTAAAAGAGATCAATACAATCATAGTACAGAGAAGGCAGATCTGTTACTATGTATTTGTCCCAATAAAGCATAACACAGAGAAGGCCGAAACTGTGTTACACTGGCCGGTTTGGTAACAAATCAAATATAAAACAGAGAAGAACAAAACTGTGGTATAAAAATATTAAATATTGGCCGGTTCGGTGATAAATTAAAAAGCGACGTATGTCGGAATATCACATGTCCATAAAAGAGTGTGAAAATATAAGGTGTCCGTTAAAAACTTGATCCGTCAAATATCTATCCAGATATAAAAGGATAGTGCAAAGTCTTGGACGTAAAATATACTTAAGAAGCACGGTTGTTCTCAGTATTTGTGGGAACACACCACACTACACATCTTTTTCACGAAATGTCAGATCAACGCTGCTACAAGAAAACAGAAGAACAGACTTGAGACAACAAGACAAGATTTGTTTGTGTGTATTGTATTGTCTTTACGTATGACTCAATTGGTACGCATCTGTTATCAAAACCGTTTCATTTAATTTTTTGACATTTTCTTATTTTTAAATAAAGTTATATAATTTAATTCAATCAGCAGACTTGTTTGATAATCTAAAGCTATAATTTTGTGGGTGCCTTTTGTAATATCATTGCATTAGTCCGATTGTGGTTGGAAATGCCTTTATATATCAAAACAGTGACACGCAGAAATGTCCGATGACTCATGCGGCAAGGCAAGGAGTCATCTCTCTCTTTTTAAAGCTCATTGAGCAAGTTTATTGGATATTGCGCTATATGCAAGTTCGTTTATTATTTTATCTCGGAATATTTTCTAGGAAGACCTTGTGAAGTACTTTTTTTAGATGAGTAAACCTAATATAATACAAGAGCGGCTTTTAATTTTTATGGTCAAACATTATTTTTTTGGTTTATTCTCATCCTCATTAGGCAAAAACGAAACAAAATACATTGAAAAGTTGTGTTTTATTTAGAATTTTAAAAAGTAGAATATCAATAGTTGTTTGTATTGTTTATTCAATTACCAAAATGTTTAAAAACTAATATAAAACAACACCAAAAAAAAGTTGGCCCTCGGCCATCGTCAGGAGTTATACAATCACATATTAAAAATATATATGTATATACTATAATATTGGTATATAGAAATATATAAAATATTGTGCATAATGTGTATGAATAATAACATAATCTAAAGATACGGAGAGAGAGAGAAAAGAACGCCTTGATTGTAATGCTACTTTCCAATGTGATGTTAGAGCGAATGTTGCAAGACAATTTTTGATCGACAATAGCACTGATATCATGAAGCCAAGGAATGAAGTGAGTAGGAAAGTGCCAGAAGACAACAGAGAATAAAAACTTCGCGGAGGGGATGGGGGCTCGAACCCACGACCTTACTGGTACGACAACTCCGACTGGCCGGGGAGCGAGGTTTTTTTTTTTTTGCACCAGGTTGGGAACAGGCAGGTTTAAAAATGGGTCAGGGAGGTTCCTCCATGTCTACCGTCTCACGCTGATTCGTGGAGAAAAATAATCACGTGCCAGTAGGTACTATTTTTACGTGTCGTTTTGACACGCAAGCGGTTTATATGAACCGGAGGGAAACTCAACTGATCAAGTCGTTGGGAACGCTGACTCCACGGGGACTCAACACTAGGATTAACCACCACCAACCTCCACTTGCAACAACTGCCACTACAGCTACTGCTGCTACTATACTACTACCTACTACTACTATACTACTACTACTACTACTACTACACTACTACTACTACTACTACTACTACTACTACTACTACTACTACTACTACTACTACTACTACTACACTACTACTACTACTACTACTACTACTACTACTACTACTACTACTACTACTACTACTACTACTACTACTACTACTAACTACTACTACTACTACTACTACTACTACTACTACTACTACTACTACTACTACTACACTACTACTAACTACTACTACTACTACTACTACTACTACTACTACTACTACTACTACTACACCACTACTACTACTAACTACTGCTCTACTACAACTACTACTACTACTACTACTACTACTACTACTACTACTACTACTAATACTGCTACTACTACTACTACTACTACTACTACTACTACTATTACTACTACTACTACTACTACTACTACTACTACTACTACTACTACTACTACTACTACTACTAATACTACTACTACTACTACTGTTCATACTACTACAACTATAACGCACGGTTTTTATGCACCTCCGTTGGCGGTGATGGTTAATTAATGAAAATGTTACTGCATACGACCATGAGGCTTAAATAATTTTAGATTGTAGTTTAGCACGCTGCTTAGTGATTACCGATGTACGTTTATACAATGATGATAAATTAAAGAATATTCACAATAATTTAAAAAATCAAAGGTAAAAAGAGACATGGCACACAAATACTGATCTTAAATAAATAAAGAATTTTAGAAAAAAAAATTTTTAAAACACGATAAAAAGTTTTTTTTTAAAAAAAGAAAAAAAAAAGAAGTCTTTCTCAATAAAGTAAACTTTTAAAAAAATATATGTTTACAATGGGAATCGAACCCAGTACTTTCAAGGTTAAGAAGTCTGACAGCTTGTCCACTGCGCTACGGAGCCACCTAACTGTCCATCACATTTAATAAGGTCTTTCTAAGACATTATTTTACCTTCAATGCAACTTCTATTTTCTGGTTTTATATTTCGATTTTGTAGTTTATTATTATTTTTGTATAAATTTATTAACAAAAACATCCTTCAGATGTCACAATATAACTTTTGCCATGTCCGAATACAGAAACACAATATCGTTGATGAAATTGGGTGGAATGCGCATGCGTAACGGAGGTGCATAAAAGATACATCGTCAACGGAGGTGCATAAAAACACTACGTTTAAAAAAAAAAATTGTTGTTGTTGTATTTTTGCAGCAGTTATAAATTTACCAATCACAGTTGTGCAATAATTTATCACCTAAATATAGTACTAGACCTACAGAGATGGACCCTACAATGCATTTGATTTGTGTAACGTACTTTTTCTGCATTTATCCACACTAGCTACCACTGTAGACACATCTCAAGACAACAATAGTGTGGTCTAATTTCTATTGCTAACTTATATTTCAAACTTCAACTACAGTATTATAGTATTATATCAAACATTTTTTAAAAGTATGTTATCTTCTTCTCATTCTTCTTCTTCTTAACAATCAAAAATATGGCAGGCGTACATTGTGTAGTGTATAGTGTAGGCTTGCCAACTGCACACCCCTTTGAACCTTGAACAACGCGCGCGCTGACCTATGGCCTTGTCCGACCTCTATCGGCTTTCCCGTTGTGGCGATGCTAAAAATAGTGCAGGCTAGTTGGCGATGAGGGTTATTCTCAGATGACGTCACAAAATGGCCCAAACTGGTGCAAAAAAAAAAACAACTCGCGGCCGGCCGGGGAGATCGTGACTCTACCGTATGTACTATTCGCGACGGTCGTAGCATTTCCTCTATGATAATATAAGCTTAATTCAATCCCTTTTGTTAGGGGGTGGGGGGGGGGGTGGGGAGGGGTGGGGGGGGGGCGAATTTACTATAAGAAGAACGAAATTGACGTCTCTCAGCTCTTTGTTATTGGTATTAGACATCCAATGTAAGGCTTAGTTCTCACTGAATGGTACCAATCAGACTATAAACGCTTAAGGTTATACGTAGTTTTGTGTGTCGGGCTGGCGGATGTTATGTGTATTTTACCTAAACGCGTACATCAATACCATAATAGCAAATTAATCACGAGGCGTCCCTGTTATCCATTGTAATAACAAACAAATGAAAAAAGAAGGAGTTCAAGATATTATTTTTCTCCTGCACGCATTCGGTTTTTACTAAAAATATATTTTGCTGTGTCATATGATAATTCTTAAGGTTAAATATTTTGATTTCAGTTAAATTTTCACACGATGGTGAAAGTTAAATTAAGAATAAATCTTAAAAGAAAAAAACATTTCGAATTTATTCCAAACGGGCGCTGCCGTGAAGAAAAGTGTGATGTCAAAAAAGCTGGTTCCTATTTCATTGGAAGTGTAAAACCACTCTTCCGGAGGACCGGATATTTTATCTTGTGTATTTCATCCTCTGGTGTCAGAATGATGGTATCCTATTTTCTCGTCTAAATATACAAAAGACCAAAATACCAAATACGGAACATTTTGGACTCAAAACCCTTCTGTGCTTGGAATTTTGTTCATTTTTGAAACTGTTGTATTCATTTTTGTTTATTACTTTATACAGCCCACAGATTCTAGAAGGTAAGCATCAAAGAGATAGTTGATTTTAACTTTTTTTCCAAACTTATGATATACGGCCTCAAAACGGTATTATGTCGAGGCCTTTAATAAATGATAAAAATTCCTGGATTCAAAAATATGAAATTGGGTCACGTTGGCATGTTTTAATGAAGAAAATGGATAGAGTTTTTCACTGGGACGAGAACATAAATTTCGTTGTTCTTATCATTTCCATTTCAAATCCATTTAAAAAATATATCTGGGTCATCCCGACCATCGATCTAACTGACATGAGGGCAAACGAAGAGGAATTCCCCGTGGGTCAATCAGCTGTTACTACTGTGTCATACCGGAAAAAGCTCTTTTCGTTTGATGAATAGGAAGGTCGACGCTATCAATACACTCGTCTTGTCTGATGATGCGTTAAAAGAGGTGCTATCCTTCGCGATTTTCCCTCTCCTTGATTCAAAGTTTATCGACCTTTTCAAAAAATATTTCTCAAGGATTATCGACTTAAATTTAGAAACACATCATGGTTCATACTTGTGTGTTTATAAATGCAATAATTGAGCTACGAATGGTAGCGGTCGTAGTTTCTACGGATAAGATAAAGAGAGGGAAATCTTAATCATTATATTTCTTGTTAAAATATCGGTATCGCTACATTTGTACAAATGGCAGCAGCTTCTTATGGTTCACACTATTATGTTATGACGATCGACCCAATCAGCAAAGTCCGGTCCGCATTCGTGCACCGTCGCGAACCCGCCTGGTAGCATCGTCACAACACACCTTTCGACTAGATGCTCTGCCGTTTCGGGTTCTTGTCCACAGCGTGGACATATTGGACAGGAAGTTAGACCCCACTGATGTAACGCACCGGCCGTTAGGCAGCTCCTCGACCGAAGCCGATTCGCAGCTACCCAGTGTCTCCTCTTACTGGTATCAAAGCCCGGCAACTTCTCACCAAGCTTGGAGGAGTGTAGGTCCCCGCCCCCACGAGGGATTGAATTCGTCCAAACCGACTTCCATCTGGTATGTGCAGCTCTGTCCGTAGTCAGGGATTCTGCGTACAAGGGTTGCCGGGACTTATTTCGGCTCGAAACGGGGGCACCGTTCATTATGCGCATGAGAGGGGTATCCCCATTCCCTCTCTCTTTGATCTTACTCAGCCAGTTTCCCGTAATGGTCTCCCTCCGGACATCGGGGGGCTGGATCGCTGCCATTATCGGGCCCCATTCTCTAGGGGTTGTTGCTAGCGTTCCCGACACTATGTGCATCGACTTGCGAAGTTTTACATCCTCCTTCTCAACGTTTCTGCTTCTACCCCACACTGGAGCGCAATACTCCGCGGTGGAATAGCATAGTGCCAGGGCGGATGTTCTCAGGAGCGCTTGGCTAGCGCCCCAAGTCGATCCCGCCAGCTTCCTCAGAAGACTGTTCCGTTTCTCTATCTTCCGGTCAACCCCTTCGAGATGAACCCGGTAGGTAAGGCTGCGATCCAACGTCACCCCTAAATATTTTGGACGCGGCTCATATGGGAGTGGCTGGTCCCCGACTATGACATTCAGTTTACGGGTGTGCCAACCACTGCATAAGTGAAATGCAGTGGCCACGGTTTTTGAAGTGTTCATCTTCAGGTACCACTTGTCAAAGTAGGATTTGAGTCTGGTGACGTCCTCGCTGAGTACGCTCTCGAGACGGGTCCACACTTTACTCTGAGTAACGAGTGCCCAGTCGTCTGCGTATCCCAGCCTCAGGGAGGAAGTGTTCGGCATATCGCTAATGTAAACGTTAAACAACATTGGCGCAAGTACCGACCCCTGAGGGACCCCATTCTTCAATTTCCTTACTTTGCTCGTGACGTCTCCCAGCGCGACGTGGAATTGCCTTTCCCCTAAGATCGAAGAGAACAACTTCAAGGTCTTTTTGCACCTTATGATTTTTGCAAGTTTGAGCATTAACCCATCGCACCAGACCGTATCGTACGCCGCTGATAGGTCTATAAACACAGCACCTGTTTGCTGTTTTCTCTCGAACCCGTGCTCAATATGCTCTGTAAGGGCAATGACCTGCTCCGTGGTGCACCTCCCTACACTGAAGCCTGCCTGCTCAGGTGGCAGGGCAGCGTCTAGGACCGGCCCCCATCGATTTAATAGAACACGCTCCAACAATTTGTAAAGACAGCTCAGCAGCGATATGGGTCTGTAACTGTCTGCCTCCTTCGCCGGCTTCCCTGGCTTCAGGATGGCAACTATCTTCGCGTGCTTCCACACTTGTGGAAGCTTTCCTTTTGCAAGGACGTCAGACATTGCCTCTGCTAGCCAGGCCCGTGCCCTGGGGCCCAGATGCGTCACCATATCGGGATATACACCATCTATCCCTGCTGCTTTGTCGTTCTTTACTTCGCTAATGGCTGCACCCACTTCTCGGGGACTGAACTCCTCCGACTCCTCCGCAAATAGCGAGTCCAAAATTGTACGGTACGCCTTGCGGACACCGCGCTCAAAAGCCTGATTAGGGACCCGCTTACTACGGTTCTTAATATTCTTGGCAATTGTGTCTGCCTCGCATTCCGGTGCAGCCTTCGCGTAATTCCGATCTGGGTCCAATTTCTTTATCAAACGCCAAGCGTGGCGGCTGGAGTGTGTAAAGTCGAGACTTTCCACGGTCTCCTGCCACCGTTGCTTCCTTCCCTCTGCCAGAGACTGAAGTAGTCTATCGGCTGTGTCCTGGGACTGGGTCTGCTGGTACTCTCGGTACAGCTCTTCCGACTCTGCTGTCCAGCAAGGGGTGTAGAATTTCCGCTTGCCCCGTGGAATAGAGCGTTGAGCGCTCTTAACCAGTAGCCTACTAAATCTGGTTATATTCTTGGACTTGGGAGGAATGGCAGGGCAGACCTGCTCGATATAGGAACTGAATTCCTCCCAGTCAGCCTTCCTGAAATTCCATCTGCAAAGTGGGAGAGACTGCACCCTCGGTATTGTCACCCCAGCTGTGACAAGAACCGGCCTGTGCTGGCTATGCGGGAAGTCCCCGAGGACTGTCCGCTTCACCTGCAGCGGTTCACCGTTCGCGCCTTTCGTTACGAGGGTGAGGTCTGGAGTATACTCCTTCTTATGGCGGGTACCCCGGAAGGTACCCTTGGCTGTAGGATCGTACACTAGGTGTAGATCATTACAGTCCATCCATGAGCGGAGTTGTCTTCCTGCCTCGTTGCAGTCTCGGTAGCCCCATTCGTGATGGTGGCTATTAAAGTCTCCCAGACAGATGGAAGGATGGCTGACCACCGGTACCGGTGGTGTAGTCCAAGTCGCTCTAGGTGGTTTGTAAATATTATGCAAACACAGTCCACCTACTTCCACGGAAATTCGGTTCACCCCATTGCTGTCCGTTACGCTCTCAATGACCCTTACCTTCGATGGCTCTTTAGCGTAAACGCTAACCCCTCCTTTGAGCCTCGAGGTGTCCTCGCGTTGGACCACCGTATAGCCTGGGATCTGGAATCGGGAAGATTGCGCGCCTGAATAAAGGTGGGTCTCCTGTAACAGGAGGATATCTACGCAATGAACGGCCAATAGCTTTGATAAAATCTCATTTTTTGCCATACTCTGGCTCTCGACGTTCAGGGACAATATACGCGTCAGCTCGCCATCCCCGCCGTCGCATTTTCCGATCGGCAGGCCGCGAATCGATTGATGCATGGGACGTTTGCTTTTTTCTCGGACGTGCCGACGACCCTGGCGACACGAACGCGGTATTATTTGGCTTGGCGGCAGACCGCTTCGCCATTGATGGGACTGATTGGGACTCGACATAAGGACAATAGTGTGGCGCCCGGGCTGCTATTCGGGCACCGGGTTTGGATCAAATTTAGTCACACACCGGGGCGAGCAGCTCATGTGGCTCGTTGGCTCGATACCCGGGATGGTCTCGTGACGGTCGACCGGGGTTTACACCTTTGCCCTCCCGTGTGCCTCAAGCCCCCTCACCAACTGCAAGGTAAAGATCCACGAGGGGGTACAAATGGCGGAAGTGACTTTGCAACTGTTGACTGTAAGCAGCATGTTTGTTTGTTTTTTTTTGTTTTTTTTGTTTTTTTTTTTTTTTTGTGTGTGTGTGTTTTTTTTTTTTTTTTTTTTTTGGTTTTTTGTTTTTTTTTTTTTTTTTTTTGGGGGGGGGGGGGGGGGTTGCTATGAAATAAATGCTTTGGCATTTCGAAACAAAAATATATTTTTTCGTGACAATTATTATTTAGAAAAATCATAAAAATCGTCAAGAGGTTGAGGTTCCAGAAATGAGGATGTTGAGATGGTCACTTTGCTGGACAAGAAAAGATAAAGTGAGAAATGAACGAATTCGAAGGTTGACTTAAGTGAATAATATATCACCAAAGATGAGAGACGATAGATTGAAATGGTTCGGATATGTTAAGAGACGAGAGAGTGAGTACGTGGGAAGGAAAGTATTGGTCTTACAATTATACAATTAGCAGGAAAGAGGAAAAAGGGACGACCAAAGACTAGATGGTTGAATAGGGTAAAGGATGATATGAAAGAACTGGGCCTGGAGGAAAATGATGCTCTGAACCGAGATGCATGGAGATGTGGCATTCATTATGGCAACTCTGCAAAATGCGGGATAAGCTGAAAGAAGAGGAAACCAATCATACATATACGTTTGAAATTTAATTTTAAAAGTTGACGCTCCAGAGGGAAACGATTGCCTTATTATGGAATATTTAAATCTAATTTTCATCTAATAATTTAGCGTTTAAAAGGGAAAAGTAGTGTGGATTTAATAAGCCTAACGTTAACCATTATCAATGAAATAGCCTTATAACTGCAAAAATCGGAAAAATTGGAATGTTGAACAATGAATCTTACCGAATCTTTTGATTTTTGTTCAATTGCATAATTTTAGATTTACTCTTATTCAAAGTAAGCCCAGAAAATATCAAAAACTCATTAATTTTTTGTAACACATGTTTTAAGTCTTTTTGATCCTTTAGAAAAAAAGTTGTATCGTCAGCATATTGTTTAAGAATAAATCTTGTGTTGTCTATTAGTATTCCCTTGAATGCTTTTCTCCTGTCTTACTTTAGATGCCATTATTTCTACTCCTAGAATAAAAATTAAAGGAGATATTGGACAACCTTGTCTAACGCCTCTTTGAATATCAAAATCCCCCGATATATGTCCCCCATCTTTAACACAAACCTTCCTATTATTGAAAATGGTGATCATACAACTTTTGAAATAATTTCCGAAACCAAAGTAATCAAAACTTTTTAATAGGAAAGTAGTTGATATAGTGTCGAAAGCCTTTTTATAATCAATTGATAACATTAACGAGGATAAGTTTATTTCTTTTTCATATTCTATTAAATCATCAATTTCCCTCAAAAGCTGTTATAATACGATTTCTGAACAAAATCGGGTACTAATTATCCCAGAGGGACGTGTACATATATGCAGGTCTGACATTCGAACCCACTTATGGGCCTAGTTTAACAGTGTTACAATTGACAATATTTTACGTCATTTTTTAAAGATTTCCATTACAATAACGAGCCCATAAGGAATTGGGACATCAGACTTGCAAATAAGTGCACATTGACCCAGAGCAAACACCTAGTAAAATTGCTTTCGGGTCAGTAATATAATCACCGATATCGACAACATCGAATAATTATTTACTGATGCGTGGATCGTTTTCTTCGCAAAACCTACTGATTCATTTCCATTACTTTGAAAACGAATGTCAAAGCTGGAATGAGAATAAACAATCCTACTGAAAGACACACACACACACACACACACACACACATACATACACACACATATAAATAATATATATATATATATATATATATATATATATATATATATATATATATATATATATATATATAGTGGGACTTCGATAACAGTGATGATAGGACCATCCTATAATCCCTGCCATAACCGAAACCTGTTATAGCCAAATTTCAAAGGAAATGACCTCAGTACCCATTGAAATTGAATGTAGCATAGAATAGTAAGTAGATTACACACACACACACACACACACACACACACACACACACACACACCAAAGTTCACCAAAGCATGACGGTTTCATGCTTTCCAAATTTTGAAAATGGAGTGCCTGAAACAGACTTCCGGACCAGTGGAATCTATCTTGAGGCCACCAGAATACGTTTTGACTGGAACAGGAGGTGGCAATAAACGCGTTGGAAATATTTTGCAGTAGTTTGTCCTAAAAGCATGGTTGACATCAACTTTTGGGAGACCCCCCCCCCCCCTCCTCTCCCCCTTGTCAAATTTTGAGAGACCCCCCCCCCCCCTCCTACCCTTTTTTGGTTGACGTCAAGTGAGAACGATCCCTTATGAATTTAGAACTGAAAGCAAGACGCCGGCTTGGGCTGAATGAGCAAACACAAACAAAACAAAACAAACAAACAAACAAAAAAAAATTTTTTTTAAATAACAAAACAACCAAACCCTAACTAATACATAAATAGAATGGACAACATAAAATAAGTAGAATCTTATGGCGGCATAAAACAACCAGAGTCATTCCGTTGCCCCAAGCGTTTAACTTAAATCAAATTTGTCTAAGTGTTACTAACGGATAAGTTGGCCTGGGATATTTTATGTAATTTTATTACTAATGGAATAATCCCGTAGTGACGAATAAGTTCGAAAATGTCTTTGTCAGCACTGACGAACAGGCCTTGTGCTCGCCAGTACTGATCAATTGCCGGTGACACTTCTTATTTAGTACTAACAGGCGCTGGCACTTATTGGTCAGTACTAACCTATGGCCCTAGCCTAGAGAGAGAAAAAAGATTTCAACAGAGGAAGCTCTTTCTTTCATTTCATTTCACAAGTTTCAATAATAATAATAATAATAATAATAATAATAATAATAATAATAATAATAATAATAATAATAATAATAATACGAATAATAATAAGAGACGTCTAATAATAATAATAATAATAATAATAATAATAATAATAATAATAATAATAATAATAATAATAATAATAATAATAATAATAATAATAATAATAATAATAATAAATGTTTATTAGGTCCAATTGGACATAATTTAAACCACACAACGGATGGCTGAATTTTTTTAAAACAACATACAAGAAGAAAATAAATCACTTGGCGTATAAGAAGTTACAAACAAATATGTGGGAAGATAGGGTACACACAATAAGAAAAGATAACCAAGATACGAAAGTAAGACAAGTATTGGAAGAAACATTAAATTGAGTATTAGCACTTTCATTTATCCATTATTGTTACATCATTTCATATTTGGCGATTCATTCTAGCTGGTACTACGATCATAAAATTAATGACACTATCAATTCATTCGTCACATTTCTAATGGAAAAAAAGTAAAGAGTTAGTACTTACTTTGATGTTTATTGATTAGAGTTCAAAAGAGAAGACTGAGACTTGCGGGGCACTGCTGGAGACACAAGGAGGAGATTGCAAGCAGCCTTGTGCTATGGGAACCACCTGAGCAAATCAGAAGCAGAGGCAGACAGAATAAAACCTACATTGACTGTCTGCTAGATGACACAGGAATGGACAACACCCGGGAGCTGCGTACGCTTATGGAGGACAGGACAGAATGGCGAAGACTTGTGACTCATATTGGGCGCCCCAAGGGGCGGCCTAAGTAAGTAAGTAAGTAAGTAAGTAAGTACGTAAGTAAGTAAGTAAGTGATTAGAGTTGATGAAAAAGTAGGCAACTGAAACTGGCGCTCATCATATTGGACAGCAAACAGGAAACAAGATTACTTAAGTCAATTATTGTAGATGCCATCTACCAGTAAGTTGTGGATCATACTGACACGAGTTTGTCACTAAATAAATAGATGCATGATGTCACAACAAAAACAACAGAATGATTTAAACCTACACATTTAATGAGAAAATATGATTTTAACTGAATTTTCCATTGTAAAATTATGGGGGTCAAATGGCCCTCAAATAAGAAAATAGGACTATCTAGTATTTTACTATTAGCAAGTCATGGGGGCCAAAATGGACCCCGAATTAGAAAATAGGACTTTCTAGTATTTTTCTCTTTGCAAGTCAGGGGGGGTCAAATGGACTCCAAATCAGGAAATAGGACTTTCTATTTTAGTATCAAAATAGGGTTAAAGGCTTTTTTAATATACGCTTTTAAACTATACGTCGGTTACGAATGACAGAGGCTAAAAGTGTCCTGTTGCCATTGACACTGGCTTTAAAAACTATAAGATAAGTGCAGATCGTCGAAAGTACACATTTTGTGAGTAAAAAACTAAAAAAAAACAAAACAATTGAATCTACCGGCTCGGTGAGTAGAGAGTGAATGAATGACTCCGAAATCTTTGCGTCAAAGAACAACAACAAAAAATGATTAGAAAGTATAGTGGAGACAAAAGTTATTCTATTGACATTGCAAATGACTGAAATAATGTGATTAATCAGA
Organism: Berghia stephanieae; assembly: GCF_034508935.2. Taxonomy (NCBI): domain Eukaryota; kingdom Metazoa; phylum Mollusca; class Gastropoda; order Nudibranchia; family Aeolidiidae; genus Berghia; species Berghia stephanieae. The sequence goes on along the minus strand of NC_088368.1, from coordinate 37,084,247 downwards.
ACACACTTTCTCTTTTATGTAATTATTAGTTGTTTTTGGTTCAATTTATTTGAGTTTCGATCTCGGTATTCGATGTCTCAATGAAACTGCCATTGTTCTAAATATAGAATTTACAGTCGACGATGGACATCATTGCAGTCTATAGAACAGTAAAGTTGGTGCCCCAAACGTAAACAATAACAAGTTGCTAGTGATTTCCGTTAGGGACCGGAATAATTTACGCACAATATAGGTCTCCCAATTTTGTAGTTTGGGTTGTAGGCAATACACTTTCAGTATTGAAAATATGTTTACATAAAATCTAACAGTTGCAGAAATAATAATATAAGACTAAATTATTATGAAATCAGGCTCCGAATAATTTTCGTTTTGTTCATACCAGCGCAATAATTTGCTCTGGTCTAAAAATAGATAGACGTAACTTTTGATAAATTTTACCTTTTGTTCCATAAAATATCCATATCTAGACATTATTTGATGCATGATCGAGTATTTATGAATATGTGTTTCTTTTGCCACCTAACAGCCAAATTTTAAAGGTTATTTTCTTTCTATTATTTACAGTGGAACGTGAGCTGTCAAGACTGGACCATGTGGTTTGCCATGTGCTTCTCGACCTTTGTTTACGTTTGGGGCAGCAAACTTTACTGTTCTATAACAACGAAGTGGTTATTCAGTATCTGATACTGAATAGTGCTTTGCCACTATTCAGTATCCACAAGGAAATCTTTTTTATAGAGAGAGTGAAAAGTGCGACAATCTCGGTTGAATGTAAATAAACTGCTGACCTACTTCCAGATTGAACACGTGCAGTAACTAACAGCCCGATTCAAAGTTGTAAAAATATTTTGATCGTAACTTTTAAATTTCTGCTTTTGTGCAATTAACATAGTTCAAAATATCAAAGTAATAGTGGCATTCAAATACATTTTTAAATGTCTAAATAGACATGATAAAATGTCACTAAATGTTCCGTGACACCATGGCTAGGTTATTATTATTATTATTATTATTATTATTATTATTATTATTATTATTATTATTATTATTATTATTATTATTATTATTATTATTATTATTATTGTTATTATTATTATTATTATTATTATTATTATTATTAATATTATTATTATTATTATTATTATTATTATTATTATTATTATTATTATTATTATTATTATTATTATTATTATTATTATTAATAATTATTACTATTATTATTTTATCATATTATTATTATTATTATTATTATTATTATTATTATATTACTTACTATTATTATTATTGTTGTTGTTGTAATCGTCAGCATCATCATTATTATGATTATTAGTTTTTTTTAATCAAGTAGTTGGAGTAATTTAATCAGTTATCGATTAATTACGAATATCTTTTATGTGTTATAATCTCGTTGCTGTTTTTCATTGATGTGCTCTTCTATTGTTTATTACCTTTTAAAATCTTGCTTTTTTTCTGTTTGTCTCATTTGTTGTTGTTGTTGTTGTTGTTGTTGATGTTGTTGTTGTTGTTGTTGTTTGTTTGTTTGTTTGGTCATCTAAGACAAACCCGATTCATTATAAATATGTGGCCAGACTTTCTGCCATTTTTAATTGAGCGATGTACTTCCTGTGAATTAATTGCTGTATTATATTATATAATTTACGTATAATAATTAATAATAATAATAATAATAATATAATATAATAATAATAATAATAATAATAATATAATATATAATAATAATAATATATAAAATAATAAATAATATAATAATAATAATAATAATAATAATAATAATAATAATAATAATAATAATAATAATAATAATAATAATAATAATAATAATAATAATAATAATATATATAATAATAATAATATAATAATAATAATAATAAATAATAATATAATAATAATAATAATAATATAATAATAATAATAATAATATAATAATAATAATAATAATAATAATAATAATAATAATAAAATAATAATAATAATAATAATAATAATAATAATATAATAATAATAATAATAATAATAATAATAATAATAATAGATAATAATAATAATAATAAACAATAATAATAATAATATATAATAATAATAATAATAATAATAATAATAATAATAAATAATAATAATAATATAATAATAATAATAATAATAATAATATAATAATAATAATAATAATAATTAATAATAATAATAATAATAATAATAATAATAATAATAATAATAATAATAATAATAATAGATACTGAATATTAGACTACAATTGACATCTATTTACTGAATATACGTTGTATTTTTAGGGGTGTTTCTTTTTTTACGAAACATGCCGGGAAGTAGGCAACAGTGGGGAGTGTACCTGGGACTGGGTTTCGTAAAAAAAAAAGCAATTACTTTTTTACGAAACCCGACAATTTCCGACAAAGTTATGGAAAGAAAGTAGGCAACAGTGGGGGAGTGAACCCGAGACTCAGGGAAGTATACACTATTGGGGAGTAAACCTAAGTCTATGGTTTTTCGAAGGGTTTTGGCGGGTTTCGTAAAAAAGTAATTGCTTCATTCTCGTCTGGTACCCAACTCCCATAGTCCGGCTTCATTTCCCACTGGTATCCATCTTCCATAGTCCCAGGTTCATTTCCACTGATATCCTCTTCTCACAGTCCCAGGTTCACTCCCAACCGGTGTGCACTTCCCTGAGTCCCGCTTCATTCCCCAATGGTGCACACTTCCCATAACTTTTGACAATATCGGTAGGTTTCGAAATAAAAGTACATTCTGAGCTCACTGTCCACTGGTATCAACCTCTCGCAGTCCCAGGTTTAATCCTCATCAGTGTCCGAATCCCAGATTCACTCTCCACTGCTGCCTGCTTCCCATAACCTTGTCGGGTTTTGTCGGGTTCCGTAAAAAAGTAATTCCCCCTCCCCCTTGGTCTTGATTTTTTACAAACTCCAGAGTCCCAGTTTCACTCCCCACAAGTGTACACTTCCCTGAATCTCAGGATCACTCCCCTCTGTTGCCTACTTCAATAACTTTGTCGGATATTGCCAGGTTTCGTCGGGTTTCGTAAAAAAGTAATTGCTTTTATGTGAAACTCGCTGAAACCCGCCGAAAACTAGAGTCTCAGGTTCACTCCCACAGGTGTACACTTCCATGAATCTCAGGTTCACTCCCCACTGTTGCCCACTTCCCATAACTTTGTCGGATATTGCCGGGTTTCGTAAAAAAGTAAGTGCTTTTTTGTGAAACTCGCTGAAACCCGCAGAAAACCATAGTCTCAGGTTCACTCCCCACTGGTGTACACTTCCCTGAGTCTCAGGTTCACTCCCCACTGTTGCCTACTTCCCACAACTTTGTCGGATATTGCCGGGTTTCGTAAAAAAGCAATTGCTTTTACATGAAACTCGCTGAAACCCTCTGAAAACCAAAGTCTCAGGTTCACTCCCCACTGGTGTATACTTCCACGAATCTCAGGTTCACTCCCCACTGTTGCCTACTTCTCATAACTTTGTCGGATATTGCTGGGTTTCGTAAAAAAGGAATTGCTTTTATGCGAATCTCATTGAAAGCCGCCGAAAACGATAGTCTCAGGTTCACTCCCCACTGGTGTACACTTCCCTTAGTCTCAGGTTCACTCCACATTATTTGCCTCCTTTCGATAACATTTTGTTGGAATTTGGCGCATTTCGTAAACAAAAAGTAATTGCTTTTTTTTTTACAAAACCCGCCGAAACCCAGACCCAGGTTCACTCCCCACTGGTGTACACTTCCCCGAATCTCAGGTTCACTCCCCACTGTTGCCTACTACCCATAACTTTCTCGGATATTGCCAGGTTTCGTCGGGTTTTGTAAAAAAAGTAATTGCTTTTATATGAAATTATCTGAAGCCCGCCGAAAACCATAGTCTCAGGTTCACTCCCCACTGGTGTACACTTCACTGTCTCAGGTTCAGTCCCCACGTTTTGCCTACTTTCCACAACTTTGCCGCATATTGTCGGGTTTCGTATAAAAGTAATCCCCCCCCCCCCCCCCCATTTTGTTACTGCTGTTTTACAAAACCCAGAGTCCCAGGTTCACTACCCACTGGTGTACACTTCCCTGAATATCAGGTTCATCCCTTCCTCTCCCCCCTCCATACACACGCACACACACACACACACACACACACGCTGCTGCCTACCTCCCATAACTTTGTCGGATATTGTCAGGTGTCGTAAAAAAGTAATTGCTTTTTATTACGAAACCCGCCGAAACCCAGTCCCAGGATCACTCCCCACAGGTGTACACTTCTCTGAGTCCCAGATTCACTCCCACAGCTGCGCTGCCCTCTTCCCATAACTTTGTCAGGTTTCGGGGAAAAAAACACAGTATTATAGTGCAAAACCACTATTCAGTGTCAGATACTGAATAGTACAAAACCACTATTCAGTATCAGATACTGAATAGAGCAGTAGAATTAGGTGCCCCAAACGTAAACAAAGGTCTAGAAGCACATGGCAAACCACATGTTCCTGTCTTGACAGCTCAAGTTCCAAGGTAAATTATAGAAAAAAATAACCTTTAAAATTTGGCTGTTAGGTGGCAAAAGAAACACATATTCATAAATACTCGATCATGCATCAAATAATGTCTAGATATGGATATTTTATGGAACAAAAGGTAAAATTTATCAAAAGTTACAGTCTATCTATTTTTAGACCAGAGCAAATTATTGCGCTGGTGTGAACAAAACGAGAATTATTCGGAGCTTGATTTTCAGAATAATTTAGTCTTATATTATTATTTCTGCAACTGTTAGATTTTATGTAAACAAATTTTCAATACTGAAAGTGTATTGTCTACAACTCAAACTACAAAATTGGGAGACCTATATTGTGCGTAAATTTTTCCGGTCCCTAACGAAAATCACTAGCAACTTGTTATTGTTTACGTTTGGGGCACCTAATTATACTGCTCTATAGTACAAAACCACTATTCAGTATCAGATACTGAATAGTGGAAAACCACTATTCAGTATCAGATACTGAATAGTGCTAGACCTTGGAATAAAAATAGATGGAAGGAGGATGACGTCATAATACTGAAGCCAATCGTTGGCCTCTTCCGCCATATTGGGTAGACCAAAACATTCCTTCGTTACGGCCATAGTTACGTGATTCACTCATCGGTGGAAATCCGCGTCGCGATGATCAGTGGATGTTAAGAACAAAGGGGGGTTGCAAATTCCTTCTAGTGGAGTTATTTATGTCTGTTTAATTTCTGAAAAGCATTTAAGAATATATGTTGCAACTGTAGGTCAAGATCATTTTCATTTCAATCGATATGATTGCCATAAACTTTTGCTAAGCATCATGAACTTCATGATGAAGTCTTTCGTCAATAAACCCGTTTTTTCTACATTATTTCATTCTCATATGTTTGATCATGAGGGGACTGAGAATCATTTGATTCTTCTACTAAAAGCAATAGCTGAGAAACAAATTCAGGTCAGGTATTTCTATGCTGGTAAACTGTACAGTGAACAATTGAAAAAGAAGCTAATGTGTAAAAGCCGTCAAGTTCTTAACAAATTCATTTTATTTACAGGGCAGTAACAATGTCATCATTAACTTGTGTGATATTTTTAAAGAGGCAAAAATGTTTGTGTATAACCCTTTCCTGGCTAGGCTGGATTTCACGTCAAACATCATTCCATCCGCTACAACTTTCACTTCGAGCACTCGGAGGGCTCGAGTCGCATCACAGGGGCTAATTTCTGAACTGTAGAGGATTGAATGATGAATGACGTAAAATCCAGTCTCGCCATGACAGACTTCTGTAATAACTATTAATGATGAACTAGTAATGAAATTGCTGGGATTTTTGTTTTAGTTTGAAATCTTAGTGAATTATGATCAAACAATGAACCTTTTTGTGTGACCATGATATTTTGTGTAATAATGTCTTCTTTTTTTTTTTGTCACTTTACACAAATAAATATAAAATGTAAATAGCATTTTGTAACTTAATTTTTGATGAATTATGGTAATTCATAGCTCTAGTAGCGGGGGTCCCGTTAGTTCAGTTGGTAGAGCATTGGACTGTCACGCCAAAGGTCTCGGGTTCGAGTCCCTTTGCAGCCAGAATTTTTATCCGGTTCCCCCTGTCCACCCCGCAGCAATTGGGTAGCTTACTCTACTACTGCTATAGCTGCAGTGGTACGTCCACATTTTAAGTTGTCACCATTAACCCTTTCATGGCTAGGTTTGTGTTGAACCGAACCAAAACCAAACGCACGTTTGTCTATACATGACTGACTTATGCAGTTTCACCTAGAAATAGTCCATGTGATGCGACGCGAGCGCGCTTTAGACTATAATCTGTGATGAAAACTGTACAGGATCGACTCATATTTGACGTGAAATCTAATCTAGCTGTGATTAAGAATTGTGGTCGTGTAGTGGTGGCCTGGTTTTAAATGTGATTCCCACCCCGAAACTTTGTGCTGTAAGAGTCAGCTAAAAGTGGTGGGTGGTTGGGAGGGCCTCCTGCATTCTTGCAGGAGATGTATGCTTTCTTCTACTTTTATCCCCTTATCTTTTGTAACGTCTGCTTTCTGCACTTGTCCTTGACCGAAATAGCTCGGTTGTGGTTGGGTTCATGTGGGTTTTCTGCTTTTGAGGAATATGACGCGGCCGGGAACCGAACCCCAGACCTCCTGGTTACGAAGCCAACGTTCTAACCAACTGAGCCACTGTGACCAGTAACCAGTAAAGATTGGTAGCGGATGACCGAATGGTCTACTTGCTGTTCTCTCTTCTTGGCCAAGCGAAATATGCCGTCTCGTGGCACGCAGGTTCGATTCCGACCGGATCCACTTATTTTTCGATATCTTTAATTCGAGCTTGCACTTCCATTACTTTCTGTGCGGTTGCTTGATATTTTACAAGTGTTTACTCATACTCCTCCCTTTTTCCTTATATTCATGTCATAACCAACAAGCAAAGCAAATCGAACCGTGCGTAGTGATAGTGCTTTGGCTTCAGAATTGAACGAATAAAATAATTTAATTAATATTGCCTTTGCAAGGTATTATACAACAGCATAATGACTAAATTCCCTTAGTAGGTGAGTGTTTTAATCAGCAACACAAGATGATTTCCATCACTCAAGTCTATAGTTTCTATGATAAACAATCGTTTCCTGGGCTTTTCAATATGGCGGCTAAGCTCCGCCCACTGGCATCAACTTTGCGACTGCGCGAACGAAGCCGCTTACCTTACATGTATTATTATTCCAAGTGCTAGCCCTATAACAATCGACAGTCAATATCATGTGTGTTGGAAATTTCCTCTTTGACAATCGTTCGCGTTGGTGTATCCTGTTTTCGTGTAGTAGAGAGGTGATGTTACCCGCACAAAATAGTCGAATTAGTCACCGTCCTTACAACGCCCATTTCTAGGCAAGAGACTAGCTAGTCCGAGACTAGAAAGCGTTCATGAAATCCGATTTTTTAGACACTTACTTCGCTTGGGCTTAAGACTAGCTAGTCATTTACTGGACGAGTAAATTACTAAATCTAGTCCTCGTTCATGAAAACGGGCCCTGGATTCGTTCGTGTCATAATTTTACTGGTCATTTAGTCGGAAACAATCACATTTTGCATATGCGAGTCCTGGCTGGTCCGTCAGGTAAGATATTCACGCACCATAGGAGTGACGCGATGCTAGACGGCGTGCTTTGCGTAATGTTATGATAATTTTATTGCCGCTTTGATCAGTCGAACCGGTCGATTAATTATGCAGGCATGTGGCATATCTTGTCTCTCAACTCTCAGCTAGTCGAGTTTTGATAGTAATTGTTTGTGTGGTACAGTGTCAAAAGTTTTGGAGAAGTCTAGTACCAGGAGATCAATTTGTTTTCTTTTTGTCTAGTGATTTGGTCCCTGGTAAAGCGTTTGAGCACATTTATTAGTGGGTATTGCGCGATATAAAGCTCAAGGTTTAATGTTTAATGTTTTAATTTTGCAATTTCTTCTATTGTATTGATTAATTACGTCTCGCATAACCGTTTTTTCCCCGATGCCATGCTGGTGGTTGACTAGCATGTTGTGTTTGTTGTAGTGTCCCATGCAAGGGCGTGGCTCTATTGGTTCAAATGGTGTCTGGCACCGCATCCATCTTTTAAAATGGATTACAGCATTTTTTTAAATATATAAAACTGAGAAATGGTATATACCGCCTTTTGCCAACAGTGCGAAACATACTCCCTTTCCGTCACAACGCCTTCTATCCACGCGTCTATCCAAGGTGACCAGCACTAGTGTTTTTACACTAGATTGATCTACTGTTTTTGTCCAAATGTCAAAACTGGGATTTAAACTAAAATAAATTCATCGATGAGAAATATCTAGGTCCATTTTTGACTCTATTAAAGTCTTCCAGCACTTTCTACTAATTTCATTTCCAGTATTGTGTAATAATCACCACTGTTGGGTTAACAGGTGGGGTTAGAAAAAATCTACACCGGGATCGATATTGGCACCTCTGTGTTTCAAATGAATGCTCTAGCGAAGTCTGAACGTCCAGCCGATTCAGGCTACAAAAACAGCTTTCTGCAACTTAATGAATGAGGTCACGATGATATGCTGGGAGCCATTAGACTTAGACACGTTGGACAACAAATAACGGACGCTTTCATCTTAGCTTGATGCTATACTCTTTGTGCGGCTATGTGGTCTAATACGCTTTCGGATTGGAAGATCCTGAGTTCGAGCCTCGCTCGGCGCATAGTTGAGTCCTTGGAGAAGGCTCTTTACTCACATTCTCTCACCGTACTCAGGTGTAAAATGAGTATCTGGCTGTTAACAGCGTTGTCTCTTGTCCGAAAAAATTGTAACATCGCCTAACAGGCGTTGCCCCGTCCTAAATGTTAAATGTTGCTGTTGGCCAGGTACACCTCGTAAAGCGCTTTGAGCACATTTAGTGGGTATTGCGCTATATAAAAGCTCTTTTTTTTCTTTCAATACTCATTAATTTTTGTTGTTTTTTTTATATTAAAAAAAAGTAAACAAAACTATACGCGACTCATAAGTCCTTCCAAGAGAGCTATGGTGACTTTTTAGACATAAATTCGAAACAAACACTTTCATTTAATCAACGACAGACCGGATGTATCATCATTCGTGTGTGATCTACATTTTGGAAGATGCAGATTGGTTGCTTAACTCTTTACACGTTGTTTTCTATTTTATTTTCTCCATCTTGGCATCAGATTGAAACGTTTTCACCGAAAAAGGAGAACCGGTTATGAAGCCTCAAAGCTGATAACGCGCTCTATTAAAAAAAAACACACAAACTTCTAAGCTTTAAACAAATTGAACAATTGGAGAAAGAAAGACATTGCAACGATATTAAAATTATCGTCATTATTATTATTATTTATTTATTATCATCATCGTCAACAGCTGCATTATCATCGTCAATTATCGACGTCACCATGAGCAACAACATCATTGTCGCTATCATAATCATTAGCATCATCATCGTCGTCGTATTCGTCAATATCTTCATGAGCCTCGTAGCCGTTTACGTTGTCATCATCATCACCATCTTCGACATCGTCAGTTAACGAGGTCAAATTACTCCTATGAACAATAGTCATCGTACAATCGTGTTACGATCACCATTGTATTGTCGTTAGTTTTATATTGATTACCGATGTTATTCTAAGGGATTTCTACTTCAATATCAATGTAATATTGTTGTCGTAAGTTGCTTTCAGTTCCTCACGTTATAAAATTGATATCACCATGAAGGATTTGAGATCAATTCAGATTGAGCGCTTTCATTTACTTCAACACACTAGAGAACCGTAGACCTAAACAAAAACATTATCCTTTCCACCACGACATCATAAGATATCGTCTCCTGGACATTCTACGAAAGAATATAGATAATTCATCAAACAAGTTGTCTGATGTCAACAGGAATCACCAACGTTGTCCAAGTGAGCAAATGGAGGTTAATAGTCTTGCCCAAGGTAAAGGCGTAAGTGCCTGAAATGGGTCTCGAACCGTAGGCCTTGCTCGAACCAGGTCACAGTGCAATGCCTTAACCACCTGCTACTCTCTCCCCCCCCCCCCCCCCCCCCCCCATTAGACCGTAGAACTAGCCTATACTCAAAGCCAGGTCCGATGTTTCTCATCGATGAATACGTCAATGTGTTTTAGTTTAAATCCTAGTTTTACATCTCAGCAACAGTGGAATAGAAGTCATTACTAGAATCGGACTAGCATGCAGGCTTGTAGTTGTAGGAATTATATACAGAAGCCTAAGCTATCTTGATTTAAAAACGTTTGTCCAACATTATAAGTCTGTCCTAAGACCATGTCTAGAGTATGGAAATTAGTATTTGGCTTATTTAAGCGACAGTCTGCTGAACGTTCTGTGGTCAGTATTTTGTTCTGTTTTGATGATGATTTTCTATTCGTTTCTGTAGAGGGGTAGCCCTAGTCGTCTTGTAAGGACGAATATCATCAGGGAGGCCTAAAATTGATTCCAATTTTTGCGATTTTATCGTTCTTTATCTAGATCTATACAATAAAAACCCCCATTAGTTGTGATTTGTTGATTATCACAAATCTTATTTTGTAAAACTTGCATATCTAGTTGGTGTGTGCGACTGTTGTATGGGTCTTTTGGCACAGTATGAGTGTGGTTACAATTAATTGAGTTTGTTTTTAAGGGTTTTACGGCGCTTGCAACACATTAAGGTCATATCAGCGCCAGTAAAAAGGAAGAAAATAGGATAGTAAAAAGTTCTGGAATTACAATTAAAGCATCCAAGAATAAGGCAGACTAAGGGGAATTGGTTCAAATAGGGAACAGATGTAGATTCCAAGAGCACACTATCAGTGTACTTAGTTTGACATCACCTAAATTCTCATCCAGACACAAGCACAGGTCCCCACTAAGAGGAATACACTCAAATGTTTACAAATCATATATAATACATAAACAAAACATAATACAGCGCATAACAGAGGGAAAAATATCATCTCCCAAAACTAACTAACATTTGACTGTTTCCCTCCCAGCCAGGGCCAGTACAAAATAATAATAATAATAATAATAATAGATCTTTATTGTCCATAAATATGGCAATTTGTCATTTAGTTACACTTGTTATAATGTTAAACGATAACTAAGATTGAACAGATATTTCACTCCTACTTATTTTCTCTCTCTCTCTCTCTCTCTTTCTTTCTTTCTTTCACACGTGCGATATACACAACATAAATATATTCATTTTGTTTTCAATTTGTTACGATTGTGGCAATTCGACACCAAAAATTATCATCATTATCAATTGGTCAGTTAATCTTACATTAAATAAATTAATCAGTTAATCAGTCAACGAATCAATCCTTGGTTTTTTTGTACCATATGAAATATTCAAAATTTTTATTGCTGATGGAACGAACGTTGATTTATACTTGTTAGTTCTACATTTAATCTGACAAAACCTTCTCCCAGATGGTAAAAGACTAAATTCATGGTATAAAATATGTTTTTTATTGTTGGTAATTGAGAATACTTTCCTTTCTATTGCTTTTCCATGAATTCTTTCTACTCCATCAAGAGGATGGTTTATTATTTTTGATGCCTCTTTGATAGGTTTTGAAATTTTTGATTTATCTTTAAGTCGGCATCCTCCAAACCATATGGTGCAGCCAAACACAATTACACTTTTAATCAATGAGTCATAAACTCTTAACATAGTTTTCTTCCTTACTTGAAATGTTCTCAATTTCCTTAGGATGTATAATCTTTGGGCAACTTTCTTAGATATTATATTAATATGTTGAGAGAAATTGAGGGAACTATCAATGGTTATTCCAAAATATTTAAAATAGTCAACTATCTCAACATCATCTTTACCGATCGCCACACACTTTAAGTCGTTTTTATTTTTTACACCAAACACCAAGTAATCTCATTCCAAGACAAAGACAGAAAGCATGTTGTAAAACAGACATAGGGGGATAGAAGGCACAGTATGTACCTCCCTGCCCACTATGGGAGGTCAGGAAGTAAAGCGCTTTGATATTTTGTTATTTAGCGCTATAGAAGAGTTCATTATTATTATTATCATCATTATAATAATAATAATAATAATAATAATAATAATAATAATAATAATAATAATAATAATAATAATAATAATAAGAAGAAGAAGAAGAAGAAGAAGAAGAAGAAGAAGAAGAAGAAGAAGAAGAAGAAGAAGAAGAAGAAGAAGAATATTACGATGTTTGTAGTTGAAAGTACAAAATCACAAATACCACAATGCAAAATATGTCTATGCACACTCTTTGTTTGTTTTTAAGGAGTTTTACGACGCTTATGACACATTTACGCCAATGCCGCATCATTAAAAAGGAGTAAAATAGGACAGTCAAATATTATACATTTACAAGCGAGAAAAAGTAAGACAAATGGGAAAGATTCAGATATGGAACCGATGTATATTCCAAGAGCACACTATCAGTGTTCTTAATTTGAGATTACCTAAAATTCTCGTTCAGACACAAGCACAGGTCCCCACTAAGAGGAAAACACTCAAACGGTTTACAAATCATTATATGTATATGTAAAAGACCAAATAATATGGTAAATAACAGTGACGAAAATATAATCTCCCAAAACTGTAAGTATACAATTCACTGTTTCCCTCCCAGTCAAGGACCCCGACCAGGGCTAGGACAAAATTTCAAGAGCACAACAAATATAATAATACATTCAACAGAGAGATGATTTACAAGGAAAAAAATATCATATCCCAAAACAATAACTATGCATTTGACTGTTTACCTCCCAGCTAGGACTCTGGCCAGGGCCAGGTCAAAACCAAGTAATCTCATTCCAAGACAAAGACAGAAAGCATGTTGGAAAACAGATCTAAGGGGATAGAAGATACAGTATGTCCACTATGGGAGGTCAGGAACCCCACCCAGGTCCCTGGCCTACAGCAGCATTTAACATGTAAGACGGGACATGACGCCGCCGGTTAGGTGATATTACAATTATTCTTTTTGGACAGAGACAACGCTGTTAACAGCCAGGTACTCATTTTACACCTGAGTACGGTGAGAGAATGTGAGTAAAGAGCCTTCTCCAAGGACTCAACTATGCACCGAGCGAAGCTCAAACCCAGCACCTTCCGATCCGAAAGCGAGTGTCATACCACCAGACCACATAGTCGCACAAAACTAAGTACGGTAATCCCATTCCAAGACAAAGATAAAAAGCAACTCGGAAAACAAATACAGGGCATAGAAGACACAGCGTAAATTCTCTGTAAAAGTTTCAAAACTTATTACCAAGTTTACAGCCCCTGAACACTAAAACCCAAGCCCTTGTTGAAGCCAGCCGAGTATGTTTTTGTTTTGAAGGGTTTTACGGCGCTTGCGACACATTAAGGTCATATCAGCGCCAGTAAAAAGGAAGAATATGGGATAGTAAAAAGTTCTATAATTACAGTTAAAGCACCCAAGAGAAAGTAAGACAAAGGGGAATTGGTTCAAATAGGAAAACAGATGTAGCTTCCAAGAGCAAACGATCAGTGTACTTAGTTTGAGATCACCGTAAAGTCTTGAAAACATTGAATGTTTTGTTTATTCATCTTACCAACGCCACTACCACATTATCTCATTCGTCTGTAGTTTTTCATTCATCTTGTTTTGTTGATAAAGGGGAAACCTGAAACGTCCATTTTATCCGTTTTCGTAATTAATTTGAAACATATATTCAATTTCACATTGTTATTTATTTCTTCGAGCAGCAACATTTACATCTAACTCCTTGGGACATGTAAAAGTGATACTAAGCTGCTAGAAGCTGTGGACTGTAAAAAGTAAAAAACACAAATGAACATAACAGCTTAAAAAAGAATACAATACCACAAATGGAACGTTTTGGGCTCAAACCCGTTCTTCAGCCAACAACAAAAAACAATAAAGACATAAATCCAGATAGACGACAGTAAAAACAGTTAGAGGAAACCGTACTTTGCCATAAAGACTTGCTGGGGAGGAGGAGCAGTGTGGTGTGGCTCAGTGGCATTATCTTTTCTTTGCACCTAACTGAGAGATACTCAGATTGACTATCTAACGCGTTATGTGGCCTTCAGCAAGCCATATCTCGCATGATCAATTAATTGAGGCATTGCGTCACGGCTGACATGTTATTCCAGTCGTTTCTTGGGATAGATTTTAAAACAGATTTCTGCTTAAGGATGAATAAAGGAACTTTTAAAATAATAATTATTGAGGGAGATAACTTTATACATGACATGTTACAGGGGGTTGGTATGTTTGTGTGTGTGTGTTGTGGGGTGCTGTATCAATGCATTCATTTACTGTTGTAGAAAACCATTAGCATATCATGGTGTGTGGCATTGAAATTAGAACAAATGGAGAAATGATAAAAATAAGCAGAAAGATGTCATCAGTTATGCGACACGGTAATCGAGTGTGGCAGTGTGTGTTTGCGTGTGATCATACTGTATACACACACCTGCATGACAGATACACACAATACATATATACGTAACTCTTAGTGTCGCAGTTAATCATTAATCGCCAAAATCACTGTGCGCATTAAAAAATCCCCATAATTAATTAATTATTTTAATTCTTTGGCTGGGTGAAATCAGTTCCGAGTTAAAAATTAGTTTGAGGAAGGAATGGAAAAATAACAAAGAATAATAAGGAAAAAATGTGGGGCATTCGAATGAGTTTGAGGAAACCGTTGTCGAGTGTATGATTATTTTATTTCCACAATAATGATTTCAGCCAAAAATTATAAACAGAGTTAACTACTGACTTCTTAACTTCTGTTGTTAAATCACCAAAGTATATTTAGCTTTACTGTAGCTGTTTTTACATAATAATAATTACTCCATGTAAAGTTACATAAACTATATTGAATACTCAGCAACTAGAAACTGCGGGTGCATTGAACAAAACTGAAAGAAGAAAATAATTAAAACAAAACATTTAAAACCCCCAAAAAACAATTACGGAGTGGCTATTCGTCAGTACTGACCCCCAGGCGCTGGCACCTGCGGGTCAGTACTGACGAACAGGCACCGGCGTCTGGGGGTCAGTACTGACTAATACTTTTACTAGTACTGATGCCAATTGGTCAGTTCTGACCTGGCCACGGGCGTTGACGGTACCAAAATTATGGAAAAATGCCATTTTAAAAAATAACTTGCTCTACGACAAATAAATCAGCATTTCCTGTCCCATACTAGTACTAGTCGCAGGGAAGCCCTTGTTTTCACTAAATTTTTTTGTCGGTTTACGTGAGATTTGTTTAATAAATATATCAATTAATTAAACAAGTGAAATTGTCCAATCCTGAGAAAAAGACCAAATTTGGTGTTGATACGCCAAACTGAAAGCCCTATATGTCGGTTCATCCAACGCGCATGCTCACTGCACTGATGCATGGCGCCAGAACTGAAAGTGAAAGCTCTTTCATTGTCTCGTCTTTCTTCATTCCTGTCATTTGAAATTCGGCTTGCTCGAATCTTACTGAGACAGGAAAAGTAGGAAACGGTAAGGGCTGCCTGAAGCCGGTGATCGTAAAATACTAACGAAAGAGTGAAAATGAAAGGCTTCGTATGGGAACAAAACAAACAATGGACGTTTCGGGTACAAACCCTTCATCAGCACAACAATACACAAATAAACGTGGAAAACAAATAAAATATAATGAAAAATAGCTTGTATCGTCTGTACTCAATGGTGGTTGCAGTATGAATGAAATGTTAGCGTGGGTAGAGGATAGGGTGCCCCAGGGGGGTGATCTGACTGATAAGAAAAGGTCAGCGTCAGGGAACAGAACCTTCCAGAAAATAATGGAAGATAAAAGACATATATAAGTGGTAGTAGTAGTAGTAGTAGTAGTAGTAGTAGTAGTAGTAGTAGTAGTAGTAGTAGTAGTAGTAGTAATAGTAGTAGCAGTAGTGATAGTAGTAGTGAGTGGTAGTAGTAGTAGTAGTAGTAGTAGTAGTAGTAGTAGTAGTAGTAGTAGTAGTAGTAGTGGTAATAGTAGTAGCAGTAGTGATAGTAGTAGTGAGTGGTAGTAGTAGTAGTAGTAGTAGTAGTAGTAGTAGTAGTAGTAGTAGTAGTAGTAGTAGTAGTAGTAGTAGTAGTAGTAGTAGTAGTAGTAGTAGTAGTAGTAGTAAGTAGTAGAAAGCTGTAGTGAAACAGTAGGGGGCGAGGTGAAAAAGTCACGGCGGAGGTGGGGTTGGGGGGGTGTTGAATGAACGAAGGTCGAATCTTCGCGAAGGAAATACGAACGGTCGGATGGCTGGCGATGTGATAGTAAGGTGGAATATAGATAGATAACTATGCGATTATGTGCTCTCTGTGTGGGATTGCTTACGTTGGTGAGATCGGAAAGAGGCTGGGTGACAGATTCGTGCAGCACTTGCGCGACATATCGAACTGTGCAGACACTTCAATCTGCCGGACTACTGCAATGTACAGCGTGTGTGTGTGTGTGTGTGTGTGTGTGTGTGTTTAGTTTTTGCCATTCGGATACTTCCACCCGCCGACGTAGGGAAACTCACCTGATCAAGTCTTTGGGAACGCTGACTCCACGCGGACTCAACACCAGGATTGACCACCACTAACCTCCACTTCGTATCCCGCTGTGCAACCACCTCTTAGTCAATACTATCTTTGAGCCTTTTCGATGTCAACGTCACCCATATTCATAACCACTGCTGCCACTACAGCTACTGCTGCTGCTACTAATACTACTTCTACCACCACCGCCACTACTACTACTACTACCACCACCACCACCACTACTACTACTACTACTACTACTACTACTACTACTACTACTGTTCATACAACTACCCTCTCTCTCTCTCTCTCTCTGTCTCTCTCTCTCTCTCTCTCTCTCTCTCTCTCTCTCTCTCTCTCAATTCCCCCTCTCTACCGGTCCGCCCCCCCCCCCCTTTTTTTTTTCCTTCTCTCCCCTCTTTTCTATCTATCTATAGATAGTATGCAGATGACGTCACTCATGCCTTTGTTATTGCTTTTGCCATCCGCGTCTGTGAGTTGTTCTCACTAAACTGTATTAACCAGACTATAAAAGTTCATGGTTACACAGAGTTCGTGTGTTGGTCCGTTATACTTCCGGATGGCAATGTTGTGAACTCCTTGGCCAAGCGCATTCTATCTATATTCCACTTTACTATCACATCGCCATCCGACCGTTCGTATTTCCTTCGCGAAGATTCGACCTTCGCTCATCCAACAGCCCCCCTCCCCCCCCCGCCCCACCTCCGTCGTGACTTTTTCACCTCGCCCCCTCCAGTTTCACTACAGCTTTCTACTACTAACTACTACTACTACTACCACTACAACTACTACTGCCACTATTACTACCACTACTGCTACTGCTACTACTACTACTACTACTACTACTACTACTACTACTACTACTACTACTACTACTACTACTACTACTACTACTACCACCACCACTAATATGTCTTTTATCTCCCACCCACGTCTTATAGTCGGTGTTACGATTTAAGAAGCCGTACTTTAAAACTGCGTTCACAAGTTCAGTTATTTTCAGTATATTCTTATAATAATAATAAATAAATAAAATAGAATTCCCTTTATTCATGGAAAATTTGTATCTAGGGTCTATACCAAGGGAAGGCTGGAATAACCTAGGCATCAGCCGCAGTTCAGCTCCCCAAGTCGAGCTAGGGCGAGGTGACTAGCTCGAGGTCACACAGGGCAGCGGCGGCGGTTGATCGAACTCGGTACCTTTCGGGTACGAAGCAAAGACCGTTCCGCTGAGCCACGCTGCCCAAAAATAGAATAATCTAGTCGTTATCAAGTTTCTCCTCCTTTCCGTTATTTATTATCATTATCATTATTATTATTATTATTATTATTATTATTATTATTATTATTATTATTATTATTATTATTATTATTGTTATTATTTTGCATGACAAAAAAAATAAATTAAAAAATCCTCATCAATAGAATGGACAAAGTATTATAAAAGAATCGTAACAGGAAATATTATATAACACATTTTCCTCTATTTTTCTTTAAATTAAGCTATAACGAAAATATACGGGGGAAAAAACAATAAAAACAAAAAACAAAAAAAAAACAACAAAAAAACAACAACAACAAAAACCCAAAGAAATAGAATGGACAACATAAAATAAAAAAGAATCTTATGGTGGCTTGAAATACTGTAACGAGTCATATCGTTGCCCCAACGACATCTAACGCGTTAGAAATCAAACTTATCTAAGTGACCAAGTGTTACTGTGTGCCATCGGATAAGTTGGCCTGAGAGCCTGGGATTTTAATTGTTTTGTTTTTTAATGGTATACTTTAGGAAGTGACGAATAAGTGTGAAGAAGTCTTTGCACTGACGAACAGGTCCGATGTTCGTCAGTGCTGATCAATGGTGGGCAGTGGCACAGACCGAAGAGAGGTTGTCTGTGGGCGGTGGCACCTGTTGTTCAATACTGACCAATAGACACCAGGTACTGGCGTCTGTTCGTCAGTACTGACCCGCATGTGCTAGCGCCTGGGAGTCAGTACTGACCAATAGCCCTAGCCAAACAATTAAAACAGACTGGATTTTTCGTGAAGTATTATCATTTAATTTGGTTTTGTTGCTAGCTGAAGAAGTATGTTGAGCCTGAAACTTTCTGTGTTAGGCATTTTGTTCTCTTTAGAAGTTGTTTTAAACACTCTTTGTTGGTATGTTTTAAGCTATGACAGAACAACATATCTTGATCTTATAAACTCCAAGGTTATATTCTATTAAATCATATCACCAAATAGGTACAGTTACCAAAATATATAAAAAGACCTCCCTACTTAAAATTATTAATATTCTCCATTCCCAGGGAATATGTAAAAAAATAATTATTAATTCCCACCAAAAAGTTTTAATCAATATAAATATAATAATTTTTTTTTTACACATTAGCAATTTTTCTTTGTCAAAGTTAAAATAATTCCTTAAAAATATATCATCAGGCCCTTCATTTTCCATCTTAACAAATTTAACAGATTAAAAAATGATTTAGTAGTTCTTCCCAGGAAACCTTGTCAATTGCCAGGGCGGATTGTCAGGCACAAGGAGAAGGCCAACACTCCAACCCAGCAGGTCCCCAGGCAGCGGATAAGGGTCCCAGAACAAATTATGGGAGGTCCTTTGGCAAGGCTTGTGCTAGGGTTATAGCACAAATTTGAGAGACAACCTCCATCAGCCTTTGTTGGCAATCGTTAAGAAGAAGGCCACTCTAAACAAACCAAAAATAAGTAGGATGGACTCAAGCCCTGAAAGGCAGCCATTCTAGGAGTGAATATCTAAACAATCCTGGCCCTCCAAGTCTGGGGGTTGAGCTTAGGGCTTGATCTCAGAAAAACCATTTTTACAGAAACTAATACAGGAGCAAAGAAAGCTAGAAAGGTAGGAGAGGAGCAATACCACAGAGGAATGGATTGGCAGTTCACATATCGACGATACTGGTGACGCAGAGCAATGTATCTATGATGAAGGGTGGTCAAATCCGAGAGGAAGCCAGCAACCAGACACCACTGTCTCTTTTTCAACCCGAACACAGCATTCAATTGGGAACTTGGAATGTTATGTCATTCTATCAAATAAGCAAGCTAGAACAGGCCACGAATGAAATGAAAAGATAACTTGACATGATGGCAATATGCGTCACGTGGAGAAGTAGCATCAAAAGAGAAATAAAAGCTAGTGGATGGTCTAGGGAACATATGAGAAAGATAACCTCCAATTGAGAAAGATGGCGTTCCACCGAGTCAGACTTATGTGCTGATCAAGCACCAAGAGATAAGTATGTAGTTCTTCTAAATGCAGGCCTGAAAAAAAAATCAAAATTACTAGAAGCTTTCATTCCCAGTTAAGCACCAAATCAATTAAAATCTCAGACTACTATGACTCCCCATCCATGGCTACTTCTGACTGAGCGATCACAAAAAAAGGACCTTCATTGACAAACTCCTTCAACTTGACAAAATATGGACGTCCAAAGATATCCACACACGTTGGGGACTCAGAAAGAATTTTCAATATTTTGTATTTTTCTTCTTTTCCCTCTTTAGTATTTTCCGTACTACGGTCCAGCAAATACTCCATAAAACCTGGTGCAGCATTCATTAATCTTTGGCCCCACGGATTCGAGGCCAGGCTCTGCAAGGCATGTAGAGCAGGGATGCGGATATCAGAGAATGGTTGTTGAGTAATGGACCAAATGGTGTTGAAAGGATCAGAGTTCGATGCCTCAAACCATCTCTGTGTTAGGGATAAGAGTTCTGTAGTTTGGTGTTCAACCTGAGAAAAAGTAGAAAATTGAATGACTGATGGAAAATAGAAAACGAAATGGCAAATAAATGGGTAAGAGAAAGTAGCATGTGACCTCGACTCTTTTATGATAAAAATAAAATCTATTATTAGTATTGGGGTAAACCCGATTTTACTAAAGTGTAATAACAAAAATATTACATCATTCTTTTTCTTTAAAGTAGCAATTCACGCATTCCTTTTCACAAAAAAACAGATAATTGATAATTATTAATTAAATGCAAGAGACAACCATTGTAAAAAAAAAAGAAAAGAAAAGAATTCATTTTGATAAGACGTAATATAGGTGAGTCATTGGAGAATTGTTTGTTTGGTTCTTTTTGACCCTCTCGTGATCAGATTATTTTTGGTGGAGTCGATGAGTTCCCTATATGGCCATGTCAGTCATGTAGACATCCTTTGATGATATAAGCCTACCCTCTGCAGTTGCAGTTTTGTTTTCTACAGTCTCTCATGGCTAAACTCTGCACAGAAATGATTTCATAGGTCCGCTATCACCACATGTCAAACTTTTGTTCTAATGAATTCTTGAGTTTTTTGACCGAAGAAGGATTGGCTCTTTAGAATCTTGTCTGTTCAATGATTGGTTGTTCTGCCAGCTCACGTGTCAACAATTGTCAACTTTTGCCTTGATTTACCATTGAAGATTTTGACGATGGTCGTCTCATGGTTGCGATACAATCACCACCTTGATGAATTTATTAGCCAGGCACAGCTCATAAATAACAAAGCCAATTTATGTTCTAGTTACATTTGAAATGAACAGAGTATGTCACCGATCTCATCTCATTGACTTATAAACAATGATATACATATCAAGAAAATCAGCCAATAAATAAAAAGTTGCTAAAAAATGCTTGCTAAAATAAACAAAAGCAATCTTAAAAATCAAATTTACTCGATTTTTCTGAAATAAAGACCAATGTTCTTCACTTTTGAAGCCGATTTCAACAATGTGACTTTCAGTTTCCTCACAATTATACTTTATACTTTTAGTTTTTAGCTATTCGGTTGACTCAGAAAGGTGTTAATTGTTTTGCATAACAGTAGCGTAATACCTAGTCGCATCTTTGTTTTGGATTAGAGAGCTTGTAATTGGTCGAAGACCTTGGGAAGCTATTCTACAAGAATTAAACAGTAGCGTTGGATCAAAGACAATCATATTTTTATTAACCAAATTTCTTCTTGGTGCTAAATAATACAAAGCAATAATTTCGCATCAGAAAAAATAACTCTGAAGTTTCAGTCTTCATTCTCTTCTATCTCTTCATTACAATAAAATTGATACCAAGAATGACAAAATCGGCCAACGAATAGCATAGATTTAAACTATCCATAATATTCTTTTATGTTTACAATAATTGTCATCAATGTCATTTTTCATCACCAAGGTAGTAATTTTTTTCTGATTTGTTCCAAACAGAGTGCAATGTCAATGATTTCACCCGCAAATAAAATAGGATCCAAATTGAAACTTCTACAACATTTTTTTTGTCGGCAAATTGATAAAAATCAAAGCTGAAAACAACCTTGAACTTTTTTACTTTATGAGTCCAGTCTTCGTTAACCCACCCATGAATAAATAGCCGTTGCTTTTTTTTGTTGTTGTTGGGTTGATTCTTTAAGAATTAAAGGTTTTACGGCACTTGCAACACATGTAGGTAATAACAGCGCCAGTAAAAAGGAAGAAAATGATGGGAAGTCAAAAAATCCTAGAAATACAATTAAACCATCCAAGCAACAGATGGGAACAAATGTAGATTCCAAGAGCATATCATAAATGTACTTTGAAATCACCTTAAAGTCTCATCCAGAAACAAGCACAAGATCCCACTAAGAGGAACACACTCAAATATTTACAAGATGAGTCAAAAACAAAAATATGACTATCAGTCCATAGCAGAGAGATAATTTATATGAAAAAAAATATCACCTCCCAAAATTAACACTGACCATTTGACTGTTTCCTCCCAGCCAAGGCCATGGCCAGGACAATACTAAGCAATCTCATTCCAAAAAAAAAGACAGAAAGCAAGTTGCAAAACAGATATAGGGGGATAGAAGACACAACAAGTGACCTCCTGCCCATCATAGGTCATTGAAAGGGTATAATAATAAGATTATATAAGTTCTGACTTTTGAAATCTTGAACTCATTCTCAATGCGTTCTCCCAATGTTGATCAGCAGAATTGAGATTTTATTCGAAATGTCCAATGCAGGAGTTGAAAAATCTTAAATTGTCTGAATTAAGACAATATGATGTATTCAAAATTAGCAAAGATAGAAAAAAAAACTTTTTGGGTTACCCCAAGTACCTTCATTGCGGCTAAATAATTGAAATTGATGTTATCAGACTTCCGACAACTATCAGAAGATTAATATATTTAATATATATTGTTGATGGTGGGGTAAGGATGAGGAAAAGGAGGAAGATGGGGATGGGAGTGAGGGTTACCTGTAGAAATGTGAGGTTTCCGATAGTTTCCAAAGCTCTACCTTTAGTTGTTGAGGTTCCCTGTCTAACTGTCCGTCCAATGGCCTGAACACAGTCAATCATGGAGTTACCTGGCAATATATAATTAGTGGATTCGGTCTGGACATAAATATAATAGTCAACCATTGGGTTGCAAAGGAGTAAATTAGTGGATTCGATGTTAAAAATAGATAAAACAGTCAGGCATAGGGTTGCCTCTGAGTAAATTAGTGGATTCAATTTTAGACATAGATAAATTAGTCAGTCATAATAATAATAATAATAATAATAATAATAATAATAATAATAATAATAATAATAATAATAATAATAATCTTTATTGTCCAAATAGGCAATTATTGTTAGGTTACAGCTCTTGTAAAAGGCGAAAAAAAGTAATTAAAATAGTGGTAATAATGATGATACTGATAGTAATGATGATAATAATAATAAAATAATATTATAATAATAATAACAATAATAGTAATAGTAATAGTAATAATAATAATAATAATCATCATCATCATCATCATCATCATCATCATAATAATAATAATCATAATAATAATAGTAATAATAATAATAAAAATAATAATAATAATAATAATAAAAAAATAAATAAAGTAATAAAAAATAAAAGAAGAAAGAAGAAGAAAGAAGAAGAAGAAGAAGAAGAAGAAGAAGAAGAAGAAGAAGAAGAAGAACAAGAAGAAGAAGAAAAAGAAGAAGAAAAAGAAGAAATCGGTTTTAAGCCAGAATTGTTTAGAAGCTAAATAAGATAAGATTAGGATTTAGTTCATATGATGATTTCTTGAGGAGGGTGACAATAATTTCTATACGTAAGAAAAGCTACACATTTATATATCTGATTATTTCAATTTGAAATTTTCTTATCAGCATCTGGTTCAAACCGACATAAAACCAGTTGGGAGCCGTGGGTCACATTTGGCCATGACTCCGAATTTATTTAATTCTAACCTAAAGCAGATTACATCCTACTCTCTAACGCCGCTTACGAATGACACCAAATCCTGAAGTTCGCCAATAACACACTCAGAATTTTTGGCATTGCGTGGAGCAATGGCTGATAGTGTTCTGAAAGACAGATGAGATGTTAATGGCGTAGTTACAAACGACATCGATGGCCAGGTTCGAGACTCCTATGCGTTCATTGGGCTTTGTCATTGGCGGACATTCTGAATCTGATGATGGGGTCTTCTTGAGAAACGAGGATCCTATATTCAATTGACGAATGGCGTCGACCAGAACCGATTTTCGCAGAAGACATTTGTTATCATTACACGTTTCACCATTCTCATCTTTGTTTGATATCTGTTTAATCTTTTTGATCATTAGAATTTATAGATGAAACTGGAGGAGGTTTGATCATCAATAATTTTTGGTTTGGACAACTGCGTTTATTATTTGAAATTGTCAATAGTTTTTGATTGTTTGTGCTTCTGGGAAATTTCTGGTGCTCCATCACTCGTGCATGATTTTTAACTCTCTTTTTCTGAATCTGTGGAACTGGTGTTGTTGCTTTTATAATTGACCTTCCGATCAAATTGGCTGTTTGTAATCATCAGAGATGCCAACTTTAAATTTGGCTCACAGGAGTTTCAGTCACCACTCGCAGGAATTTCAATGCCGAAAGAGGAATTTCCGCACACAAGAAAAAGGAATTGGAATGGTATTGTGTTTACATATTGTATAGTTCTAAATAGATAACTGATAAGAATTATATTATGATACATAAAAACACATTGCCAACAAAAATCCCAAAGTTTCCTTATTTCAAAATGTCTCAATCGTTTCTATGTTATATGTTTGTGATGAGAATATTGGCTATTAAGCTTAACTGCGGGTCAAAATTACCTCGCGATGGTGGCGAACGAATCGGCGATCTCAAGAAGTGGGTGAGAGAGGGATCTAGAAATGACTTTGGGTTTGAAACGAATATTTTTGTGTTCGTGGATAGCTCACACGGTAGAGCCACGCTCTCACCTGCCAGGCGGAGTTGTCGTACCAATAAGGTCGCAGGTTCAAACCCCACCACCGCCGCGAAAAAAATTTTTATTCTCTATTGTCTTCTGGCACTTTTCTACTCACTTCATATCTTGTTGTTACCAACATAAGTGCCTGCTCCACTCACTTTTCTGAATTAAAAATTCACCCCATACACCGGAGCATACTCAATGTCTCAATCGTTTCTATGTTATATGTTTGTGATGAGAATATTGGCTATTAAGCTTAACTGCGGGTCAAAATTACCTCGCGATGGTGGCGAACGAATCGGCGATCTCAAGAAGTGGGTGAGAGAGGGATCTAGAAATGACTTTGGGTTTGAAACGAATATTTTTGTGTTCGTGGATAGCTCACACGGTAGAGCCACGCTCTCACCTGCCAGGCGGAGTTGTCGTACCAATAAGGTCGCAGGTTCAAACCCCACCACCGCCGCGAAAAAAATTTTTATTCTCTATTGTCTTCTGGCACTTTTCTACTCACTTCATATCTTGTTGTTACCAACATAAGTGCCTGCTCCACTCACTTTTCTGAATTAAAAATTCACCCCATACACCGGAGCATACTCAATGTCTCAATCGTTTCTATGTTATATGTTTGTGATGAGAATATTGGCTATTAAGCTTAACTGCGGGTCAAAATTACCTCGCGATGGTGGCGAACGAATCGGCGATCTCAAGAAGTGGGTGAGAGAGGGATCTAGAAATGACTTTGGGTTTGAAACGAATATTTTTGTGTTCGTGGATAGCTCACACGGTAGAGCCACGCTCTCACCTGCCAGGCGGAGTTGTCGTACCAATAAGGTCGCAGGTTCAAACCCCACCACCGCCGCGAAAAAAATTTTTATTCTCTATTGTCTTCTGGCACTTTTCTACTCACTTCATATCTTGTTGTTACCAACATAAGTGCCTGCTCCACTCACTTTTCTGAATTAAAAATTCACCCCATACACCGGAGCATACTCAATGTCTCAATCGTTTCTATGTTATATGTTTGTGATGAGAATATTGGCTATTAAGCTTAACTGCGGGTCAAAATTACCTCGCGATGGTGGCGAACGAATCGGCGATCTCAAGAAGTGGGTGAGAGAGGGATCTAGAAATGACTTTGGGTTTGAAACGAATATTTTTGTGTTCGTGGATAGCTCACACGGTAGAGCCACGCTCTCACCTGCCAGGCGGAGTTGTCGTACCAATAAGGTCGCAGGTTCAAACCCCACCACCGCCGCGAAAAAAATTTTTATTCTCTATTGTCTTCTGGCACTTTTCTACTCACTTCATATCTTCTTATTTCAAATGAAGTAAAGCGCCAAAACCTAATGGTAGAGATTGTAGTACTGGTGTTTATGAGGATGATGTGGTGTTGGTTGTTGTAGTAATAATGGTAGTGATGATGAAGATGTGATAGTGGTTGTTGGTAGTGGTACTGATGATGATATGGTGGTGGTGGTTGAAGTAGTAGTGGTAGTGATGATGATGTGGTGGTGGTATAGCGGTTGTAGTAGTTGTGGTCGTGATGATAACGATGTGGTGGTGATTGTAGTAGTGGTGGTAGTGATGTTGATGTGGAAGTGGTGGTTGTAGTGGTAGTGATGATGTGGTGGTGGTTGTAGTAGTAGTAATGGTAATGATGATGTGGTGGTGGTTGTAGTGGTAGTGATGATGTGGTGGTGGTGGTTGTAGTAGTATTGGTCGTGATGGTGATGTGGTGCTGGTGGTTGTATTAGTAGTGGTAGTGATGATGATGTTGTAGTGGTTGTTGTTGTAGTAGTAGTAGTAGTAGTAGTAGTAGTAGTAGTAGTAGTAGTAGTAGTAGTAGTAGTAGTAGTAGTAGTAGTAGTAGTAGTAGTAGTAGTAGTAGTAGTAGTAGTAGTAGTAGTGATGATGATGATGTGGTAGTGGTGGTGTGGTTATAATAGTAGAAGTAGTAGTAGTAGTGATGACGATGTGGTTGTGGTGGTTATAGTAGTAGTGGTAGTGATGGTGTGGTGGTGGTGGTGGTTGTAGTAGTAGTGGTGGTAGTGATGAAGATGAGGTGGTGGTGGTGCTTGTAGTAGTAGTGGTAGTGATGATGATATGGTGGTGGTTGTAGTAGTGGTGGTAGTGATGATGATGTGGTGGTGATGGTGGTTGTAGTAGTGGTAGTAGTGATGATGATGTGGTGGTGATGGTGGTTGTAGTAGTGTTGGTAGTGATGATGATGTGGTGGTGATGGTGGTTGTAGTACAAATGGTAGTGATGATGATGTTGTAGTGGTGGTTGTAGTAGTAGTGGTTGTGATGACGATTTGGTGGTGGTTGTAGTAATATTAGTGGTAGTGATGATGATGTGATGGTGGTGGTATTGTAGTAGTAGTGGTAGTGATGATGTGGTGGTGGTGGTTGTAGTAGTAGTGGTAGTTGCAGTGATGATGATGTGTTGGTGGTGGTTGCAGTAGTAGTCGTAGTGATGATGTGGTTGTGGTGGTGGTTGTAGTAGTGGTAGTAATGATGTGAAGGTGGTGGTTGTAGTAGTAGTGGTAATGATGATGTGGTGGTGGTGGTTGCAGTAGTAGTGGTAATAACGATGTAGTGGTGGTGGTTGTAGTAGTAGTGGTAGTGATGATGATGTGGTGAAGGTTGTAGTAGTAGAAGTCGTGATGATGGTGTGGTAGTTGTGGTTGTAGTAGTAGTGGTAGTGATGATGATGTGGTGGTGGTGGTTGCAGTAGTAGTCGTAGTGATGATGTGGTTGTGGTGGTGGTTGTAGTAGTGGTAGTAATGATGTGAAGGTGGTGGTTGTAGTAGTAGTGGTAATGATGATGTGGTGGTGGTGGTTGCAGTAGTAGTGGTAATAACGATGTAGTGGTGGTGGTTGTAGTAGTAGTGGTAGTGATGATGATGTGGTGAAGGTTGTAGTAGTAGAAGTCGTGATGATGGTGTGGTAGTTGTGGTTGTAGTAGTAGTGGTAGTGATGATGATGTGGTGGTGGTGGTTGTGGTTGTAGTGGTAGTGATGATGATGTGGCGGTGGTGGTGTTGTAGTAGTAGTGATGATGTAGTGATGGTGGTTGTAGTAGTAGTGGTAGTGATGATGATGTGGTGGTTGTGATTGTAATGGTAGTTGTGGTAGTGGTGGTGATGATGATGATGTGGTGGTGGTGGTTGAAGCAGTAGTTGTGGTACTGATAACGATGTGGTGGTGGTGGTTGTAATAGTAGTGGCAGTAATGATGATGACGTGGTGGTTGCAGTAGTAGTGGTAGTGATGATGGTTGTAATACTAGCGGCAATGATGATGATGTGGGATGTGGTAGTTGGAAAGGGGAGCGGGGGGGGGGGGGGGGGGGGGGTGTATCCTTGGAACAAATTGACCTCACCGGAATTTGACGGAAGTTGCCCGGAGCCCGGAATTTTTTGCTCCAGACTGGAGTTTTTTTCCAGTGAAACCGGAGTTTTGGCATCACTGAATCATTATCTGACGCCCTTTTTCAGCGCTGCTGTAATCACGTTTTCTGTGATCAAGCCCTCCGACTACCAATTGGGACTTTCCTTGTCATATTTTTCTTTTCCACTGACTTGCTAGGTGCGGATATTTGAGTTGAAACCTCTCTCTTGTCAAGCTAGCACTTTGCAAAATTTCTCTCAAATTTGATACCTGCCTTAGCCTGCTTGCTTTGGTATTGGATTTACGCAAAAATCTGGTAATTTTCTTGCTTAGAAGTAAATTAGTGGAACCTTATGGAAAATACTCCGCCACTATGGGGTTCCAACAAAAATAGTCAGCCTGATCCAAAGTTCCTACGAGGGAGTGACCTGTCGAGTAATCCATGGGGGACAACTGACAGATAGCTTCAAGGTGAAGACTGGAGTCAGACAGGGATGTCTTGCCACCCTTTCTCTTCCTTTTGGCAATTGACTGGACAATGAGGTCAGCAGTGGCAGGTAGGAGAAATGGGATTCAGTGGACATTGTTCGACCAGCTCGACGATTTGGACTTTGCAGATGACTTGGCCTTGCTGTCCCACAATCACCAACAAATGCAGGACAAGACAAGAGAGATAACAGCAAAGTCATCACAAATCGGACTCAGGGCCCATGACGGTAAAACAAAGGTCCTCAAAATAAACACCAATAGTAAAGAACCAATCAAACTGCACGAGAGCGAACTGGGTGAGGTTGACCACTTCACGTATTTAGGCAGCATATTAGATAAACAGGGTGGCACATATGCAGACGTAAAGGAAAAAATTGGCAAGGCGAGGGTAGCATACCTGCAGCTTAAAAACATCTGGAGCTCCAAGGTGGTGTCAACCCGAACCAAAATAAGACTCAATTCAAATGTCAAGTCAGTCCTTTAGTATGGAGCGGAGACCTGGAGGACCACGAAGTCCACCACTGGAAAAGTACAGACCTTCATCCATAGCTGCCTCAGAAGGATCCTCAAGATTCACTGGCCAGACAGGATCAACAACGCAGACCTGTGGCAGAGAACATCTCAAATGCCAGCAGAAGACGAAATCAGACGCCGCCAATGGAGATGGATTGGGCACACCCTGAGGAAGCCAACCAATAACACTGCTAGGCGGGCGCTGAGATGGGACCCCCAGGGAAGACGGAAGAGAGGGTGGCCTAGAAACACCTGGCGGCGAGACCTGGAGGCGGACATGAAGAGGATAGGACACACCTGGGGAGAGTTGGAGAAGATGGCCCAGGACAGAGGAAGATGGAGGACTGTTGTCGATGGCCTATGCTCCACAAGGAGTGACGGGCATAAGTAAGTAGTAATTTTAGAAATAGATAAAATAGTCAGTCATAGGGTTGCTTTGGAGTAAATTAGTATATTCGATTTTAGACAATATAGCCTTTGAATAAAAATTGGAGGATTTGATTTTTGACATAAAATAAACATTCTATCAAAGATTTTAGACACTTTTGGAAAATCATGAAAAGAATAAAGTTTGAAAATTAAATTGATGCGTGGAACAAAAAGTAAGAATTAACATGTGAGATGTCAATATGACTGCCGTGTAAAATATATTTCACCAAAGAATATGGATCCTTACAATACTGGCAAATGAGGCCTTTGAACAGATGCTGTTCTGCCCAATGCCATGTAGAAGCAATTGGAGATCTTCTTCAGTTGTTCCATTGTGCTATAGAGAGTGTTTTCTATACAGGTAATTGAGGTAGAAGATGTTTGAAGACTTGAAGTTTACTGCAGTTGAAAAATAAGTGACAAGTTGTTTTATGAAGACGATCCCATAATGGGCATCCCATAGGGACAAACAAAGATAAAATGTATAATATATTCACTCCCACCCAGTGGACAATTACAGAAGACAGAAAGAAACTGGAGGCAGCAGAAATGTGGTTTCTTAGAAGGATGTTAAGAATGGACAGAGAGGAAAACTAATGAAGAAGTATTAGAGCAAGCTGAAACTAAAAGGTTACTAATTCGTACAATGAGAAAAAGAGAAATGCAATTTTTAGGGCACCTAAATAGACATAAATGTATTGAACATCTTGCTCTCACAGGAAAGATAGAAGGTAAAAAGAGTAACGGTAGACCAAGAAAAACATATTTGAATAGTTTGAACAGCTGGGTGACAAAGAAAGAGAAGAGTAATATTAGTTTTCTGAGGTTATCTGACCAGAGAAATGAATGGCGTACCATTATCACCGATATCTGGCACAGACTTGGTACTTGAAGAAGAAGAAGAAGAATATTCATGTTTGTTCATTACGATGAATCAAGCACACTTACCAAGCCTATCAAGAGCAAGTTTTCCTTCCGGTGAGGTGGCAATGAATCCCACTGTATCCATGGCAACGGCATTCAAAGAAGGGTCATTGTCTGAAATACTGTCAAAAACTATGCGCACAAAGGGAGAGAACTTGGAGAGAACTTCCTTTGGATATGTCCTGGCCAGACCCCCATAAAATTTGATGAGACCTGGGAACAATGATAAAGAAAAGAAATTTTTTGAAGCAAAGTTGAAGAAATAAGTTTTGATAAATCCGTGGCTAAAAATGACATTGGCCCTGGGTTCAAGATCAACTTCAACTTGGTTCAATGCCATAGTCTGAAACAAAATACTTTTTGTTTTTGTTTTGTTTTAAGGGTTTTACGGCACTTGCAATACATTAAGGTCATATCAGCGCCAGTAAAAAGGAAGAAAATGGGACAGTAAAAAGTTCTAGAATTACAATTAAAGCACCCAAGCAAAAGTAAGACAAAGGAGAATTAGTTCAAATAAGAAACAGGTGTAGATTCCAAGAGCACACTATCAATGTCAAAGTACCTAGTTTGAGATCACTAAAAGTCTCAGCCAGACACAAGCACAGGTCCCCACTAAGAGGAATACACTCAAATGTTTTAAAAATCATATATAATATAAAGAAAACATAATACAGTGCATAACAGAGAAGATATACAAGGAAAAAATACCATCTCCCAAAACTAACAATACATTTGACTGTTTCCCTCTCAGCCTGGGCATCCGGTCAGGACCAGGACAAAACCAAGAAATCTCATTCCAAGATAAAGACAGCAAGCATGTTGGAAAACAGATATAGGGGGATAGAAGACACAGTAAGTACCTCCCTGCCCACTATGGGAGAAAATACTTTTATCCACCAGTGTAGATATATGTGAGGCTGTGCCAAAAGGTATCCAGGACTAAATTATTTGGAAAAACAAAGGTGAAAAATCGCTTTCTTCAGTTTCTCTAGGTGCGGCTATGTGGTCTAGTGGTATGACACTCGCTTTTTGGATTGGAAGGTCCTGGATTCAAGCCTCGCTCAGCGCATAGTTGAGTCCTTGGAAAAGGCTCTTTACTCAGTACCTGGCTGTAAACAGCGTTGTCTCTGTCTGAAAAAAATGAAATTTTGCCTAACAGGCATCATGTTCTGTCATACATGTTAAGTGTTGCTGTTGGCCAGTGACCCCTTGTAAAGCGCTTTGAGCATGTTTAGTGAATATTGAACTATATAAAAGTTCAATTTCTTATTTTTTTAAATAATGAAAAATAAACCAAAACCTGATAATCTAACATAAACATTAGAGTAGTTGCAGTTTTTACAGAGTCAAAAAAGTATGGACAAAGTTGATACTCTGTCCATACTGTTTTGAGGCTTTGAGAAACTGTTTCTGCTATTCGATTGCAGCAAGATAAGCAGTTTTTAGTTCATTTTACAATATTCAACTGATATAAACTAAAAAAAATTATTATTGGCATATTTTAGAGGCAAACGCCACAAAAACAACCTTTTTCCACAGCCTTAAACTTTCCTCCCATGTGACTTTCTTGATAAGGAAATGTAAAATAACCTGCAAAAAATGTAATAAATGATGTCTTGGTCTATGATCCCCGTGAAAAGGTTGTGCTTTATTCCCTGCTAGTCCAAGAGAAAAAAGATTTGTAGGAATTTGTCTCATACATTGGAAGGGTATATCTGGGATATTTTTGGGATCGTGGGTAGCTCATACGGTAGTCACGCTCTCACCGGCCAGGCGGAGTTGTCGTACCAGTAAGGTCTTGGGTTCAAACCCCCATCACCGCTGCGAAATTTTTTTATTCTCTATTGTCTTCTGGCACTTTCCTACTCACTTCATCTCTTGTTGTTACCAACATAAGTGCCTGCTCCACTCACTTTTCTGAATTAAAAATTCACCCCAAATACCGGAGCATATTCAATGTCTCAATTGTTTCATGTTATATGTTTGTGTTGAGAATATTGGCTATTAAGCTTAATTGCTGGCCAACTAACTTCGCGGAGGTAGTGTGGGTTGGATCCCCGATCTCAAGTAGTCGGTGAGAGAGAGAGCTCTAATAATGACCTGAGTTAGAGACGATCTTTTGGGATCGTGGATAGCTCATACGATACAGTCACACTCTCACCAGCCAGGCAGAGTTGTCGTACCAGTAAGGTCGCGGGTTCAAACCCCCATCACCGCTGCAAAAATTTTTTATTCTCTATTGTCTTCTGGCACTTTCCTACTCACTTCATCTCTAAGGGTATATCTATTACTTTGGTCATTTCTGATGTATGTGCCACATTTTTGGAGAAAATGCAAAAAAAACTTAAGCTTTCAAAAAGCGAAATATCCACTAAAAAGTAATAATCAAAGATAAATATAACAGTTTTAAAATAGCAAACACGGAATGTTTTGAGCTCAAAAACCCTTTTCAGCCATCAAGAAGAATATTTCTCTGCCGTCAGTCTGGTTATTTTAGTTTTCATTGTTTATTCTTGTTGGCTGAAGAAGGTTTTGAGCCCGAAATGTTCTGTGTCTGCTCTTTTGTTCTTTTTTAAGCTGTTATATTCATTATTGTTTACTACTTTTTACAGTCCACAGCTTTCTAATATCCACTAAATATGCTAAAAGCGCTCAACAAAAGGTGCCCAGACAACAGCAACATTTAAAACAGGAGATTGAAATTTTTAAAAAGACCCACCAGGCACCAGTAGCCCGGCCATGGGATTTCCACCTAGCCCTTCGATTAGTGACTCCATCTTCCTGACAACACCCTGGCTGTCCAAAAATGACAACCCGTGCTGACATCGTGCCATATCTGACACTAATTCAATGGCATTTAGTTGAACCAAGATGTCTCCATCGGATAAAGTCTCGTTGATCAATTGTTGAAGCAAACCAGAATTGGAGCACGAATCTAAAGCTTGTGTTGAAATACAACTGAGGTCTATAGCCATCTGGAAAAGTTTGTTTTAAAAAATAGATATTTTTATTAACAGATATGCCATCAATATCTTTGGTGGTACTTTTAGTCAATAATAAAAATTGTAAAGCCTCTCACATTTTCCTTGTATTGTCAAATTCGCTCTCATTTATCATAGAATATTGTAAAAATAATAATAATAATATTAATATTAATAATAATAATAATAATAATAATAATAATAATAATAATAATAAATAATAATAACAATAAAATTGATAAAACTCCCTAGAAAGAGTGACTTACTTGATAAACCCTAAATCTGACAGTGTCATTTCTCTGCATACAGGACACAATCTTTTCAACCACAGCACCACTAAAGAGGGTCTTTAATCCATCTGGATCCATCCCTGATAGGTTGAAAGAAAAAAAAAAATTAAAACATAAATAATAATAAAATAAAAACCATCAATCTACAATGCAGCACCAAGTTAAGAGGCCGTGGGTTACATAAATAAATGGTCACATTGTGAAATTAGGATTATAAGACCCTTCTAACTTTTCATCTGAGTCAATAAACCAGTCAAAAACAATGCTTATTGACTGCTAACCTTCAACTCACAAAAAAAACTGAACTTGTATTGAGTTGAGTCACCATAACTTGTGACGTCACTTAAATAATAACAACAATATGTGATCGAATGTTGTTTGTTGTTATTGACATTTTAACTTTAACTACTACTACTTCTAATCTCGATTACTTGAAAATTATACTTACCCTTCTGATATTTTCATATTTACCGACTTTAACAATGATTATATAGGGAATTGTACGACTGGGGTGTTATAAAACAGTTAATATTGAATATTTTGTAACCTCAGAGATAGCCCTCCCAAGGTTGGGCTCATCCCTCGGTCCGAAAATCCAAGAAAAGGTCAAAAACTGTATAATACCTCTTACTCTTACCTAAGTTGGTCAACGTCTTACAAGCTGCCAAGCCAACTCCCATGTCATCTGATGCCAACTCCTCCACCACGGCTAGAACCAAGGCTGGTTGACGACTCAAATCTGATGGAGACTCTTTACTTAATCGGGATATCTGGTTGTTTAATTAAATAATAATTTATAATAAATTACTTGATAAAATTTTTTTCGACATACAGAAACTTCAAAAAGTGATAAAATGCCCTTAATGATTGATGCATTGCAATTTGAAAAAAAAATAACCATAACATGATAAAAGGATTTGGGGAGGCTTTTTTATGCAGAAACTTCAAAAAGTGATAACATGCCCTTATGATGCATTGCAATTTGAAAAAAATAAACATAACATGATAAAAGGTTTTGGGGAGGCTTTCTGTATATTCCTCGAGGTAAGGGAGAAAACCCAAGTATAGCTGGAATGAAACTGATGTCACTCAGCTCTTTGGTATTGTTTTAGACAGCCATTTTAATTAGTAGTTTTTTTTTGTTTTTTTTTTTTTTTTCAAAATGGCGGCGCTGAGTAGCGACGCACAGTTACACCTATGTGATGAATTCTTTTGATATTTATTTGTTTCATGACAACATTTCACTCATTTACGTATTAAACGTTGTATGATTGTTCGTATTAATGAATGGTATGTACTTCAAACTTTAACGTTTAGAGTTCTGCTTCAAATCCTCGGAAAAATCGTTCGTATCAATGTTTTTGTCTCGAGGAAATCGAAATGGCGGCGGCTATGTTTACTTCCGACACAAAATTGCACCGCTAATTTCATCTTATTTCGCGATTTGTTGATTGAAGACCTATCCTTCGCTTAATATTATATAAAGCATTGTATGATGATTTGGAATTACAAGGCGGCATCAGGGATGATAAACCATCCTCTTGATGGAGTGGAAAGAATTCATGGAAAGGCAATAGAAAGGAAAGCATTCTCAATTACCAACAATAAAAAAACATATCTTATACCATGAATTTGGTGTTTTGCCATCTGGGAGAGGGTTTTGTCAGATTGAATGTAGAACTGACAAGTATAAATCAACGTTGGTTCCATTAGCAATAAAAATGTTGAGTATTTCATATGGTACAGCAAGGCCAGGGATGGATACGTTGACTGATTGACTGATTAATTTATTTAATGTTAGATTGGGTGACCAATTGATAATGATGATAATATTTGGTGTTGAATTGCCGAAGATGTAACGAATTGAAAATGAAGTGAATATGTTTATGTTGTGTATATCGCACGCGTGAAAGAAAGAGAGGAAGAGAGAGAGAGAAGAGAGAGAGAGAGAGAGAGAGAGAGAGAGAGAGAGAGAGAGAGAGAGAGAATAAGTAGGAGTGAAATATCTGTTCAATGTTATAGTTATCATATAACGTTATAACAAGTGTAACTAAATGAAAAATTGCCATATTTATGGACAATAAAGATCATATTATTATTATTATTATTATTATTATTATTATTATTATTATTATATTATTATAATTCTATCAATCAGCACAGTTTCTTCAAACACACAGTTCCCTCAAACTCATTCGAATGTCCCAAATGTTGACAGTAACAAATGTGTTTATCGTGAATATCTATCTACACTGCAGCTTCTGGCAGCTTAGTATCTCTTTAACATATCAGAAGGGGCTTTTGATATTTTATGAATATTTAGAAAGACCAGATGCTATGAAAATAATGCGTGGTTCGATGGCTCAACAATACGGTGCCCCTCTTATCATAAAGATCAAGCAATGTTAAGCATGATGAGCAGTCAGACAAGTGACAGTGAGGGTGGAAAAATCAGATCCTTTACACACTTTTCATAATCCCACTTGAGTCAAATGTGAAAGAGTACCTGGCTATAGGCAGAGACAGATATTGTAAAGAACAAAAAGAATGGCAACTGTTATTGTATGAAATGGAAATATTGTTCCATACGGCCTGCTGGAGAAATAAAAGAAACATTTTGAGGAGCACTGAGCATGATTCACTAAATAAATTTGGCCAGAAAACTCCTCCTTCAAATATGGACTATTTTAAAAAATGCCTGAAAAATATTCTCGTAAGACCATATATGATTATGAAAACAAATTGTGCAAAGCTTCTCTTCATCACGAATGGTAACACCCTTAAATCACAGAAAAGGACACAAATCAATCCAGCTTCCCATTAAATATTGTCTCTAAACAAAAAATCTTTTTAAAAAGTCAAAAAGTCGGAAGATTTCAAAAAATAAAAAGAGGTTGCTTAACTCTCTCCTTACCGACCATTTTCAGTATTTTCCCAAAATGGCAGGCTTACCCAGCAGAAAAATTGATGTTTTAAAACTCAAACAATCTCTCTACAAACAATTTATGTTCTTATTAATCAAACAAAGACTATTCTTCAAATTTTGTGATGTATAATAAGAAAACATGTATATTGTGTCGTAACAAACGTGACGATTTTGCTGTAGGTGGTAAGGAGAGGGTTAAAACTTGGAATAAGGACATCCCTGATGTATATACCCTTGACATCTCATTCACCTGTAGTAACAATATTTCTCTTGATGTTTGTTTTGCCAAGCTATTTATACTGCATGCTTAAGATTGACTTTAATATATATGTTTATATATGTAATAACTAAGCACCTTAGTACACCTTAGATTTGAGTTATAATTTATGTTCTGTCTACCTGGGCGAGACATGATGCCTTGACAGAATCATCCGATATGTTCAGCCAGGTGAGGAGATAATGATTGAAGTTTTCTAAAACCGTTGAAGCACTCAGAGATGACAACATGCTATTGAGGAGTTCACCGCATATTGCCTGTTGAGGCCTGAAAAACAAAACAAAATAAAAACAAATGTTACATGCAAAATCCTCTATGGCTAGAGAAAATCAAGCCTTTTCTCTAAAAATGGATTTGAAAGAAGACCTGCCTACTTGGAAATTAAAAAAAATTTTTAATTTTTAGGAGGGGGGTCCAATAGCTCAGTTGGTAGAGCACTCGCTTCACAATCAAATGGACCAAGATCAATCCCGAGTGCAGTTGAGATTTTTTTTACCCTCCTGTCCACCCAGCAGTGATTGGGTAGCTGGGTCTGTTACTGTTAGATCTGGTGGAAAGTACTTTGCTATGGACCAGTGTCCTATCCAAAGGGTAGCAAGCAATTGTTATTGTCCTTCAAGCTATAGAAAGACTCCAGCTTCATGGGCCTAATGGCTCTGAAGGACTAGTTTTTAAAACAAATTTTAGGAGAAAAATAATTGTAGTTGCTATAAGTTAACTCAACCAGCTCCAATCACGGATATATCTGTGATTTCCGCTACTACACACTAGCCCTGAACACG
The DNA here is from genome assembly GCF_034508935.2 of Berghia stephanieae. Taxonomy (NCBI): domain Eukaryota; kingdom Metazoa; phylum Mollusca; class Gastropoda; order Nudibranchia; family Aeolidiidae; genus Berghia; species Berghia stephanieae. Next base: position 37,046,322 of record NC_088368.1, on the reverse strand, counting down.
GATATATCCATGACAGAATATACTGCTCAAACTGCTGTTCGCTTGTTGATTGGCCAGTTTACTAGAAAAAGACTATAAATTTTATTGTTCATGAATGAATGACCAATTGTTTTTCACAAGTTTTATAAATAGATTGGGTCATTCAAACAAGCGTAGCATGAGTAAACAAGCATGATTTTCGACACATTTTCACTGTATGGTTTTCAAGATGGTGAAACGTCTGTTTACCTCAAGTGTTTCACTTTCACATCCAAGCATCATTCTGATCAATTCTGGTCTCGGGTAGTATAGAGCTATGATATTTTATTACACATAATAACAATAATATAATTATTATTTTATTTTTACATACTATATTAAACTGCATGACTTCATGGCCATTTTACGATAAGATCCCTATGCCATCTCTTTCTCCAATTTTTAAACTTTTTCCTCATTCTAGAGACGCTTTTCCAAACGGTATCATGTTTTGGATCTTACACATATCTTTTTCTTTTTCCATGTCCGTTTAACACCAGTATTGATTGTTATACCAAAACAATTTGAAGAAGATATTTTGAAATTATTTTTTTTTCATGAATGTTCGAAAGTAGGCTAAAAAGCCCAGGGCTTGGGCGTCTGACCACTCAGTCAGTCCCATGGTTGAAAGAGGTAATTTTCAGTCAACAACAATGTAACCTCACAAGGATTTATAATATTTTAAAATTCTTAAAATTATGTAGTCTGGCATCAACCTTCATTTTCAATAAGTTTTTAATGACTTAGACATGATCATGAATTGAGACAACATTTCATAATAAATAATAATAATAATAATAATAATAATAATAATAATAATAATAATAATAATAATAATAATAATAATAATAATAATGCTGAAAACTTATTTAGCGCTATAAGTTCGAGACATCAGACTCAAAGCGCTTAAATTTTAAGTTAAATTAACAATTACTTTCGCTGAAACATACTCACACACCCACACATATACTATACACACTTACGCACACAAACACACACAAGACAACACAAACTAAACGCCTTTCTTGGTTCTCATATCATCCACTACAATCTGAACAGATCAGTTTTAAGCAACCGTTAAAAACAGTCAAAGATTCTTTTTCATGAATGCTCTGTGGTAAAGCGTTCCAAACAGAGGGTCCGAAATGAGTAAACGTGATCAAATTAATTATTGAAAGAGCTCACAGCATTTAAAATGTTTAAATTTATACAATTAGCTAAGCTTGAACCTGAATTTAGCTTACAATTTTGATAAAAAACTAGAGTAATTGTATAGAGCAATATTCACTAAATGAACTCAAAGCATTTTTACAAGGGGTCCCTAGCCAACATCAACATGTAACATTTAGGTTAGGATGAGACATGATGCATGTTAGAAGATATTACTACAATCTTTTCTGACAGGGACACGCTGTCAACGTCCAGGTACTTATTTTACACCTGAGTACGGAGAGAGAATGTGAGCAAAGATCCTTTTCCAGGGACTCAGACTCAACTGCGCTGCTCAGATTCGGATCCGAAGGCAAGTGTCATACCACTATAGACATATATACAACTGCAAAAAAAGACATGTTGGTATCTTAATAAATCTTATAGACCTTAATGATTATTAATTAATTAATCAGGCATGCATTGTATTATCTTAGTCATAGTCAATTGTGAAAACGAAAGTACTTTTGGCTTTGACTTGTTTATTTCACTCACCGGTCAGTTGTATTTAAGCATGCGAAAATATATCCTATTGATATATTAGGGATAACCGCTTTCAGATCTCGATTCGGAAGAACTGAAACAAGAGTTTTTAATTCCTCCAATGTCTGTACCTTATCGTCTGCAATAGAAAGACGGTTTAAAAGAGTGCTGATAGTTTCCTCGGTAGACATTGTTTTGCCTTTTGCTCAAGGCTGTCATTATTCCCAGACGCCTGTCTGGGGATAATAAAAATTCGTTATCCCCAGACAGATGTCTGGGGATAACCAATTTTTGTTATCCCCAGACACCTGTCTGAGGATACTATCCCCAGACGCATGTAGCAAGTGGGCAGAAAGATTTTATGCAAAATGCCAAACTAGGCGTGAAAAATACCAAATATTCTGGAAAAAATACTAGTGGTTGTGTCCCAAAACAGTTAATATATCAAGTGATATTTAACACAAGATTAAAGTAAATAGTGATCAAATGTCAAATCCAGCTCTTTTAAAAAAAATATTTTAAAGCAAATGGATCAATGAAATTTCTTTTGTTACTTTGATCTGAAAACGTCAAACTGGCAATTCGACTTTTTATTTTCAACCAGGAAGAAAGTTGTTAATCATCAAATCTGTTCATAGTCCACCAACCATTTAAATTTTCATTACCAACCTACCTGTTAACTTTATTGATCATCTCTTGTTTCTATAATTTGCTCATTCTGGCCACAATTTTGGGGACGACCGGGAATAATTTTTATGTCGCGGACGAATTCCTAGGCCATGGTGTTGTTCGCCCCAAAGCCCAAAACCCACACCTGTTATTTTCCTGTCTGCTTCGCACAAGACAATACAATTTAGTATCACACGTCCACAGAACTAGATCCAACAACATATTTTTATTCGAATCAGAGATGAAAATAAATACCAAAACAAGAAAGCAAAAATGGTGGAAATATGTTTAGCTCATATATGAATTTAAAATATTCCGATAGCGGTGTGGATAGGCAGCTCAGTGGGTAAGGCCACCTTTCATTTTACTCCTTTTAGCTGCACAGATTCGACAGATTCGACAAGTCGCGACCCCCCCCCCCCCCCCCCCACTCATTTTTTTTTTTTTTTTTTTACTTTTCTTTCTTTCTTCCCAATTGATTTTTATTGTTTTCACTTTTGTTCCGAGTTCCGAGCAAGAGTTTTTTTTTTTAATCAGTTGAATTTTTTATTTCTCCGATAATATTATTTCATTATTTAATTTGCTCTAGATCTATTATTGTTTTGTTTTGTTTTGGTCAATGATAATAATAATGATAATAATAATAATAATAATAATAATAATAATAATAATAATAATAATAATAATAATAATAATAATAATAATAATAATAATAATAATAATAATAATAATAATAATAATAATAATAATTGTAATATTTGTTATTATTATTACTATTACCATCATAATCATTATTATATTATTATCAATAATAGTATTATTTTTATTATTAATACTCTTATTATCATACTATTACTATTATTATTATTATTATTATTATTATTATTATTATTATTATTATTATTATTATTATTATTATTATTATTATTATTATTATTATTATTATTATTATTATTATTAATTAACACTATTCCCTGCTCCGAGGGAAATCTCTCTTTTTCTTTTTTTTTTTTTTTTTAATATTTTGACCTAAACCTTAGAGTTTTTTGTTTGCTAAACCTTTATGTAAATGTTCCGTTTCTGAGCATGAATTTCTTAAATTGTTTTTATTTTTAAAACAATTATTGTTTTTATTTTTAACACAATTATTGTTTTTTTTTTCTCCTCTATCTGACCATTTGGTCGCTCTCTGAATATTTCTGTTTGTTTGCTTTATAATTATTTATTCTCTTTAGACACTATTTGAGATCGGAGTGGGGGCGAATATATTTGCTAGAAACTAGAAAAAAACAAGAGAGAGAGAGAGAGAGAGAGAGAGAGAGAGAGAGAGAGAGAGAGAGAGAGAGAGAGAGTTTAATAATAGAAAAAGAGGTGGGGGGAGGATGGATGGGACATTTATCCCTTTCAGCGTTCTGTAAAAAGAAGACGGAATTAAAAAAAAAAAAGTGACGTTACCAGGATTCGAACCCACAACGTCGATTCTGGTCAAACTTCCAGGACAGACGACTAAACCATTCGGCCATGACACCCACTTCGAAGTCAACGCATATTGTGTATATGTAGAAACAACTGATTTTAATGTTGGTTAATTTTATGTTTTTATAGATATTTTATTAACTTTCCTTATTTCTATGTGCATCTGGAAACATTCCATATTCTGGAATGTGGATAATTGTTTAAAAGAGCGGAGTTTCAAATATGCGTCTGGGGATAATGAAAATTCGTTATCCCCAGACAGGTGTCTGGGGATAACAAATTTTTATTATCCCCAGACAGGTGTCTGGGGATAATCACTGCGTTTGCTCAAAGCCAAGTTGGATTCCTTGAATTTTGCTCTATCATCCAATAACTTGGGCCAGGAGTTTTTTTTAATTTTTATCGCCAAAGTCATTTGATGATCTCTCTACTGACAAAGATATGTGCAGTGACCAAATACTGTGGTTTAAATAATTATATAAAAGAATTAGGTAATATCTTGTTTACAAAGGCATATCATTTTGTTTACATAAATTATATCATTGAAATCATTTTTTTAACGATTTGGTCTGCACGCCAATGTGGTGTTTTGTAAAATGAAAATTTCGCATTTTTATAGAATGTTACAATTAGGTGAAATGTACATAAGGTAAAGTAGCGTTCGTAGTAACAAAATGGCGACGAATGTGAGAAAAATATATAGGAAAGTAAAATGAGTACGTTTCATTGAAGTTCTTCTTTTTCAAAATCTTTAAAAGACAATGGCTCATTATTCGAATCATTTGTACACGCCTGTTATATCAACTCCCAAAGACCTTTGTAATGAAGAATTGACGGAGTTCATCGGTCACAAAGATGAGGTATGTTTGTTATTATTAAATTAAGTGGGCATGGGGTGTATTTGTTGATTCGAAGTGACTATTCTCATCCCCCTAGTCTAGGATGCTAGTCTTCATAATAGTAGTCCACAATTGTTGTTTGTTTAATCCAAAGGTTGTAATGCAGTAATTTGTTAAGTTTCTTGTCACAAGTTGCACAATTTAAAGAAGGTGGCGTTTTTATGCACCTCCGTTGGAGGTGTACAAAAACGCACCGTTTTTATGCACCTCCGTTGGCGGTGATGGTAGATTAATGAAAATGTTGCTGCATACGTCCATGTTGAGGTTTAAATAGTTTTAATTTTAGATTGTAGATCTACCTAGTTTAGCACGCTGCTTAGTGATTACCGATGTACGTTTATACAATGACAAGAAATTAAAGAATAATAACAATAATTTTAAAAATTAAAAGTAAAAAGAAACATGGCACACAAATACTGATCTCAAATAAATAAATAATTTTAGAAAATTAAAATCGAAGTTTTTTAAAAACATGATAAAAAGTTTTTGAAAAAAAAAGAGAGAAAAAAAAGCAAACAAAAATAAAGTAAATTTAAAAATGAAAAAATGTCTACAATGGGAATCGAACCCGGTACTTTCAAGGTTAGAGTCCAACAGCTTGTCCACTGCGCTACGGAGCCACCTGACTGTTCATAACATTTAATAAAGTCTTTCTAAAACATTATTTTACCTTCAATGCAACTTCTATTTTCTGGTTTTATTTTTCGATTTTTAAAATTATTATTGTTATTAAATAACTTTATTAACAAAAACTTCCTACAGATGTCAGAATATAACTTTCACCATGTCCAAATACAGAAACACAATATCGCTGATGAAATTGGGTGGGATGCGCATGCGTGACGGAGGTGTATAAAAACGATCCGTTAAGATACACCGTCAGCGGAGGTGCATAAGAACACTACGTTTAAAAAAAACAATCAATCAAATCCAAATCGCAAAAAGCCGGCGACGTTTTTTTCGGTAATCCAATCGGCCGGGGGGGGGGGGGGGGGGGGGGGGGGGGAAGGGGGATGAGAATAGAGGCAGCCTTGTTGATTTTGTGTCCTTTGAATTCCCAAATTATGTTCTTCATTGTCTTAGTAATTTTTTACGGCATCCACAAACTGTTTCACGGTTTTGATTAACTAAACCGAGACTTAGGCTTAGGGCCAAACACACTGGCCATTAAGAGAGAGAGAGAGAGAGAGAGAGAGAGAGAGAGAGAGAGAGAGAGAGAGAGAGAGAGAGAGAGAGAGAGAGAGAGAGAGAGAGAGAGAGAGAGAGAGAGAGAGAGAGAGAGAGAGAGAGAGAGAGAGAGAGAGAGAGAGAGGAGAGAGAGAGAGAGAGAGAGAGAGAGAGAGAGAGAGAGAGAGAGAGAGAGAGAGAGAGAGAGATTCTATGCCTTAAAAAGAATAACATTTGAGTGCATCATCTTATTGCGCTATTTTAGGTATCACTAAATTTTTTTTTCAGAATTTAACAATTTTTGCTGTAACCGTCAACGTTGTAAAATATCTTTTCAATTAAAGTAATGAAAGGTAGGTTTATAATATTAATATAACCTAGTGATATTGATGGTAGATGACTTGGTGTTTTTTTGTTTGTTTGTTTTTTTTTTTGTTTTTTTTTATGACAACATAAAATTAGTAGAGCAGCATTGCAAGTGCTTGATTTTGTGTTTTATATCTTCCTCCAAGTTTCCATTATTTGTTATTTTTGATCCTCTGATCCTTTTTGACTCCTGAATTTCTTTTTTTATGTTGTTTTGCCACAGGTAAATTGTGTAAGTTATTCATCAGATTTTCAATTTATGGTTACTGGAAGTGATGACCAGAGAGTTCGAGTGTTCAAAGTCAAGACTAAACAGTGCTTGATCAAACTTAAAGGACATGAAGGTAAAATGATAAAGAAGAGTTGTATCATACAACTATATCTGAAACATAAATATCAAAATTGAGAGGTAATGAGTCAATAAAACGGAGAGTAAAAGAAAGGGAGTAAAAATAATTCATGTATAAGATACAACACAAAGTATTATTATTTTCGGCCTTTAGCCTTCTTCAAGTAAACATACAAGGAAAGGAAATATATTACATTTGGATTCTGGTTTTTGAGTGAGATAAAAGAGAGTAAGAAAAGAAAACATTATATTATTTCTCACCCCTCTCTCTCTCTCTCTCTCTCTCTCTCTCTCTCTCTCTCTCTCTCTCTCTCTCTCTCTCTCTCTCTCTCTCTCTCTCTCTCTTTCTTTCTTTCTCCCTCTCTCTCTCCTTCCCTTGTACACACACACAAATACACACACATTTTTACCTACATTTAATGTTTTCTCTTTTTACCCTCTTTTTTTTTCATTTACTAACCATTATGCCTCAGAGCACCTCGGTGGAAGTTTAGTGCTATATAAATGAATCATTATTATTAGAGCACTCACTTTACAAGCATAGGGACCATTATCGATTCTGGGTGTTGTTGCGATTTCTTTTTTTTATAAACCTTGTGTTGGATAGCTGGGTCTCTTAGACGTAGCAAAAGTACTTTACAGTGGACTGATGTCCTGTCCAACAGGGTAGCTAGCAAGAATTTGATGTGGTCTATTTAGAACAATGGAAACCTGGATAAATTCCATAGGCCATATGGCTCTGAAGGACTATTTTCTCACAGTAATGTTGTACGACAGAGAATTATATAATGATTTGATTTCTGAAGACTCTAGTAAATTAATCAATTTGTCAAATATTCCCCAGGTGCTATCCGCAGTGTAGCTGTGTCTCCATGTGATAAGTATTTTGCCAGTGGATCTTACGACAAAACAGCTAAAGTTTGGAGAACTGCAAATGGAGAATGTGTTCACACCCTAATAGGTTTGTAGTGTCGCAAGTTATATTATGAAACTATGAAATCAGTTTAGTCTTGAGTGATAACAAATTTCAAACCTAAAGGACATCTAATTCATATTTTGGAAGTGAATATTTACCCATCGTTTTGTTATTTTTTATTTATTTATTTTTTTTTTCTGTTTGACATCAATTTACATGTTTGCTATTGAAATTATGACATTTCCATAATAATGATCTGGGTATTGTTTATATTTCTAATATCTGAATTTTGAATAATGATTAATGTTTTTATTGATTCTGTTATTGGCCAAAGAAGGGTTTAGAGTCTGAAACGTTCCGTGTTTGGTATTTTGTTTTGTTTCAAAGCTGTTATATTCATTTTTGTTCATTACTTTTTACAGTCCACAACTTCTGACAACTTGTATCATGATCATACATGGAAAAATGTCTGACCCTGGAAGTAAAATATTTAGATGTCTTTGTTTAATTTGAGACAGAGTTTAAATATTTAACAATTACATAATTTTAAAAGAACTTTTTTTTTTCTTAAAATGCATCCTTTAAAATACGTATTATGCTCTGAAATAAACTTTTCACCTCTTTAGTCATGGTTAGTTTGGTTGTTTCTTAAAAAAAAAAAAAAAAACAAAAAAAAACCCCAAACAAAACTACTTTATTCTTGAAAAACTTTTGAATGAAATAACTTGCTGATTGCCTTTGGCAAAGGGGATGGGGAAGGGGGAGAGGGTGGTACATCATGTCATATTATTATTATTATTATTATTATTATTATTATTATTATTATTATTATTATTATTATTATTATTATTATTATTATTATTATTATTATTACTATTATTATCAAGTGCACTGTGCGCTTAGAAAATTGAGTCAAAAGGGTGTGTTCATTGGTTGCCAAACACATCAAAATGGAACTTTGTTGGGATGACTTAAATATTCAAAATCAAATTTACAGTGAAAAAAATGTTTTAACTTTATAGGAGAAACAAAGTTGACGTCATTACACTTTTTAAAATTATTTTTTTGACATCTGTTTAGTTCTAGGTTCTCACTAAATTATATGAATCAGACTATAAACGTTAAAGTTTACACACAGTTTTGTGTGTTGTTATGTTTAATTTGACTGATGGATGTTGTAAGTATTTAATCTTCACACATGGCATTAATTTGTTTTCTTGCTTGTTTTTATTTTGTGTGAGCAATGCCAATGATCTCTGAAAGTGACAAAAAACTTACATCTCAGATTTCTGGTCATTTTGGCTCTGCAGTCACTTTTTGGCATCCGGTTTGAATCAATGGGTCACATTAATTACAGACATACTGAGGAAAACTAGCCTAATGCCCTTGACCCTATTAATAACAAAGTGAAACAAAAGAAAGGGAAGACTGTGCATCTGGCATCTCTGGTGTGCACCAAATTGCACGAGGTGATGCACACAATATTATTTTATTGACATACCCAATCACACACTCTGAGTACCTATTGACAAGCAATGCTAATACTGTATTTGTAAGTGTTTCGTATACACTTTTTCAGATGTGTATTGATGCTAAGTGTTTAGGTAAAATACTCCCAACATCCATTTGAGTGTTGTGTTTGTATGTGTGTGTTTGGGAGGTGGGGGGGGGGGGTCATTAGGGTCGGTGCCATTAAAATACATCAGCATTCTGTGTGTCTGTTACAGGTGAATGTGTTTTCTAAGTGTAAATTGACAATTTTATCAGATAGAGTTCGAGTCTTTTTTAATTATGGGTAAATGTTTTAATGTTTAATGTTTTTCTTATAAGAATCATAGTTTTCTTCCATATTTTATTGCAAATATCACTGCTTGAAGCTCGAGGAAAAATATAACAATTGTCAAATGTAATGGATGCTTCACTGGAAGAAAGATAAATTGTATAATTTCCTTATTACAGGACATACAAAAAGTGTGGAAGAAGTGGCTTTTTCTCCCGGTTCCATCTATCTGTGCACAGCTTCATGGGATAGAACAGCTATTTTATGGAATTTAGAGGTACAGATGTGTTGTATACATTTGTAATGAATTTATTATTAAAACAATATGGTTAACCTGCAGTTGGCCAAGATAAGGCAAATACTGTGGGCTATTGTACATTTTTTTAAAATCATAAGACATTTCTGATGCACATCTTAACAAATAGATCATTATGTATGAAGAAATATAGTTTTGAATAGGTTGTAACACAGTTCGGGTAAAGAATAAAGCATACAATGGTAAGAATAATAATAATTGTTTTGTCACATAACTATCTGTTCTATCCAGTTTGGGTGTATGGTGAAAAGATTTGAGGGACATCAGCATGCAGTACAGGCAGTCGCTTTCTCATACAGTTTCCTTTTAGTGGTCAGTGAATATCATACGACAAAAAAAATAATTTAAAAATCATGATCACCACCACTACCATCACCTTCACCACCATCACCACCACCACCACCATCATCATCATCATCATCATCATCATCATCATCATCATCATCATCATCATCATCATCATCATCATATTATCTATAAATGCATCATCACAACTTGATCAGTTTATGCACAACATGTGAGTGCGTGTGTATGTGTGTGTGTGTTTTTGTTGAATAATCTTTAAGGTTTATTACTCTATGTGCTTAGGTAAAATACTCACAACATCCACCAGCCAAATTAAACTTACCAATACACAAAACTGTATGTAACCTTTAACGTTTATAGTCTGATTTTTATGATTTAGTGAAAAGTTATAACTACTAACAGCGATTATGTGGTCTTGTGGTATGACACTCACTTTCAGATTGGAAGGTCCTGGGTTCAAGCCTCGCTCCGTGCATAGTTGAGTAATTGGAGAATGCTCTTTACTCACATTCTCTCACCATACCTTACCCTTACTGGAGTTCCATCTCCTACAGAGGTTGAATATCATGTAACGCCTTTCTTCACGCTCAAGGATCATTACCGAGCAGTCGATTATCTTTTTTGCCAGTTGTTGTCTCCACAATTCCTATCCAGGACTTCCCTTTTCACCATACTCAGGTGTAAAATGAGTAGGCTACCTTGCTGCTAACAGTTTTGTCTCTGTTGGAAAAAAAATATATCGCCTAACAGGAGTCATGTCTAGTTCTACATGCCACTTATTGCTGTTGGTCAGGGACACTTTTGACTTTGAGCACATTAATTAAGTGGATATTGCGCTATATAAAAGGTTAAGTTTTAATTTTTTTAACAGTCTGTCTAAAAGTAAGAATAAAAGAGTTAAGTGATGCTATATTGTTGGTGGGCTTAAGTGAGATTTAATCACCTTACTGGCGTTCTAAAAAAAAAACAAAAACAAAGTATCGAGTAACGTAAAATTAAATTATTCTATATGTGCATGATATAATTAATCACTGTGAACATGTTTGCATTTATTTATCTATTTAGCAATTTTAACCATATATTTATTTTTTTTTTCCATTCTTTCTTTCTTTTTCACTCTCATCTCTTTATTTTTATCAGGCCACTGGTTCATGGGATTTTACGGTCCGGGTTTGGAGGATGAACCAGACGGAATACAAACAAGCGTTGTTAGAATACTTGGGGACGAATGAGAATGATGGTTGTGATGAGAGTGTTGATGAAGACAACAGGGCAAATAAGGATATGGAAGAAAATGAGGATGTCTGGTTTGAGAAAAGAAAAAAGATGAGGCATTCTGATGACATTTTAATAGGAAAGCATGACAATGATGCTGATGCTTGTAAAGATAGTGGAGTAGATGGAGAAGATAAAACTAAAATTGATGACGATGATAATGATGCATATGTAAACGGTGAAGTTGATAGTAACGAAAATGATGACAAGAAAGCAGATGGAGATGCTAAAACTAATGATGATGATGTTGATGATAGCAGAGATGGCAGGAATACTTCGTCGTGCAAAGACATTGACATGTATGATGAAAACGGCTGCCTGGTGCTTGAAGGACATGTAGGAAATGTCCATTCTGTGGCCTTTTCTAGGTTTGGGATGCTGGTGAGTTGAAGTAATGTATAGATTTATGTTAGAGCAAATGTTGATGCTCGAAGCTTAAAGAAATAAATGGCAACAGTCAAATGGAATGTAAGCTTCGAATAGGCCACACGACTATTCACAAATGATTAAATTAGAGAAAACACTGAAACGTCCCCATAATGTCTTGTTAATTAATGAAGCTTCATTCCATTTACATTGTAATAGGCACACACTATTCACAAATGTTTGTCAATAGGCCACACGACTATTCACAAATGTTTGTCAATAGGCCACACGACTATTCACAAATGTTTGTCAATAGGCCACACACTATTCACAAATGTTTGTCAATAGGCCACACGACTATTCACAAATGTTTGTCAATAGGCCACACGACTATTCACAAATGTTTGTCAATAGGCCACACGACTATTCACAAATGTTTGTCAATAGGCCACACGACTATTCACAAATGTTTGTCAATAGGCCACACGACTATTCACAAATGTTTGTCAATAGGCCACACGACTATTCACAAATGTTTGTCAATAGGCCACACGACTATTCACAAATGTTTGTCAATAGGCCACACGACTATTCACAAATGTTTGTCAATAGGCCACACGACTATTCACAAATGTTTGTCAAAGGCCACACGACTATTCACAAATGTTTGTCAAGAGGCCACACGACTATTCACAAATGTTTGTCAATAGGCCACATGACTATTCACAAATGTTTGTCAAGAGGCCACACGACTATTCACAAATGTTTGTCAAGAGGCCACACGACTATTCACAAATGTTTGTCAATAGGCCACACGACTATTCACAAATGTTTGTCAATAGGCCACACGACTATTCACAAATGTTTGTCAATAGGCCACACGACTATTCACAAATGTTTGTCAATAGGCCACACGACTATTCACAAATGTTTGTCAATAGGCCACACGACTATTCACAAACGTTTGTCAATAGCTTCCAGGCTATTCACAAACTGTTTAAAATTTAAAAGGTTAGCAGTTAGGCCAGCTCCACTTTTTTCGTGACAAATTTGTTGTAACCCACCAAAGGAAACATTAAATATCCTGAAATAACTTGTAGCAAAATAACTTTTATGATGGGCCGTCGTTACTCGGAACCCTGAGGTGCCAATAATCTAGTATTATTTTGAGCCCCCCCCCCCTCCCTCCCCTAGCTGTTATTCAGACTCCAGTGACATGATTCTCAGGGAGAAATAGCGCTTGCGGTAGGGACTCAATTGATATTAGCACTGGTGGTAGGGTCTCATCGGATAATAGCAACGCTGGTCGGAATCCAGCAAATGTTAGTGCTGGTGTCAGGGACTCAGTGAGGTGGTTGGGACTCAGTGGGTGATAGCGTTGGTCTGGCCTCGGTGTTCTGTTTCTGAGCAAATATTTTTTTATAATAATTAATGTTTTTTTCTCTCTGATCATTTGTTCATGTTTCTGATCGAGATTATTTTTTAAAAATATATTTTTTTTTTATTATTTGTTGTTTCTTAACGAATATTTCTTTTCTTTTTTTATTCTCCTCCTTTTTTGCCTTGATTATTTCGTTTTTGAGCAAGATTTATTTTTTATATAATATAACTTTTTTTTCTCTCTGTTCATTTAACCGCTTAATGAGGGGATTTATTTATCTATTTATTTTAAAATTTATTTTATATCTATTTAGTATGCACTTTTTTATTGCCTCTGATTACTTCTTCTGTTTCTAGTGAGATATTTCCTTTTTTCCCCTGTTTCTGAGCGAGATTTTAAAAAAACTTTATTTTCAAAAATTTTAACAATTTGGACAGGGGATGAATATCACAATTTGCAATATTTTATAGAA
>NC_088368.1:36982874-37027874 GCF_034508935.2 Berghia stephanieae | reverse complement strand
ACGAGCTCCGAATAATCCGATTTCTCCTCAGCAACACAAAGATACAACCAAGGATATACGGGGCCACAAAACAGACGCAGTTCGAAAGTAACATCGGGACCCCCCAAGGAGATAGTCTGAGCCCGATTCTGTTCACAATATACTTAGAACACGCTCTGAAAGAAGTTCGAAAAGTCATTCCAAAACCAACGACTCATATTGAGAATGCAATCCCTAGAGAAATCGCCTATGCAGATGATGTCGATTTTATTGGATCAACACCAGCAAATATAGACATCATACAAAATACCCTCATGAAATATAACCTCCAAGTCAATGCCAATAAAACCGAATTTACAACAATATCGAGGAACAAAGAGGAATGGAAAAGAACAAAGAAAGTCGGCTCACTAATTGGAGACACCGAGGGGTGATGCATGAGGACTAAAATGGGACGCTGTGTCTCCTGCTTCCTGGCAATGTAAGGCCTCATTGCTGCTTCTCTCGACACGAGGCTGGCTTTCCAGACAGCCTTAAGCAAAACGCTTTCGGGATATTCCCGTGCCCTAAAAAAATCGAGCATGCGATCACGTTAAAGCGCAAATTCATCATCTTCCAGACAGAGTCTCCGCAAGCGGAGTATCTGACTGAATGGGATGGAGTATTTGCACTTCACCGGATGGGATGACCGATAGAGCAGGTAGCTGTGACTGTCCGTTTCCTTGTTGTTGTAGTAGTAGTAGTAGTAGTAGTAGTAGTAGTAGTAGTAGTAGTAGTAGTAGTAGTAGTAGTAGTAGTAGTAGTAGTAGTAGTAGTGTTGATTGCTTGCAGTAGTAATGGTAAGCCTCGCAGTCCGAATGACGCTTGCTGAGAATTGTGTAATTCAGTCATATTCGATGAGTATATCTGCTCTCTCCATCCATGTTGTTAATTGTTTCCATTGGTCACGTTCCTGGGCAAGTTTTGAGGCTATCGAGATCTTGTTGTGACTTTAGTACAGAGAGCACTGCAATATTTCTTAGTTCTTTAGGGATTAATTCGGCCTCATTTGAATCCAGAAATGTCTGATATGTAGAGAGATCCTGGTTTAGGGTAGTTACTATTGATGTTGGTGGTCTCCCTACATATTTGTTGCCATGAAGGAAATATTTTGTCATTGCAGTTTGTGCTGGGATGTTATCTACTCGACGTAAGATGTGACCAAATAGCCTCCATCACTGTTCTTGTATTATTACACTCAGGCATTGGACCCTGTTTTTTTCATAGAGATCAGTATTTGTGGTTGTCTCTGGCCAATAGATTTCGATTACGCGACGTAATTGTTTGCGGTGATATGAATTGAGACTTTTTAATTCCTTTTTTATGAAGCCCCAGGTTCCACAATTATATGTCAATATCGGAATAATCAGTGCCTTGTAAATCTGTATTCGTTTATGCTCACTGATTATGTTATTTCTATTCCCTAAATTTTGGAGTTGGTTGAATGCATTGGTGGCCAGCTGCTTTCATTTTTTGATGTCTTTATTTTCGTTAATCAAATTGCCTAGTTTACGTACACTTTTTCATTCATTTAGATTTCTGTTGATTTTTGTCTATTCTGTTTTGGATTGATTCACTTTTAGATTCCATGCTTCTAGGGTAGTTGATATTATTGGCGTGTATATTTTCGCTTCATGTTCTGATTCAAAGTCTGTATCATCTGCGTATATCAATTCATGAGTGATCTTTATTAGTGGTAATTTTGGTCTTAGATCTTTCATGGCCGATTTGAGGTATATCGTGAACAGAATTGGACTCAAGCTGTCTCCTTGAAGGTTGATATTATTGTTGATTGTGGTAGAAGTAGTTCACCATAAAATGCTCCTGACAAAACTGGCAGACAATGGAATTTCGGATAATTTTCCCTCAAAGATTTATATCAAATTGTCCACAGAAAGTTATGGTTGAAAATGAAATAGCCACATCTTTGCCAATCTTGTCATGAATTTTACAAGGGACTTCTCTGGACTGCTCTTATTTCTTGTGCACATACATGGCATGCCAGAGAGAGAGAGAGAGAGAGAGAGAGAGAGAGAGAGAGAGAGAGAGGGAGAGAGAGAGAGAGAGAGAGAGAGAGAGAGAGAGAGAGAGAGAGAGAGAGAGAGAGAGTTTAACGCGTACAAAACTAAGTTTTTTTGTGGATGACTGTCTATATGTAGAGATATAAAAACCTCAACAAACTGGAGGAATAAAAAAACTTATAACGACATTCCACACACAAAAGTGCAAAGTCTTCCTTGTCACAAACAAACTCAGGCCATTTGGAACTGACTACTTAAAACTCCACACATATCGGTTTTGACAACAAAATCTGATTATCTAGGAGTAACTTTTAGACCACAATTAGTCTTGGAATCACCACCTTAACAACGTTTTTAAAAAACGTTAACAATGCTCTTTATTTAGGACGACAGCCAGTAATAGAAAAGTACTACAATGGCACCAAAGAAAAAACAAAGTTTTAGATAGTTTGCTCTGATGATAATTGGTTTTTAGAAGAGAAAGGGAGATAACAATGTAATGTTAATGAATCTGTACACTAGTAGGTTTGTAGTTAGTGAATAAAATGAGAGACTACAAATTATGACCATCGCATTCTTTTTCATTCTCTCCTAACCCCAAATCTTTACATTCAGGCAAGCACAGACCTTGCTCAACATTGTGCCTTTACACAAGATGGAGTTTTGGTAGCTTCAGGCGCTGCTGTGATACAGCAGAAGGCTCCTCTGAAGAATGACAGAAAGGAAGAAGAGGAAGAGGTGGAATCTCTGCTTAAATCTAAACCACTTCGTGGGATATTGAAGTCAGCATCGTCCAGTGTGAGAGGAAATCAACAAAATCGTATGAGCTGATTATGTAGATTGAATGAAGTTGACTTCACTTGGCTGGTTGGTATTGTTTCTAGACAGCCAGATAGGTAATGTGTTCTCAATGAATTACCTCTAACATATTACAAATGTTTAAGGTTAGACACAATTTTGGGTTTTGATACGTTTGATCTGGTGGACATAATTAGCATTTTACTTAAATGCATACCATCAATAGGGATGTAGACATATTATGACTTTCCAGAGGATATAATACACGATGTGAAAGACAATGACATTGTAGCTGTTAATGATGACGACGACAATACGACATCGATGATTATGATGATAATGATGATGATGTATTATTATTATTATAATAAGGATGATAATGATGTTGATGATGATCCAGGAGTTAGCATTTAAAATGATGTCAACCAGTAAAATCTAATTCTGTATAACGGGATGACTCAGACCATTTGAAGTGACTGAAGAAAGCTATTTGAATTGATTTTATTTTATCCTTCAGAAGGGCTTATGTTGTTGTTTGTTTTAAAGGGTTTTATGGCGCTTTCAACAAATTAAGGTCATATCAGTGCCAGTAAAAAAGAAGAAAATGGGATAGTAATAAGTTCTAGAATTACAATTATAGCACCCAAGAAAAGGAAAAGACAGGGAAATTGGTTCAAATAGGAAACGGATGTAGATTCCAAGGGCACACTATCAAAGTACTAGTACTAAAGTCTCATCCAGACACAAGCACAGGTCCCTACTAAGAGGAATACACTCAAATGTTTACAAATCATAAATAATACAGTCCCCATACATAAACAAAACATAATAAAGTGCAAAACAGAGAGATGATTTACAAGGGAAAAAATGTCATCTCCCAAAACTAACTATACATATGACTGTTTCCCTCTCAGCCAGGGTATCCGGCCAGGGTCAGGACAAAACCAAGTAATCTCATTCCAAGACAGAGACAGAAAGCAAGTTGGAAAACAGATATAGAGGGAAAGAAGACACAGTAAATGCCTTCTTGCCCACTAAAGGAGGTCAGGAACCCCACCCAGCAAGAGGACTTGGATGCCTGTTGTATGTAATGCTTTAAAAAAAATATTATTCTGAAAGTTGTATGTAACTTAAATAGCAAGATATGAAGTGAGTAGAAAAGTGCCAGAAGACAATAGAGAATAAAATTTTTTTTTTTTCGCGGCGGTGGTGGGGTTTGAACCTGCGACCTTATTGGTACGACAACTCCGCCTGGCAGGTGAGAGCGCGGCTCTACCGTGTGAGCTATCCACGAACACAAAAATATTCGTTTCAAACCCAAAGTCATTTCTAGATCCGTCTCCCTCCACCCACTTCTTGAGATCGCCGATTCGTTCGCCACCATCGCGAAGTAATTTTTGACCACAGTTAAGCTTAATAGCCAATATTCTCATCACAAACATATAACATAGAAACGATTGAGACATTGAGT
This sequence comes from Berghia stephanieae, assembly GCF_034508935.2. NCBI lineage: Eukaryota > Metazoa > Mollusca > Gastropoda > Nudibranchia > Aeolidiidae > Berghia > Berghia stephanieae. The sequence continues at coordinate 37,023,566 of NC_088368.1, read as the reverse complement.
ATGCTCCGGTGTATGGGGTGAATTTTTAATTCAGAAAAGTGAGTGGAGCAGGCACTTATGTTGGTAACAACAAGATATGAAGTGAGTAGAAAAGTGCCAGAAGACAATAACTTAACTGCTGGTCAAAATTACTTCGCGATGGTGGCGAACGAATCGGCGATCTCAAGAAGTGGGTGAGAGAGGGATCTAGAAATGACTTTGGGTTTGAAACGAATATTTTTGTGTTCGTGGATAGCTCACACGCTAGAGCCGCGCTCTCACCTGCCAGGCGGAGTTGTCGTACCAATAAGGTCGCAGGTTCAAACCCCACCACCGCCGCGAAAAAATTTTTTATTCTCTATTGTCTTCTGGCACTTTTCTACTCACTTCATATCTTGTTGTTACCAACATAAGTGCCTGCTCCACTCACTTTTCTGAATGTAACTTAAATGTGTCGTTTTTCCAATGTTTTATATTTCAAATTGGTCATAGACACTCGAATGGGTTTCATCACCACTGTTTACATTACATATAAACGGGAAAGCTAACTTACCTTAAAACGCTATAATTTTGTTGCTGTGGAACTAATCTTCAAAATACATTGTTAATTTCACTATCGTAGTGAAAATAATCTGCTAGAACTAGATGCTGTGGACTGTAAAAAGTATAAACAAAAATAAATATAACAGCTTCAAAAAAGGACAAAATACCAAACACGGAATGTTTCGGGCTCAAAACCCTTCTTCAGCCAACAGGTTCACTTTAACTGACATATCAAAGAAATTAGGGGCATTTTTATAGGTATAATCTGTATGTGCCTTTTATCGCCCAGGCTTATTTTATATAGATATATGCATATGTGTGTATGTGTTAAAACAAGATAGAATGGAGAAAAGCTCTTTTCATGTCCATTCAGGATAAATTAATGATATCAGAAAGACTATCATTTATCCTGACAGTTTGTGCAATATCTTTTCTCCTGCCTCTCTGGATTTTAGCTGACATCATTTTCCTTTTTTAAAAATTGTTTTTGTTGATGGCTGACAAAGGGTTTTAACTCACTCAATTCTAGAGATTTTTGCTACTTTTCAAAATTGGAAAAAAAATGTATTAAAAAATGAGCATGTATATAGTTTTATTCAACTATCATTAACATGCAAAAACTAAAAACATTAACTTTGATACTACGCCTATAACTTATGTCAGAAAAATGTAATAAATAGGCACGGGGTAAAAATTACCCGGGTAAACTACGGATATAGTTGGCAGTAGGGTTGAGTGAGTTAAGCCCAAAAATGTATTTTGTTGATTAATGAAGTTGAAATATTAATTTTTGTCCAATTTTAGCCATCAATGGCAACAAGTTTACTTTTATTATTGATACTAAAAATATATAAGTGACCACTTGCATCAAAATGGTTTTATTTGGGGTGAATCCATTGCGGCTATGTGGTCTAGTGGTATGAAACTCGCCTTTGGATCAGACGGTCCTGGGTTCGTTTCCTACTTTGAGCAGTACGTAGATGAGTCCTTGGAAAAGGCTCTTTACTCACATTCTCTTTACTGTACTCAGGTATAAAATGAGTACCTGGCCATTAACAGCTCTGTCTTTGAAAAAAATTGTAATATTGCCTTACAAGCGTCATGTCTCATCCTACTGGTTATGTGTAGCTGTTGGCTAAGGAAAAGCGCTTTGAGCACGTATAGTGGATATTGCACAATATAAAAAAAAAGGTCAAGAATTATGAGATTAACTTGTAATTTGGCTTAACTGAAATATTTTTATTGAGGGGAGTGACTTTTGCTTTCTCAAGGAAAAACAAAACAAAACAACAAAAAGCCCCTTCCTATTTCTATTAAATTCTATTCCCGATCATTTCGATTCATTAAAGAGAGTGACTTTTGCTTCTCAAAAACAATTTTTGCTCATGGTTATTTTGATTGGTTGAGGGAAAGGACTTTTGCCTGTAAAACTGAACAAAAAAAACAAAACCCTGACAACTTATATTTATATCATTTCGATTCATTGAAGAGAATGACATTTGCCTCTCAAACTGAACAACAACAAAGCATAAAAAAAAGGAACTGTGACAATTCTAATCACGATCACTGTGATTGGTTGAAGGAAGTATCTTTTTGCCTCTCAAACTGAACAACAACAAAAACCTGACAATTCTAGCGAGATCATTAATTGTAATTACTATCCACTATAATGAATAGATATTATTATCAACCCTGTGTGCCATATTTGTGGCTATAAATTATATTTTCTGCACCCGACATGAAAATATTTGCAGGTCTGTTAACAGAATGCAATTATGGGCTTGTTTCAATATGATGTTATAATGGACAGTATTCTGTGTTGATTTGAGAGTATTTCCATTACAACAATGAGCCTGTAACAATTTCCGACTTCAGACCTGCAAATAAGTACATGTCTGCACCAAAAGTTATCCAGTCATAGTACTAGTACCATTTTGAGATGGTGGGTCACGTTTTCTTCATTCCGACATAATACAATACTGACCAAGGGGGTCACATTTTCTTCATTCCGACATAATACCAAAATGACCCGGTGGGTTACATTTTCTTCATTCCGCACACACATGGGTGGGTCACATTTTCTTCAACCCGACATAATACCAGACTGACCCAGTGGGTCACATTTATGGCTGCATTTTGATTATCATTGTTTGTTCTTTCATGTAATTTGAAGCTGTCTCTTTGGCATTGTACTCACCTTTATTTGGAATATTATCTCTATACAAGCTTCAAGCTGCCTCTCTTTGCTCTCCGCTTAGGATTGCTTGAATTTAAACATTTTAAAAATGTTACTTTGGAATGTACACATTTATTGCATTATGTTGGCTGATGGTTGCTCTATTTTTATATAAACGAGACGAGAATAAAATGTTTATGTAATATAAAATAAAACTTTATTGACAATTGCTAAAGCATTTACAAAAAACAGCGTTCATTATTTTTTATCTTTCCTCCCCCCCCTTCTCTCTCTCTCTCTCTCTCTCTCTCTCTCTCTCTCTCTCTCTCTCTCTCTCATCTTTTATCCTTGTACTTACTGTCTACTGGGCAATAAATTGTAAAATTACAAAATGACATGCATAATCATAGAGAAAAGAACAACTAAAACTGGTATTCTACCAAAACCATGTTTGTGATTGTAATAGACTTCATAACAAGATTTATCAGGTATTAATGACAATTGTATATGGTTTATAGACGATGCTAACTTATTTATGTAGACGATGCTAACTTAAGTTTAGACACATCAAAGCTAAATTCTATTAGTGTTTAACCTTTCAGTCAAAAGCAATATCAAGGAGGACAACATATTATTTTTAAAAAACTGTACATTGTATAGCATATTACAATGTTATCTCCCTTGTCCAAGACAGGCCTTGAGACTTGGATATCAGAACGCTCTTGTTTATAATTATAGGTTCTTGCAGTTCTGCATTTGCAGTTTCGACCGAGGTCCTAATTGTAGCATGGAACTTCAGAGAAATTGGGGACGGGTTTAAAAGCCCACGAGCTCAAGTATCCTCTTAGGGAGTGCTTTTATATTACGTTATCAGCTAGGGGGGAGGGGTCTGTCAAATGTTGACATGAGGGAGGGGGGGGGGGGGGGCAGACCAAAGATGATATAATCAAAATGTACCAATTCAACCCGAAACAAAAAGGTGAAAAAATAATAAATTAAATATATATTTATGTTTATCATTTGAAACCTGACTGCTCTTTTTAACAATTCGAATGGCGCCATGTCCATTAAACTGATTCCTATAATAAATGTGATTTAACTCATGAATGCACATTGGCGCACAAGTTTTAGTTGGACAGTTGGGGGAATCCCCTATAATTTGATGTATAACACATACAGTTTTATTTGAGAACTAGGTCCTTTCATACAGTCTAAAAATGGGCTTTTACCTCAGGTGATTTTTTCTCAAATTTTCGGCTCTTAAAAAAACTCAATTACCTTCATAACAAAATCAAAATAAAATATATAAGACTAGAATTAAATCAAACTATTTCAGTAGTACGAAGAAAAATGATTAGTTTATAAGAATTAATTTTCCATAAAAACTGACCTCTTGACAAAAATAAGCATTATCACCATTAAAACTTTTTGTGACACCTACATATTCCATACAATAGTTTTATTGGGCAGCAAGGATTTACTTTATTTTGCAGTTATGAAATATAAAAATTAAAATCAGTAAGAGCATAAAAATAAAGATAAAAAATACAGAGCACTCCCTCATCCTAACCCCCCCCCCCCCCCCCCCCAAAAAAAAAAAAAAAAAAAAAAAAAAAAAGCTGATATAAGTAGCAACACAGTATGAGTTTTTAAGTGCAAGTCCATATGAGGTAGCACAATGCTGTGACTTTACTCACCTTATCTTTCCAGACTCGGGTGTCAAATGAGTAGTTGACCAATAAAAGCGATTTCTCTATAGGAACCCCCCCCCCTCCAAAAAATATATACATGTTTTGAGTTGCTGCTAGCTTTGGACCCTTTGCAAATGCCTTGAGCACACTTAGGGATGTGATGCAAATAAAAACTCACTTTTGTGCATATGCCTCTGTGAGTGTGTGTATGTGTGTGTGTATCTAGTTTGAGAAACCAGTCTCACCAAGGTTTTGCATTTTATCCCTGCCATAAGAATGACACATAGATGGTCTCCAAAACAAAAAAAATACTCACACGTCGCATATGTGCACAATTATAAACAAACACACACACACACACACACAGATGTGATCTCCCATGTAAAAAACATAAATTTAATTTAAAAGAATTCTAAACCTGATCTTCCTCTAGGCATGAGATGCAAGCAAGGGGCTGACATAAACAAAGCTATGGCATTCCATGAAAAGGACAGAAAGTCACAAGTAAGGAAATCAAAATATGGGAGGATGGAAGAGACACCAAAGACCCTTACACACAAACACACACATCCATAATCCACCCGCATAAATATAGAGGCAAAATCTCATGTACATAAAAGGAATCATCAGAGCTGCCAACTCACAATGCCTGTAAAACAGGAAAAGACTTAAAAATCATGTCATTGTCGCCCCCCCCCCCCCCTCCCCCCTTTTTAAGTTGAAAGCACAAAAACCTTATAATCCAATCTGGTTCGTTAAAAAAAATAACAAGACATCAATAACTACGAGGTTTTATACTTAAGACAATAAATAAAAATATAATAAAATTCCCTTTATTCATCCCCAAGGAGAAATTTGTCTCTAGGGTCTATTTCAAGGGAAGACTGGAATAACCCAGAAGTCAGCCGCATTTCAGCGCCGCAAAGTGAGCTACGGCAGGTGACTTGCTCAAGGCCAAACAACGAGGCGGGTACTCGAACTCAGTACCTTTTGGGTACGAAGCAAAGACTGTACCGCTGAGCCACGCTGACCAATCAATTAGTCATATGACTTGTGTAAACATCAAGAAATAAAAATCAAGGAAAAGCATGAGTTTTGAAGTCCTGTTAGGATGTATCTAATTTATGACCTCCTAAAATAAAGACAAAAAAAAAAAAATGAAAACAAAATTTTTAAAATAAAAATAAATAAAACAAAAAAACAAAACGTGAAATTGGCGGGAAATAATTGAAGTTGGCAGCTCTGAATAATCAATACAAAATGACAATGACAATGCTAATGCTAATGAAGGCATTGAGTAGATAATGTTATCTTCTGGATCGATTTCTATGGCCACTATTTTGGCCCCTCCTGTTATACGGATTAGAACGGGACCCCCTCCTATTATCCGTTTTCTGCTGCATCATGGATAGCGGATTATATCCTGGGTTTGCCTGAATAGACTGATGGATCCCAAAGTCTTTCTGTGTGGCTTCCATCATTTTCAGCTTGGCTTCGATGGCCTGAATTTTGGACTGGGGACTGAGTGAAATGGAGACAGCAAAGCAATTTAAAATTAATAATAGTTTATGCTTCAAAAAAACCCCAAAAAACAAGAGACAATAATGACGGGAGAAACAACAAAAAAAAAATGATAATCTGAAAGTGTAAAACTCTGTACCATCATTACACCATTACACCAAGAATTTCATCTATTTTTTGCATTGTCAAATAAGCACCAGTCTATTTTTTTTACAATGACAATTAAAAAAAACAACAAAAAAACCCCCTAAATTTTCTTCATCTGTTTAACAATTTCTTTTTAAAAATTTTTGTATTTAAATAGTTTCGATTTTATTTATGGTGACTGTAGAAAACATCGATTTTTAAGATTAAAAAATGTCATAATGACTAGATTATACCTGGCTCCTGTAAGATTGCTGTTTGCTGTGGGTAAGGAGGCTGCAGCTAGTGCTGTATCGACAGATTTGGCTGTTGATGGCATCTCTATTTTCTTGGGCTCGAATTCCATTTCATCCTATTTGGAGTAGATAAGATGAAAGCAAAGCAGTTTTTGTTAAATAAAATTGCATACAGTAAGTCAGTAGGACTCAGCAAAACTAGGCAGTGTTTGTTTTCTTTGTTTTTAAGGGTTTTATAGCACTTGCAACACATTAAGGTCATATCAGCGCCAGTAAAAAGGAAGAAAATGGGATAGTAAAAAGCTCTAGAATTACAATTAAAGAACCCAAGAAAAACAGGGGAACTGGGAACAAAAGGGATCAGATGTAGATTCCAAGAGCATACCACCAATGTACTTAGTTTGAGATCACCTATAAGTAAGTCCAGACACAAGCACAAAATCCAACAAAGAGGAATACACTCAAATGCTTACATTAAACATCCAAAATAACAAATATACTAATACATAACAGAGAGATGATTTACAAGGAAAAAAATATCATCTCCTAAAACAATAACTATGCATTTGACTGTTTCTCTCCCATCTTGGACTCCGGCCAGGGCCAGGACAAAGCCAAGTAATCTCATTCCAAGACAAAGACAGAAATCATGTTGGAAAACAGATATAAGGGGATTGAAGAGACAGTATGTCCCCCCCCCCCCCCTGCCCACTATGGGAGGTCAGGAACCCCACCCAGCTAGGTAGTGTAACAAGGCGGCAATTCAATAGCCATCACCTTATAAGCCACCTTGTAAAAGTATACTTTACTAAAAAACAAACTACTTTCATGTAACAGAAACTTTTTTTCAGCAAAAACAATCCTAACATTCCACCTCTGTGCCTCATAACCCAATCTTATTTTTTTTTTTTACAGAAAACGTAACAGACTTCTTTATTGATTCAAATCTAAATGTTTACAATAGAATCACATATTTTGCATTTATAATTAACAATTTCGTACTGATTGCTTTATAACAAATACTTTGTCCAACTTAATTGGTACAACCTCCATCCTTTTCCCCAGCCCTAAGGAGATCTTCCACTAATAACCCAGTAATGGTGTCACCTGAGAGGTGGGTTATTAAGTCGAGCTTTTATATAGCACAATATCCACTAAAGAAGCTCAAAGCGCTTTACAAAGAGTCCCTGACCAACAGCAGCAAGTAACATAAAGAACGAGACATGACACTGTTAGACGATACACATTTTTTTCCCCACAGAGACAACACTGTTAAAAGCTCAGGTACTCATTTTACACCTGAGTACGGTGAGAGAATGTGAGTAAAGAGTCTTTTCCAAGGATTCAACTATGCACTGAGCGAAGTTCAAACCCAGGACCATCCGATCCGAAAGTGAGTGTCATACCACAAGACCTCATAGACCATTGTATAGCAAATAGATTTGTATCCAGTTTAATACAGTCTATGCCCATCATAAAGATGGCAAAAAGAGAGTTTGGTCATTTAGCTAAAGTTTGCTGGAAGGCGAAGGCGGTAGCCAGAGACCTTCCCAGATGGAGATCCGTGGTGGATGCCCCATGCTCAGATGGAGTTAAAAGGAATAAGTAAGTAAGTAAGTCAGGATACAAAGCAGGGATCCGAGTTCATTGCACAGTCACTGACAATGCTCAAAGTTACCTGTTACTTAATTTTTTAAAAATGAGCTTTTATACAGCGCAATATCCACTTAATGTGTTCAAAGCGCTTTAAAAGGGGTCCCTGGCCAACAGCAACACTTAACATTTAGGACGGGACATGACGCCTGTTAGGCGATATTACAATTTTTCGGACAGAGACAACGCTGTTAATGGCTAGCTACTCCTTTTACACCTGAGTACGGTGAGAGAATGTGAGTAAAGAGCCTTTTCCAAGGACTCAACTATGCGCCGAGTGAGGCTCGAACCCAGGACCTTCCAATCCAAAAGCGAGTGTCATACCACTAGGCAAGAGGCATTAAATAATTGTAAACATTTAACCTAGGCAATTGTCGAGTACCTTTCCTGATAACAAATGAACATTTTAACAAAGAACACTCCTTACAAATTTGGATCCACGAGCCCATTTGACGTGCATGGGTCTCCCCTTGACTTGTTTGCCATCCAAGTTTTTCCGAGCGTGCTCTGCTGCCTGCATTTAAAAACCAAAAGTAATAATATAACTCATTATATCATAAGAATTCAAAACAAACTGTTGATAGCTAAGCATAGATTGCATTGAGGCAAACTTTTCAAAGAGCTAAAACAGAAAATATTCTTTTTGAATTATAAATTTCCTTTGAAGTTGTTATATTCATTAGACTTCACTATTCCCTCTATTATTATTATTATTATTATTATTATTATTATTATTATTATTATTATTATTATTATTATTATTATTATTATTATTATAATTATTATTATTATTATTATTTAAAAAAAAAAAATTACTGATCTATTTTTTAAATTCAATTTTAGCATCTAAATCACTCCAAAATAATAATTTTTAACAAAATTAATTAATACAAAATAATTTTGTAAAATAATTTTTTTTTTAAGAATGAGCATTTAAATAGGGCAATATCCACTAAATGTGCAAGGGATCTCTAGCCAACATCAACGCTTAACATGTAGGATGAGACAAGATGCCTGTTAAGCAATATTACAATATTTTTTTTTCCAACAGAGACAATGCTGTTAACGACTAGGTTTTCATTTTACACCTGAGTACGTACAGCGAGGAAATGTGAGTAAAGTACCTTTCCCAACGATTCAAATTCAACCATGAGCCGTTCGGGGACTCGAACCCAGGACCTTTTGATCCAAGGTGAGTGTCATACCACTAGACCACAAACCTGCACAACATAGACTAATGCCATTTTCAGAAAGTGGGTTACATGTTTCTCTGATGATGAATGTTGGCAACAAAAAAACAAACGCCAAGGCTTATCTTCCATGTGTGAAAACTTGACAAAAAAAAGCATTAAAAAAAAAAAAAAGGCAACCCCCCCCCCCCCCCCCAAAAAACACAAAAAAACAAAAAAAAAAAAAAACAATCCAACAAAGCTGTAAGGCTGTATCCCATGTATGGATACTATTGAAAAAAAAAACCCAAAAAACCCACACTAACCAATAAACTGTAAGGCATACCTCCCATGTGTGGAAACTGACAAAACAGTATCCTCTAGACAGTCCTTTGTCTGGCCCTCCCTTGTGGTAGATGAAGTCTAACTTACGAATAGGCCCAAACTTTTCAGCTATCTTCAGGATTGCAAATCTGCATGGAACAGAAAAAAAATCAAACATATTTTCACCATCTGTATTTAAAATGAGAATCTTTCGGAAATTGTCTTAAGTGTTTTACGACTGAAATTAAAGTATGATGACAGCAGCAGTGGTGGTGGTGGTAGGAATGTAGTAGTAGTAGTAGTAGTAGTAGTAGTAGTAGTAGTAGTAGTAGTATAGTAGTAGAAGTAGTAGTAGTAGTAGAGTAGTAGTAGAGTAGTAGTAGTAGTAGTAGTAGTAGTAGTAGTAGTAGTGTAGTAGTAGTAGTAGTATAGTAGTAGTAGTAGTAGATAGTAAGTAGTAGTAGTAGTTAGTAGTAGTAGTAGTAGTATAGTAGTAGTAGTTAGTAGTAGTAGTAGTAAGTAGTATAGTTAGTAGTAGTATAGTAGTAGTAGTAGTAGTAGTAGTAGTAGTAGTAGTAGTAGTAGTAGTAGTATAGTAGTTAGTAAGTTAGTAGTAGTAGTAGAGTGTAGAGTGTAGTAGCAGTTGTAGGATGTAGTAGTAGTAGTAGTAGTAGTAGTAGTAGTAGTAGTAGTAGTAGTAGTAGTAGTAGTAGTAGTAGTAGTAGTAGTAGTAGTAGTAGTATAGTAGTAGTAGTAGTAGTAGTAGTAGTAGTAGTAGTAGTAGTAGTAGTAGTAGTAGTAGTAGTAGTAGTAGTAAGTAGTAGTAGTAGTAGTAGTAGTAGTGTAGTAGTAATGTAGTATGTAGTAGTAGTAGTAGTAGTAGTAGTAGTAGTAGTAGTAGTAGTAGTAGTAGTAGTGTAGGAGTGTAGTAGAATTGTAGATTAGTAGTAGTAGTAGTAGTAGTAGTAGTAGTAGTATGTTAGTATAGTAGTAGTGTAGTAGTAGTAGTTGTAGTAGTAGATTAGTAGTAGTAGTAGAGTAGTAGTAGTAGTAGTAGTAGTAGTAGTAGTAGTAGTAGTAGTAGTAGTAGTAGTAGTAGTAGTAGTAGTAGTAGTAGTAGAAGTAGTAGTAGTAGTAGTAGTAGTAGTAGTAGTAGTAGTAGTAGTAGTAGTAGTAGTAGTAGTAGTAGTAGTAGTAGTAGAAGTAGTAGTAGTAATGTCACCAACAAAATATATTAATCAACTACCCACTCTGTGATTTTGGGGTCGAGGTTTCCAACCCAGAGTCTCTTGTCATCAAAACCTTCCCCAAAGGAGGACTGGGCCTCGTCGGGCACATCGATGCGACGGGGCTTGGCGTTGTGTTGTAAACTGTCAGTACTGTCCTGTGGTTCTGTGCTCATTGCCTGGGGTTGATTGCACGTTGATAGTAATCACTGTGTTATATCTGCCTGGAGGTGGATGGGACATTTTCCAAAATTAGGACGGATTGAGTGCATTAAAAAAAAAAACACACACACACACACACACACACACACACACACAAACAAGCAGGCATACATACAATTGCCTGGGGCCGATGAATGGCAGAAGTCACTGGTAACTGTGTCACACACGGTATCATAGCAACTGGAAAAGGGTGATTAAAAGGGCCTGGCGTTTATATAGCGCAAAATCACTAAAATCGATACATGTATAAGTCTATTAACGCAATAGGAATTGAGCTCCAATTATATTCAACACTTGAATCATACATTTTTAGTTCATCGACTTATCATCATATCACGTTCATTGTAAATACAAAATGATGATGCCACTTGGTGACCCATCTCTGAGTGGTGAACTCTAGTAAAAAGACTTTTGTACTTACTTTATTTCCTGTTTAACCTGCAGATGATTGGAAAATATACTGAGGGTTTATAATATTATACTGAATTCCGTAAATATACACGACATTGGCAACCTCGACTGTATGTATATAGTCCTATATTTAATATGTAAGAACTGAATAACACAGCCAAAGTGAGCAGGGTACACACACACACGTATGTAACAAGCTGTTGCCAATAATAAAGGGAGAGAAGCGACGTCTGTTTGAAATTTATTTTAAATATAGATAGTATGCAGATGACGTCACTCAGGCCTTTGTTATTGTTTTGCCATCCGCGTTTGTGAGTTGTTCTCATTAAACTGTATCAACCAGACTATAAAAGTGCATGGTTACACAGAGTTTGTGTGTTGGTCCGTTATACTTCCGGATGGCAATGTTGTGAACTCCTTGGCCAAGCGCATTCTATCTATACATCAATTAGGTCTCTTTTCTTCTTTCAAACTTTTTGACAAATCGTCTCAAACCGGTATTATGTTGGGGTAAGGTGGACCTGATGGCAAAAAGTGTTGTTTTTACAAAGACTAAATTGGTCGGACATATGGAAATTTCGTATTTTGCGTTGTAAGAAACTGTCCTCATTCAATTTGATATCCTGTACATTATGTACAAACACACACAATAAACTATTTGATAACCACGCCTCTCAGACAGTCGCCAAAATGTAAACAATGACAGTGATTGGTAAACATAGAAAATTACACAGGTTTTACTATCGATGAGTGTGTCTAAGTAAAATACCCACAGCTTGATGAATAAAACCAACACAGAAATCTATGTAAACTTAAACGTTTATAATTTGATCAAGAAAATCGTGTGATAACTAGTCACCCATTTGGCGGTATGAAAACAATAACAATAATCAGAGAAATGTCGAATTCATTCACTTCATTGTTTATAAACAACCAACTATAGATAGTATGCAGATGACGTCACTCAGGCCTTTGTTATTGTTTTTGCCATCCGCGTTTGTGAGTTGTTCTCACTAAACTGTATTAACCAGACTATAAATTCATGGTTACACAGAGTTTGTGTGTTGGTCGGTTCTACTTCCGGATGGCAATGTTGTGAACTCCTTGGCCAAGCGCATTCTATCTATATGTTTGTCCGAACACGTGTGAAGGTGTGTCACAAAATCCATGTTTTGATTGGTCAAAAATCTACTGGTTAATTAGTCTGATTAATGCAATATAGTGAGAACTACTCATAAAAATGGCTATCGAAAAATAATAACAAAGAGCTGCGTGACGTTAATTTCGTTTCTTCTATATCTAGGTACACATTTTATAGATGATTTTTAGAAGATGACGTCACTCAGGCCTTTGTTATTGTTTTTTTGCCATCCGCGTTTATGAGTAATGCTCACTGAACTCTATTAACCTGACTATTAACGTCCATGGATACACACAGTTTTGTGTGTTGGTCCGTTATACTTCCGGATAGCAATGTTATGAGCTTCTTAGCCAAGCGCATACTATCTATAAGTATGTCTGATAGTCGAACGCAATCATGATGGGCCTGATTTAACATTGTTAGAATGGACAATATTTTGCGTTGGTTTGAGAGTATTTCCATTACAACAATGGGCCGATAACAATGTGGGTTATCAGACCGGTATAGACGTATACGTCTGTGTTTACTGAACCTAAGTCATATATAATATTATATTAATTTGCCACCCAATAAAAAGTAAGACAAATGAGAATTGGTTCAAATATGGAATAGATGTAGATACCAAGAGCATACCATCAATGTACTTAGCTTGAGATCACTTTAAAGTCTCGTCTCCGTGTAGACACCAGCACATGATCCCACTAATACACTCAAATGTGTACAGAACACACAACTAACAATACAATGAATTACAAGGGGAAAAAATATCATCTCCCAAAACAATAAATATACATTTGACTAATTCCCTACCAGTCAAGGACTTCGGCCAGGGCGAGGACAAAACTAAGTAATCCCATTCCAAGACAAATACAGAAAGCAACTCGGGAAACAGATATAAGGGGATAGAAGACACAGCGTGACCTCCTGCCCACCATGGGTGGTCAAAGACGCCACCAGGGATCGGAAGGTCCTGGGTTCGAGCCTTGCTCGACGCATAGTTGAGTCTTTGAAAAAGGGTCATTACTCACAATCAAATCGCTCACCGTACTCAGGTGTAAAATGAGTACCTGGCCGTTAACATCGTATCTCAGTCCGAAAAAAAAAATATAATATCGCCTGACAGGCGTCAGATTACGTCCTACGTGTTACGCGTTGCTGTTGGCTTGGGGCCTCTAGTTAAGTGTTATAAGCACGTTTAGTGGATATTGCGCTATATAAAATCTCAAGTTTCTCTCTCTCTCTCTCTCTCTCTCTCTCTCTCTCTCTCTCTCTCTCTCTCTCTCTCTCTCTCTCTCTCTTACAGAGATAGCCACAACACACGGACGGACACACACACACACACACACACACAAACGTACATACACAGACCACTGTGTTACGTAAAATGTCTGACAGTCTAGAGTGCAGCAATGATATTTGCTTTGTCCCACCCCAAAACGCAACAAGCAAGGCGGAGGTAGCGGTAATGATTACCTTAGACAAATATTATTAAGATAAAAAATGTGTGCGCCGGTGTATATGAGAGTGATGAGGTGTGTGTGTGTGTGTGTGTGTGTGTGTGTGTGTGTGTGTGTGTGTAAAATCCATCGCATCAATTTGGTGTGTTAGCAGACCAGCCTACTTGAAAAGTTAAAAACTCGTAATTATTAGTTAACTTTACAGATTAAAAAAGTTGTCCTCCCATCACAATGATTAAATAACACTTTAAAATCTTAATATTGTGCAATCTGGCATCAACTTTCATTTTCAGTAAGTTATAATGACTTATAGATAGTATGCGCTTGGCAAAGAAGCTCACAACATTGCCATCCGGAAGTATAACGGACCAACACACAAAACTATGTGTAACCATGAACTTTTATAGTCTGGTTAATACAGTTAGTGAGAATCACTCACAAACGCGGATGGCAAAATACAAAACAAAGGCTTGAGTGACGTCATCTTCAACTATCTATAAATGTTCGTGAAGTTTTGAAATTGGAGCCAACATTTCGTAATACTATGAATAGTCTTCAACAGTCGTAACGTCACTTCCTTCCTAATGACGCATGGTAACTTAGTAACATTGGTTCTAAACTATCGGAACAATGGCGGACGCCCGTATGAAATATTTCTCAGACGAGCATAAAAGCGTATCCAGAGGGAAAAACCCATAAATTTGATCTTGTTTTGACTTTTCCACATTCTGATCACAAGGCATATGAAAAAGTTCTAGCCAGCATGAAGAATAAAAAGTAATGATTTTCTTTGTTTACAACCAAATGGCCGCCGTTGCCGGGCTGCGTGACATCAGACTACTGAATCCAATTGTTCATAGCAGTAGGCTGCTCTGCGTTGGGTCGGGCTCAACTTGGAAATGAGAATTGAATTTATAGTCAAATTTATCTGTATTAAAACAGTGGTCTTTTTTAAACGTAAAACACACACACACACACATACATACATACATACATACATACATACATACATACATACATACATACATACATACATACATACATGTTGTTTTACGAATGAGTAAGTCACCGACAAACGAATTTGACTTCTAAAAATAGCAAAGTCTTTTCATCACAACGCAATGCAACAATCCCATCAAATAGGAGTAAAAAGAATAGAGATAATTACAATCAACCAGTAGATTTTAACTCACTCAATCCTAGAGATTTTTGCTACTGTTCAAAATTGAAAAAAAAAAATGTATAAAAATGAGCATGTATTTAGATAGTTTTAGTCAACTATCATTAACATGCAAAAACCTAAAAACATTAGCTTTGATACAACGCCTATAATTTGTCTCAGAAAAATGTAATAAATAGGCATGGGGTTAAAGTAACCCGGGTAAACTACGGATGTAGTTGGTGTTAGGGTTGAGTGAGTTAACCAGTAGATGTTTGACCAACCAAAACATGGAATTTGCGGCACACCATCAAATGTGCTCGGACAAACATGGTTGTTTATAAACAATAACGTGGATGAAATCGACCTCTCTCTGATCATTGTTATTTCTTTTTACACCGCTAAATGGGTGACAAATAATCATAAATTTTCTCTATCATATTATCAACACATTGTTTTCTGTGTTGGTTCGATTGATCAAGCGTTAGAGCAGTAGGTATTTTACAAACACACACACACACACACACACACACACACACATAATATATATATATATATATATATATATATATATATATATATATATATATATATTTTATATAATATATATACCATCGATAGTAAAACCTGTATAGTTTGCTATGTTTACCAATCGGTGCCATTGTTTACATTATGAGGACTGTCCGAGAGGCGTGGTTATCTTGGTGTCTATTGTAGGCTTTGGATGAATGTCGGGGAAACACCCTTGTAAGGATTAAAATGCACTGCAAATGAGATCACCGTCAGTTTATTTTTATAAGATGAACAGCACCTGTGCCATTAAACATTGATGCTATGCGTTTTGGGTAAAATACTCACAACACCCGCCAACCGTATTTTATGTACCAATACACAAAACTGGGGGTTATCTTAAAGGATTATATATATATATATATATATAATATATATATATATATATATATATATATATATATATATATAATCCTTTAAGATAACCCACAGTTTTGTGTATTGGTACGTTATATACGGTTGGCGGGTGTTGTGAGTATTTTACCCAAAACGCATAGCATCAATGTTATATATATATATATATATATAATATATATATATATATATATATATATATATATATATATATATATATATATATATATATTATAATATATATATTATACATATATATATATATATATATATATATATATATATATATATATAATATATATACCTATATAATATAATATAATAATAATAATAATAATAATAATAATAATAATAATAATAATAATAATAATAATAATAATAATAATAATAATAATAATAATAATAATAATAATTATCCACTAAATGTGTTCAAAGCGCTTTACAAGGGGTCCCTGGTCAACAGCAACATGTAGGACGGGACATGACGCTGTTAGGCGATATTACAATTTTTCGGACAAAGACAACGCTGTTAACGGCCAAGTACTCATTTTACACCTGAGTACGGTGAGAGAATGTGAGTAAAGAGGGAGGCTCGAACCCAGGACCTTCCGATCCGAAAGCGAGTGTCATACCACTAGACCACATAGCCGCACACACACACAAAAACACACACACACACACACATATAATATATATATATAAATATATATATAATATAATATATAAAATATATATATAATGTAAATTTTCACTCACATTTTTTGCCGAGACGACTCGTTCGTGTTTGTTTTGTGTATATATATATATATATATATATATAATATATATATATATATATATAATATATATATATATATATACATATATATATATAATATATATATTATATATATACACACACACACGCGCGCGCGCGCAAACACGTACAACCGTACATGCATTTTATGTAAACATTCAAATCGTTTGAAGTTAATCAAAAAATAAAAACCAGTCACAGGTAATGAGAATAATGATGACGATGACGATGACAAAGACAACGATGAAGACGTGAGAGAGAAGCGGTGGGGGTGGAAAACCTGCTTGACGACACCATCCAGGAATGTGTAAGAAGAATCAACGGGAAACTAGGAGGTCGTAGAACTTTCTGGGCCATATGTCAAGTTTCAATAAAAGTCTGGCCACCACACGAAAACGAAAGGCTAACTAACACCTAGCTCGTACATCGCCATTACTGTCAACGCCGTAGTGTCGCAAGGTTACACACAGGCATAACAAGGTAAGGGAATTATAGTTTAAAATCTGAGACTTAAAATGCATGTTGTCCGTTTCAAAATTGATAAAGATTTATTTTTGACTTAAGAGGTGATGAATACTATACTGTATTTACATATTGAGTGGTGAATGCTTTTTATCATTCTTATGAAAAAAAAAAAAAACAAAAAAAAAAAAAAAAACTAAAATGATTTGCTCCGACGTGCACCAAACATGCACAATGCGTTTTAAAAGAGGAGGGTCACTAGCCAACAGCAACACTTAAATGCAGGATAAGACATGAGGCCTGTTAGGCGTTAGTATAATGGGGTTTTTTTTCGATAGAGACCGACGCTGTACTGTAACCGCTAGGTTTTCATTTTACACCTGAGAACGGTGAGGGAATGTGAGTAAAGAAACATTTCAACGGACTCGATTATACACCGCTATGCCAGGATTCGAACCCATGACCTTCCGATCCGATGACGAGTGCCATACTAAAAGACCACATAGCGCACTTTAAAGATACTGAATATTCTCCAAATTCAGTGATTTGGTGATTATTTTTAATTATTCCGATCACTTTTTCTCATCAAAGAGAACTTAGATCATTTACTTCTTCATTTACTATGAAACACTACAGACTAGATCATTTCCACACTGCACCATATTGACGCGCACTTTCAAAAACTATCTCTACTTTAATACTGGTGGCAGATCCCAAGTTTATGTTTTGGTTGACGTTTGTTTTGTTGGTTTGATTTATTTATAAATTCATTTTTTATTTGGGGGGGGGGGGGAGTTGTAAATTACTTTTTATCAACCTCTTTACACACTAACTAGCTCAATATTGATATTTATTACTTTATTACTGTGTGTTAAGTTTCAAAAATGACCTTTTGATTTGATTTTGAAAAAGGCTTGTAACTTTGTGTACAACGTTTCAAAGAAAACAGTATTACAATTACAATCTGGTAACATTGAATATGTACAATGCTTCCAAAACAACTTTTTGACACCGTCTGTTCTCTAAATTCTACCCCAGCAGAATGTCTTCCATCCGCCATCCAATCATCCGAGAACACGCGATCCAGCCCTACAGCCCAATGGAGCCCATGGTGGACCCCTTTCGTGACCCAATGTGGAGAGACCACGTGGTAGCTCGTGATCACTTCCGGGACTGGGCCTCCCACGTTGACCCCCATTGGAGGGACAACAGCAGCAGCAGCAACTACTTCAGAGACACCGCTACCGTGCCCAGAGACTTCTTCAGTGGAGGCAGCAGTCACCACTCCAGGGAATATCCTGGTGAGGCATCTCTCTCTCTCTCTCTCTCTCTCTCTCTCTCTCTCTCTCTCTCTCTCTCTCTCTCTCTCTCTCTCCTTCCTTTTCCCTGTGTGAGCATGGGTATACATGTGATATACCCATCTCTTTGTCTGCGTCTTTATCACTGCATCCCCTCTTAGCTGTATGTATGTGTGTGTTTAGGTTATATTATGTCCACATATAATATAATCTTATTATATATATATATATAATATATATATATATATATATATATATATATATATATATATATATATATATGATATATATATATATATATTATTATTTTGTTTTTTTTTTGTTTTGGTTACACTAAGGCTCCAAACTTACTGGACCAATTGTCACCTAATATTGCATGGTATCCACAAATGACATGAAGATGGTTTGCGTGCATTATGAGATTGATTTGACATCGTAATAAATTTATCAAAAATTCAAACGTTTCGTCAAATCCAATCGAAAGCAGACGCCATCATCTATGACACGAGGGATGTGTTGGCGATTGTGACAATGAGTTGAGAATACTTGCATCGAACCGATAAAAGTTAGTGGTTCCTCTCATTATTTTGATTACAATCAAATTCTTCAAATGTATATGAACCAGTTTCAGTTCTTAACATTGGGAAAGAATTCTACAATAAGTGGATGATCAATGATATATATAATATAAGCCATTAAATGCAGTAAGTATCTCTCCGTGCACAAATAAACACTCAGTGTATTTCTCTTACGAAGTCACAAATGTCCTGTCTATTAAGACAATGGAAATTGAGTTCAAGCTTTATTCAACACTTAAATCGTAACATTTTAGTTGGTCGAATGAACAGGCACTGTTCATTGAACGGACAGCTACACTTGACTATACAAGAGTAAGAGTGTCAGTGAGTGCTGGGTTGGAACAAAAAGGACGCTGTGAGCATTATATTATATGTATAGTGACATGAATACGACAGTTTAATCGCCCGTGCAGTGTGCCAATATGCCCTTTGTGGTCTTGTCGTATGTTAGTCAGCTCCTGAATTTGTTCGAACCACACTGTGGTTGAACAAAGAAAAAAAAAAAAAAGCTCTTTGGCCATATTATCTTACCACACTCAGGTGGAAAATAATACCTGGTAATACCTGCGTGGTCTCAGTCAAAGACAAACAAAACAAAAAGATATTAAATGTTAACGCAGGCCATACCTACAAACTCCATGACTCGCCCCACATGCCATGTTAAGTGTTACAGGGCTTTTTTTTAACGAGTTGTAAAGAGATTTGAGCACACATAATGTGACCTGTGGCGTTAATCTGGTATTGTGCCGCAATGAGAAAGATGATGAATGTTGAGTTTTGGGGTTTTTAGTCAAATAATAAGAATTTAAGAAGTTCTACCTTGTTTGAAGGTAAGGAAACAAAAGCCACACTACGTTAAAGGAATTCATTATAACTCTTAAGTAAAATTTAAACTATTTAGGGTTAGAAACGACCCCACGTCATAGCGTTTGGAGACTATTGGCCGGTGGACCCTTTCGGACAAGCTATATTACCTTGTGGTCAATTTCGTCCCCCCTCCCCCCTTCCTCCCCTTGAGCAAAATTATTAACCCCAGATCTGCCTAATTGAAACAGGAAACATTCGTAGTTTTCAGGGGTAATAACGAAGTAGACAATTTCACTACCCTTAGCAATCACCTTACAAATATTGCTTTTAACGACTTTATATGCCACCTATGTCACCAAACGTTGTTTTCAAGAAGTTATATCGAATTGAAGATCTGTACTATATATACTTCTCAGGTAGGAGCTGAGAATTCGTATTTCTACGGAATTTTCGTAGTAGCAGGGAGGTCTGTTTACCCCCAATGTGCTCACTTTGGACAACGTGGATGATTCTTGATGACATCCAAACATGTGTTTGATGGATTATCTATACTCCGTCGTATAATAGCTAGGCTTCTAAGCCGCGCCGAAGGACATAATTTTTAATTATTCTTCCACGATGTACCTCCCGTTAAGTAAAAAAAAAAAAAAAAAAAACCCAACTCATTTCTTCCTCCTACCCCTTTTTTCCCCAAACTAGGTGCCTTAGTTCCCGCCATGACAGGAGGCCTGCCCATTTCTAGAACGTTCTTCAACCCCGAGAGACAACTGGGTCAGATGGACGGGGAAATGTCCAGAATGGCTTTGGAGATGAGAAAGATGTTCAGCGATATGCAGCACTTGATGCCTGCTGACGCCGATCCAGAGAGCTGGAGAATCAAGGTGTGTGTGTGTGTGTGTGTGTGTGTGTGTGTGTGTGTGTGTGTGTTCGCGCGCGCGTATGGCGAAAGATAGGAAGTGGAAGGGGAGGGGGCGGGGGGGAGGGCTCTGATCGAAAAAGGAAAAAGACAGAGAGAAAGAGATGGAAGAGGGGAGGGGGAAGAGATCCTGAGAGAAAGGAGATAATGTGTATAGGTGTAGATGTGCGCACAAAGGGGGGGGGGGGAGAGAGAGAGAGAGAGAGAGAGAGAGAGAGAGAGAGAGAGAGAGAGAGAGAGAGAGAGAGAGAGAGGGAGGGAGGGAGGGGGGGGATGGAAGGAAACAGAAAAAATAAAACTAAAAAACAATCAAACAAATAAAAAACAGTACGAGTTGTTTCGGAGAAAATAGTGGTGCTGTTACATACCTGGTGGACAACAAAAGAACAATCAGTTTTTTTAAACCTTGGGTTATTAGACAAGAAGCGGGACATTAGAGGGATGTCTTGAAAAGTAACAATTTTTGATAAATTGTTAAAGAGAATAGCGTGATTGTACACGAAGAGAGCTTCCCAAGACGGGTTTAACGTAGGACAGATCCAATGTACTCGAAAATCTACCCATACCCCAATAAGAGAGTAGCTCGCAGATTTTAAACAAAAAATGATTGTCACATTACTTCTAAGATTTTTTTTTTTTTAAATCACGGTTCTTAATATTTTCTATTTAAACCAGCGACTAATCCAGAGTCTACTTATAGACTAGGTCTGATCGCAGCCAAAACTCCATACACTCTACGGGGCCTTTCGTTTTTGTTTTTTTCTTCTATATAATAAGTACCCCTGTCGTCAGGCTTTAATGATATGCAGATGCAGAGTCTACTTATAGTAGTCGCTGGTAGACTGATTTAAACACATTGTTATTATTTCTGAACATGTTTTATTAATTTATTCATTCTAAAATAGTCACAACAAATCATCTTTGTAATAATGTGCTGTGTATTTTATCCCGCTCACAACCCCCCCCCCCCCCCCCCCCCCCACACACACACACATACACTAATAGGAAAACTTCCTTCTGGAGAACCCCATCATCCACGACAACGAAGGGAACAGGGTGTTCAGGCTGAAGTTTGACGTCAGACAGTTCAGACCCGAGGAAATATTTGTCAAAACAATGGGAAAGTAAGTCCAATATAAACACAGAATTAGATAACGATGTGACATTGAATGTAAGCTTCAATTCAATATCCGAAAAAAGATAATGTGGACGTTTCGGATTTCCACTTTATCAACAAAACAGGATGAATGAAACACTGCAGCATTCATCCTGTTTTGTTGATAATGGGGAAACCCGAAACGTCCTTTTATCTGTTTTCGTTTATTAAATTGAAGCTTACATTCAATTTCACATTGTTATTTATTTCTTCGATCTTCGAGCAGCAAATTTTTTTTTTCACAGAGCTAAAATAAAGCTTTCTTTAATGGCTTGAATCGATGGGAGAAGAATATTTTTCATATTCCGTATTTCGTCCCCTTTTTATATTCAATCGGTTCAATAATTTCAAACTTTCTATCTTTTTATATTGAATCGATTCAATTTTCAAACTTTCTTTCTTTTTATATTCAATCTGTTCAATAATTTCAAACTTTCTATCTTTTTATATTCAATCTGTTCAATAATTTCAAACTTTCTATCTCTCACCATTCCCAGCGAATTGGTAGTTCACGCAAAACATGAAGAGAAAGGCAAGGAAAAGTCACTGCATAGAGAATACAAGCGGCTTTACATACTGCCCAAGGTGAGACAAATTGAAATATCCACAAGGGGCACAATAACAAAAACACCATCTTCATCATCATCAACAGCAATAACAAAGACCATTAAATCAAATAAATAAATAAATAAATAAATAAATAAATAAATAAATAAATAAATAATAATAATATAAACATTAATTTTGATTTATTTTCTCTTTTAAATTCTAATTTCACTGATATTTATCGAAAAATGCACGAGTTCTATACTCGCTTTAATATGTTAGAGAATTGTCATAGCAAGCTTCATTTGGTCACACATTTTAATTTTTAATAACGAAATCCTACCCCATCACATAATGTTTTAAAAAATTCAAAATCTGATAATTGAGCTTTGAAAATTGAGCTTTTATATAGCACGATATCCACTAAACGTGTTCAAAGCGCTTTACAAGGGGTCCCTGGCCAACAGAAACACTTAACGTGTAGGACGGGACGTGACACCTGTTAGGCGATATTACAATTTTTCTCATCAGAGACAACGCTGTTAACGACCAGGTACTCATTTTACACATGAGTACGGTGAGAGAATGTGAGTAAAGAGTCTTTTCCAAGAACTCAACTATGCGCCGAATAAGGCTCGAACCCATGACTTTCCGATCCGAAAGCGAGTGTTATACCACTAGACCACATAGCCGCACAATGTTCCAATGGTAATTGGATCAAAACAAAAACAAAAAAGAAATAATATAATAAATCATATTATATCTATTTTCAATTCAACGATTTCCTTGCTTTGATTTCTCGCAGGACCTGAGTCCCGACACCCTCCAATCCAAACTGACCAGGGATGGAGTGTTGTCCATTGAGGCCAAATTGCCACCCAAGGATGGTCACGGCAAGGATAGACTCATCCCAATCAAACACGAGTAGACACCAAGGGCAAATAACCCGTGGTCGCACGATGGCATTGTCTGTCTTCTAATATAATATAAATTACATCCCTTCGCTCTGGGTCAAGAAAATTGGAATCTTTTAATCATTTCCCCGAAAACTTTCACCAAAACCTATTTATTACTAATATTTAATAATTCATTCCTTTATATGAGTTTATTCAATTCCCTCCTATAATGGTCTATATGGACAACATTTTGTAAAACTGCTGATAATTAATTCTTCGATATTGAGGCAAACAAAAATGAAATCCATTCAAACGTAATATTATACAAATGTGGCAATGGAAAAAAAAAAACCCCAAAAAACAAAAACAACCTGCATATTAAACAGTGCCAGACAACAAAGCAGAGAGAAAAATGCAAAACAAAACAAAAAAAATAAAAAAATAAAAATAAAATAAAAATCCCAAGAAATTACATTTCCCTTCATTTATCCCAGGGTCTATTCCAAGGGAAGACTGGAATAGCCCAGGCGTCAGCTGCAGTGCGCCGCCACAAACTGAGATAGAGCGAGGTGACTTGCTCTGGGCCACACAGCATAGAGGGTATTCAGATTATGTACCTTTCGGGGTGCAAAAAACGCTGGCCCTAAACTCAGACCTCCCGTGGTGTCATGGCCATGGTGACACGTCCGAGCTTCGATCCCCAGTGAAGGCGGAGTGATTTTTTGGAACGTCTTTATCTTTTCGTATTTTCCTCACTGCTTTGTCCAGCACTGTTTCATACACCCTTTTTCAGATCTCTAAAATACTCATTACATACTCAAACAGCCCAAATCATTTATAAAAATATATCACACTGTTCCATGTCCATTACAAATCAATGCTATACTGTCATTGCAACACTCCTAATTTGTGAAATCAGACTTAATGTTATAAAAACTCAAATCAGGTAAGAATATATACTAAGCTGTTAGAAGATGTGGAACGTAATAAATATTTGACAAAAACGATTATTTTTACAGCTTCAAACAAGAACAAAGCACTTCACATGAAACACACAAACGCTGAATTTCTACTCCAGCCTACAACAACCACTGAAATGGTGTAATACGTCATGTAAATATAGATATTACTATTACCACTTTGATCTAAGAAGAGTGTTGATATCGAAACATTAAGTATTTTGTTCTTTTTAAATAGATTTTGTAATCATTTTGATAGCTACTCTTAAAAAGGACATATTATTACTTTTACCAAATTCTGTTTTGCTATATTTGAGTTAAAGTGTAAACTTTCCATTTGATATTGAATAATCCTTTTCTTGGAAAAAAAGCTTTACAATAAACTTTTACGTTAATCCATTTAGTGTAGTTTATTTCTTTGACTGTTTGTAATCTATAATTTCATGAAAAATCTCACATCCATAGCATGGACCGATCCTGCACAACGCATAAAACAAAATAGTTTATTCCACAAAACCACAAGGGACTGTGACAAAGGGACAGTGACTGAAATGCTTTGCCAAATGAAATAGTCGTGATATATTTTTATCCTTGGCCTGTGCTTGTATGCACATTGCCTATCATTGTATCATATAATCTATCCTCTGCCTCACGCAGGTACTTAGAGTTTGTAGGGATGCTGTTCAGTGACAGTCTCAAACTGGTCATGAACGCCAACCTCTGATGACCACAAGCTCTTTTTTTTCTTCTGTGTAGCCACAAAGTGTTAGGCTTTCAATGCGCCCTTGTCACCATACATGGCCAAGAAAGACCATTTGCTTTTTTCTGATGGTTTTCACAATCTGTATGGGTTTCCCTATTCTACGCAAAACTTCGTTTGTTATTCTATCTGTTTAGCAATCTTGAAAACAAAAGGTCATCCCGTGGTGGGAAACGAAGTCAAATCAAATCTTTTATGGTCGCCTTCCTGTAAATGTAAACAATGTCGCTCATCCGTCTACTCTGTGATGAATGTTCAATTTAATGGTAACGAAATGATAATGATGATGAAATCTAACCATAACAGAAGGCAATGGAAAACCACTGTCATTAACCCTTCCCTGGATATAATTTGCCTTCAGCACAATACAGACGAAACCTCAATGGTAGTAGATTCTCATATTACTTCAGAAAAGTGAGTAAAGCAGGCACTTACATTGAAAATAACAAGAAAGAAAGTGAGTAGTAAAGTGCCAGAACACAATAAAGAATATAAACTTTGCGATGATGAAAATTTGAACCCATGACCCAACTGTTACGACAACTCCTCCTGGCCAAAAGTTTTTGCCTTGATCACTCACTTCATTTCTTGTTATTATCAATACTCTCGTGGTCAGACAGAGTTTTCGCAACCATCGAGTTCACAGGAATTTCAGACACCACTCGAATGAATTTCAATGCCAAAAGAGGAATTTCCACACACAAGTATGGCATTGTGTTTACATATTGTATAGTTATAAATAGATAACTGATAAGAAGAACTATATTTTGATACATAAAAACAATGCCAAAGAAAATCCCAAAGTTTCCATATTTCAAATGAAGTAAAGCTCCAAAACCTAATGGTTGTGATGGCAGGACTAGTGGCAGAGAGGGTGATGTGGTGTAGGTGGTTGTAGTAGTAGTGCTAATGATGATGTGGTGGTCGTGGTGGTGGTGGTTGTAGCAGTCATGGTAGTGATGATGATGAGGTGGTGGTGGTTGTGGTAGTAGTGCTAGTGATGATGATGCAGTGATGGTGGTTGTAGTAGTGGTGGTAGTGATGATGTGGTGATGGTGATTGTCGTAGTAGTGGCAGTGATGACGATGTGGTGGTTGGAGGGTGGTAGGGGGTTTCTTTGGAACAATTTGACCTCACCAGAATGCCCGTAACCTGGAATTTTTTTGCCACAGACTGGATTTTTTCCCCCGATGAAACCAGAGTTTTGGCATCACTGGGTCATGGGTTCGAATCCTCATCAGCCCAAGGTTTTACACTTTAAAAAGAAACGTTTTAAGATGTTTTAAAAAAGAATTCTGCATCATCTCTGATATTTTAAATATCTTGGAAGGGAGTACCAGACTATTAGGGGTGCCAAATATTCAAATGCATGTTCACCGAATTAGCGAGTCATATTTGGCTTCACAAGAATGTGATTGTCAATCTTTGACCTTATATTTCTGCCTGGGGCGTAGAATTTAAGAGTGTCATTAATGTATCCATGTGCATCTTTAAACTGAAATAGTTTTTAATTTGAACCCACAACGTCGATTCTGGTAAAACTTCCAGGGCAGACGACTAAACCATTCGGCCATGACACCCACTTCGAAGTCGACGCATATTGTGTATATGTAGTAACAACTGATTTAATGTTGGTTCATTTTATGTTTTTATAGATAGTTTACTAACTTTCCTTATTTCTATGTGCATTTGGAAACATTCCATATTCTGGAATGTGGATAATTGTTTAAAGGAGTTTCAAATATCAAATGGAAGCCGCTATTTTCACTGTACGGTGAAAATAGTCTGTCATGCTATTTTTATACTTTCAATTGAAAAAAATCAGTTCGATCCGTCAGTATATTGCAATTGGAACATGTAAAACATTGGTTGTTTCCCTCATTTTTTCGAAACTAGATTATTGTAACTCCCTGCTTGTCAACTTGCCTCAGGCTTCTATTAAACAATTACAACTACTGCAAAACAGTGCAGCAAGATTAGTTTTTGGCAAAAAACAAAATTGATCATGCAACCCCTTTGTTGGCCTCTCTCCACTGGTTACCCATTGAAAAGCGCACATATTACAAAGCACACAGATCACGTGGTCATGTGTAAATTTGAAAATTACACTTTAAGATCATGTAATGACCAAACGAAAATTTGGTGATAGATCGTTTGCTTGTTTCGGCCCCAAGTTTTGGAATGAACTAACACGTGGTCTGAGGGAGTGCAAGTCTTTACCTACCTTTAAAAAGAATCTCAAGACACATTTTTACTGTATTTGTTTTTATTGACTCTATGAATCCTTGATTTGGCTACTAATTGTTATTATTATTTTATTTTTTTTTCACTTAAAATTAATATTTATATTGTAAAGTGCCCAGAGCTTGTATTTTACACGAGAATGAGCGCTATATAAATGTGTATATTATATTATTATTATTATATTATTATTATTATTATTATTATTATTATTATTATTTATTATTATTATTATTATTCACCGTACGGTGATAATAGCCTGACCGTGTGTAGGCTATTTTCACCGTACGGTCATATCTTGGTGGACGATTTTCACCGTACGGTGATAATAGTGTGATAGTGGTAGACTTTTCACCGCCCCGTAATATTTTGGTGGACGATTTTCACCGTACGGTGATAATAGTGTGATAGTGGTAGACTTTTCACCGTCCCGTAATATTTTGGTGGACGATTTTTACCGTACTGTGATAATAGTGTAGGAGACTTTTTTCACCGTACGGTAATATCTTGGTGGACGATTTTCACCGTACGGTGATAATGGTGTGGAAGGCTTTATTCAGTGTACGGTGATAATAGTGCGAGAGACTACATATATTCATTATAATGGTGGGGAAAGCTATATTCATCGTACGGTGATAATGGTGTGGAAGGCTATATTCAGTATATGGTGATAATAGTGTGGAAGACTATTTTCACCGTACGGTAATATCTTGGTGGACGATTTTCACCGTACGGTAATATATGAGGGAGACTTTTTTCACCTTCCCGTAATATTTTGGTGGACTATTTTCACCGTACGGACGGTGATAATAGTGTGGGTGACTTTTTTCACCATCCCGTAATAATTTGGTGGACGATTTTCAGCGTACGGTGATAATAGTGTGGGAGGCTTTTTTCACCGTGCGGTAATATCTTGGTGGACGATTTTCACCGTACGGTGAAAATAGCCTGACACACTATTTTCACCATACGGTGATAATGGTGTGGAAGGCTATATTCAGTGTACGGTGATAATAGTGTGGGAGACGATTTTCATCTTACGGTGAAAATAGCCTGACACATTATTTACCATATGGTGATAATGGTGTGGAAGGCTATATTTAGTAGCAATGACTATGAAAAATGTTTTTTTCTCTTTTTGAGAAAATTTTTTGTCTAATTAAAGCCCTCCACTGAGTAAAATTTTTTTGAGTTTTGAAAATCCGTTCATAAATAAACAAGTTATGCAGTTTCAAAGGTGTCATTTATTTGGATGACCCGCAAAGAGGAAAAAAATGCGAAAATATGGGACGCTTTTTCGGCATTTTTTTCGACCTTTGGTTGTATCATGCGTAATAAGTGGGTTAAAAGATTGAAACTTGGCAATTTTATGGCAAATTTGATAGAGGATATGATGAAAACTTATATAATTTCAGAGCTGGATGGTATATAACACACACACAGAGAGAGAGAGAGAGAGAGAGAGAGAGAGAGAGAGAGAGAGAGAGAAAGAGAGAGAGAGAGATAGAGAAAGAGAGAGAGAGAGAGAGATAGAGAAAGAGAGAGAGAGAAAGAGAGAGAGAGAGAGAGAGAGAGAGAGAGAGAGAGAGAGAGAGAGAGAGAAATGAGTATAACACACACACACAGAAATATATTAAGAAATGAGTATAACTAACACACACACACACACACACACACAGAGAGAGAGAGAGAGAGAGAGAGAGAGAGAGAGAGAGAGAGAGAGAGAGAGAGAGAGAGAGAGAGAGAGAGGAGGAGAGATTGCGTACATAAACGAAAGAAATATAGAAGGAAAAGAGAAATTGGACAAGGGGACAAAGGTTACTGGTGGAACGTGTCTTGGAACACAATAATTACAGCCATGCTGAGATTGTAGATCATATTGCAATCGAAAAACTTTAACATTATAATTTCTCAAATTCTTGTAAATTAAACAGTCAAATTATCAGCTGTTTATTGAACCCAAACGCAATGGCAGACGATAAACACCCCTCTGCCAGTGAGACCGTGCAGACATTTTGACTAGTCATGAACTTTAAAACGAGGTCAACCAATCAGAAAGCGCTTTGCCATGACCCGCTCAGCCGCTAAAGTTTGGTGCCAAATCGTTTTGAACTCTTATCGTGATTCGGGCTGTAGGGGGGCATAATGCCTTTCTGTCTTTTACGAATGAAGAGCAAATTAGGATGGTGTTTTGTGAAATACGGGAAAAGTACTCGTCATATTCATATGAAATTTTACAACCAAAAAGAATAAATGTTCATGTATTACCTTGTCAGCGACAAAACCTCAACGCCTGGTAGTGGTAGTTTTAGAAATATTTGACTCCAAAGAGTAAAACTCTATTTTTAACGGTCTTCTGGTAATCGCACGAGTTTTGTCGCTTGACATAATCTAAAATGACCTTTTTTCTAACTGTGTGCCAACTTTCAGTCATATTCATCGATAAACAGCGTCGTAATTAATTTTAAAAAAATAGCATATACGAAACGGCTTCGTCCCATATTTTGGCGCGAATTTGGGCACTTTGTGAGTAAAAAAGAGGCCCAAAGATTTGTGCGGGATAGTCATTGCTATATTTAGTGTACGGTGATAATAGTGTGGGAGACTATATTCACTATGGAAGTGGTTATTCAGTATCAGATACTGAATAGTGCTTTGCCACTATTCAGTATCCATAAGGAACTCTTTTATTATAGAGAGAGTGAAAAGTGCGACAATCTCAGTTGAATGTAAATAAACTGCTGACCTACTACCAGATTGAACTCGTGCAGTAACTGACAGCCCGATTCAAAGTTGTAGAAATATTTTGATCGTTATTTTTAAATTTCAGCTATTGTGCAATTAACATAGTTCAAAATATCAAAAGAAGAGTGGCATTCAAATACATTTTTTAATGTCTAAATAGACATGATTAAATGTCACTAAAAGTTCAGTGACACCATGGCTTGGTGGATAAGCTGTTTGACTCTGAACTTAAGGTTCGAGAGTTCAAATCCCGGCCGGGTTAACTTTTATTTTCCCCAATATTTTTGTTTTAATCATTTTATTTGCTTGTAATATATTTTAATGTTTATATTATATTATTATTATTATTATTATTATTATTATTATTATTATTATTATTATTATTATTATTATTATTATTATTATTATTATTTCTACTTACTATTATTATTATTGTGTTGTTGTAATCGTCATCATCATCATTATTATGATTATGATTTTTAAATCAAGTAGTAGGAGTTATTTAATCAGTTATCGATTTATTACGAATATCTTTTATGTGTTATAATCTCGTTGTTGTTTTTCATGATGTGCTCTTCTATTGTTCATTACTTTTTAAAATCTTGCTTTTTTCTGTTTGTCACATTTGTTGTTGTTGTTGTTCTGTGTTGTTTGTTTGTTTTGTTTTGTCATCTAAGACAATTCCGATTCATTATAAATATTGGCCAGACTTTCTGCCATTTTTAATTGAATGATGTACTTCCGTGAATTAATTGCAGTATTATATTAAAATTTACGTGATAATAATAATAAATAATAATAATAATAATAATAATAAAATAATAATATAATAATAATAATAATAATAATATAATAATAATAATAATAAAAAATAATTAATAATAATAATAATAATAATTTAAACAGATACTGAATATTAGACTACAATTGACATCTATTTACTGAATACACGTGGTATTTTTAGGGGTGTTTCTTTTTTTACGAAACCTGAAACCTGCCGAAACACGCCGAAACCTGACAAAGTTAGGGGAAGCAGGCACAGTGGGGAGTGAACCTGGGACTCAGGGAAGTGTACACCATTGGGGAGTGAACCTGGGACTGGGTTTCGTAACAAAAAAGCAATTACTTTTTTACGAAACCCAACAATATCCAACAAAGTTATGGAAAGAAAGTAGGCAACAGTGGGGGAGTGAACCTGAGACTCAGGGAAGTGTACACTATTGGGGAATAAACATAAGTCTATGGTTTTTCGGTGGGTTTTGGCGGGTTTCGTAAAAAAGTAATAGCTTCATTTTCGTCTGGTAGCCAACTCCCATGATCCCAGGTTCATTTCCACTGATATCCTCTTCTCACAGTCCCAGGTTCACTCTCAACCAGTGTGCACTTCCCTGAGTCCCGGTTCATTGCCCAATGGTGCCCACTTCCCATAACTTTTGATAATTTCGGTAGGTTTCGAAATAAAAGTACATTCTGAGCTCACTGTCCACTGGTATCAGCCTCTCGCAGTCCCAGGTTCAATCCTCATCTGTGTCCAAATCCCAGATTCACTCCCACTGCTGCCTGCTTCCCATAACGTTGTCGGGTTTTGGCGGGTTTCGTAAAACAGTAATTCCCGCTCCCCCTTGGTATTGTCTTTTTACAATATCCAGAGTCCCAGGTTCACTCCCCACAAGTGTACACTTCCCTGAATCTCAGGTTCACCCCCCACTGTTGCCTACTTCAATAACTTTGTCGGATATTGCCAGGTTTCGTCGGGTTTCGTAAAAAAGTAATTGCTTTTATATGAAACTTGCTGAAGCACGCTGAAAACCAGAGTCTCAGGTTCACTCCCCACTGGCGTACACTTCCCTGAATCTCCCATAACTTTGTCGGATATTGCCGGGTTTCGTATAAAAGTAATTGCATTTAAATGAAACTGCTGAAACCCGCCGAAAACCAGAGTCTCAGGTTCACTCCCCACATGTGTATACTTCCATGAATCTCAGGTTCACCCCCCACTATTGCCTACTTCAATAACTTTGTCGGATATTGCCAGGTTTCGTCGGGTTTCATAAAAAAGTAATTGCTTATATATGAAACTCGCTGAAATTCGCCTAAACCCAGAGTCTCAGGTTCACTCCCTACTGGTGTACACTTCCCTGAGTCTCAGGTTCAGTCCCCATTATTTGCTTACTTTCCATAACTTTGCCCCAATTTGTTGGCATTTGGCGCATTTCGTAAACAAAAAGTAATTGCTTTTTTTAAAATAACAAAATCCGCCGAAACCCAGTCCCAGGTTCACTCCCCACTGGTGTACACTTCCCCGAATCTCAGGTTCACTCCCCACTGTTGCCTACTACCCATAAGGTTCTTGGATATTGCAAGGTTTCGTCGGGTTTTGTAAAAAAGTAATTGATTTTATATGAAACTAGCTGAAGCTCGCCGAAAACCATAGTCTCAGGTTCACTCCCCACTGGTGTACACTTCACTGAGTCCCAGGTTCACTCCTCACGCGTTGCCTACTTTCCACTTCTTTGCCGCATATTGTTGGGTTTCGTACAAAAGTAACCCCCCCCCCCCCCCCCCCCAATTTGTTATTGCCTTTTTTATAAAACCCAGAGTCCCAGGTTCACTTCCCACTGGTGTACACTTCCCTGAATCTCAGGTTCACCCCTCCTCCCCCCCCCTCAGCCTCTACACACACACACACACACACGCTGCTGCCTACGTCCCATAACTTTGTCGGATATTGCCAGGTGTCGTCCGGCTTTTTATTACGAAACCCGCTGAAACCAAGTCCCAGGTTCACTCCCCACTGTTGTACACTTCTCTGAGTCCGAGATTCACTCCCACAGCTGCCCTCTTCCCATAACTTTGTCGGGTTTCAGAAAAAAAAAAACGTATTATAGTGCAAAACCACTATTCAGTGTCAGATACTGAATAGTGCAAAACCACTATTCAGTATCAGATACTGAATAGTGCAAAACCACTATTCAGTATCAGATACTGAATATGCTAACCACTATTCACGTAGATGTCAAACATTACGATAGATGTCAACATCGTTCAGTAGAATGTCAGCTTCACTTAACGGTGCAATATTCATGTACGGGAATAGCCTGACACACTATTTTCACCGTACGGTGATAACGGTATCTTGGTAGTTAACAAACTTCTCGGCGTTTGTCTGTGTTGAACCCATGACTTCAAGAAGTTGGGGGTAGCGGCTCAAGATAGACATAGAGATTGAAATCATTATTTCTCGAGTTGTGAATAGCTCATACTCATACAGTAGAGCCACGCTCTCCCCGGACAGGTGTTGTTGTTGTACCAGAAAGGTCGCGGGTTCGAGACCCCATCGCCGCCACGAAATTGGAAAGCTGCATCGGTAACTAGTAACTGTAACCAATCCGCGATCCCGCCTGTATCATTATATCTTTGGGAGGCCTTCCGAAAGCTCATCATGCCAAATATTCGCTCCTAAGAAAAAATACAACCTAGTACCTTTAACTACCCCTAATAGAAAAAAAAAAAACAACCCTAGGACTGCCTTGCACTGCCACTGCCTTTAAATAGGTACCTCACAAATCAAAATGGCGGCCGAGAATCAAAACAATGGTCAAATTGGGAAATTTTAACTTTCACAAATCTATCAAGGTTTGTTCTATATCGGCCTTTTTCAAAAATCTGCCAAATTCCTGTCCTGTGACGAAAATTGGATCTTTGAAATATTTGATGCATATATTGTTAGCAAATACTTGCTTACACAGTCTCACTACACATTACTAACTTGTATGAAACATAAAAAACGAAAATCGAGAGAGATTCAGGATAGTTATGACGTTTTGTATTGACTGGGGTAGAGGAAAATACCCTGTCTTTTTTTTGCATGACGGCTTTAAGTCGAATTTTTAACAAAATGGAGTGTCTTGTTGTATACACCTATGAATTCACCTGATGCAAATTGCCATCTTCTAACATCCTCATAAAAGTTTGTAACAATCAGACTTTTTAAAGTTTTATTATATATTAATAAAGTCTGTCCCCAAGGGGGTTACTCATTCCTGTAACGGCAGTGAAAATTAACCAATTAAAATCCTCTTAACAATAGAAGTGCAACTAACAATGTTTTCTCGCCGTAGCTACCCCTTTTCCATCACGGCCGAAACTACAAACACATGATTTTTTCATTCAGTGTGATTTCCAGTTCAACACCGCTTCAAGAATGGTGAGTAATGTTCAACATTAGACCATGACCCTCATTCCTGTTACCAGGGCTTGTTATTTAAATAAGAACTTGTATTAAAAATAAAAAGTATCAGTTTATAGCTTTTTTAAGGCTCTAAATAATAGTCATACTTTAATGTTGGAGTAAATCATATTTTAGGGATAGTATGAATCGAAGCGAGATAAACTCATCCCTGTTACACTCATCCTGTTCCCTTGTTTTGTAACAGGAATGAGGGATGTAACAGGAATGAGGAAAACATAACAGGAATGAGTAACAGGAATGAGGAATGTGAACTTTCTTAAAATGAAACACATGTTTTATTGTCACTAAGTCCTTTGGAGCATAATGGCCCATAGAATCGGAGCTTATCCCTGTTTCTGTAGCATGAAACAGACATTTAACTTATGAAATCGAGGTTAGTCTATAGCAAATTACATTCCACAGCAGCACTGGTACCATACTATACACCTGGGTGAAGCAAAGTGAAGCAACCGGAATGAATTTCCTTGATTAAGGAAACCACTCTATGGTTGTGGAGGTTTTCGAACCTGTTATCTCCAAGTCGGAGTCCCTTTCGGTAACCACTCGGCCACGGCGCCTCCACATGGTTTATCGATTCATAGCATATTCTTTTTTTTCATAAGGATGTGTTTGGTAAAGTGTTTTGTAAACCACTGAAGTGTTACAGGCCTATGTCCATTGAAGTGGTAACATTCATTGTTACAACGTTACATTAAACACAATTTTTATTGTTTACATATTAATTTCTTCCATTGCTGAAAGACTATTTTTAGTGCAAAGTTACCTTGCCAATACCAAATGCCTAATGTCCAAACATAGTTTGTTGCCTGTTAGGCTCAGATACATTTTAGATGATTACTATGAGTTTAACGGCCCGGTATCGCTTGTACAAATGTGACATTGTATCACATAATAGTCTTCTTTGTTTCTTGACGTTATTCATGTTACACCTTGTTTTGTAATAGGAATGAGGGTGGCGAAATGTAATTGATATTATTGTTCATTTTCAAGGGTCATAGCTTTTTTTGTAAGATTGTTTTATTTTGTTTTCTTATCACAAAGGCCAAAAAAGCCATGATGTCAGCCGAGAGCAACGACTTTACCGTCAAAGACGAGATGGAGTTCCTATTCGACGTGCTGTTAATCTTTAAAAAAGAACAATACAAATACCAGAGCGACAAATCGAATGGAAAAAAAAGTCCATAAAAGATAAGACACCAAGAGAACAATGCATACAGAGAAAGAATTGGATAAAAAATTATCACACACACACTACAAACCGGAAACAGCAAAATCTTGACCTGAGTTACACTCCATCCTCACACTCAAAATCTCCACTCCAGTATGTCTCTCGTCAAAGATATCAAGCTACTAAAACAGCCAATGAAACCTAAATGTTGAAAAACCAAAGTTTTGAAGAAGTGAAAAGGCTGTCCTCTCTTTCTCAATCGAAAAAGAAATCCGAAAAGTACAAAAAGCGCTTGGACAGGTCATTAAAAATTAAAAAAACTTTCGTTGACACCCCGATCAAAAACTAGAAAAACTTTTGAAAGATAGCAGAAAAAACAAAAAAGTGAAAAGAACATTACAAAATCATTTTGCACTCCTATAAGACATCAAACATTTGAGGAACAGAAGGCACATGTACACATCCGTGAAACATCTGGCAGCTGGTATGACTCTCAAAAAATATAATTTCTTGGAAAAATTCGGAAACGACGTCAAATGCCTCCAAAATGTCCAGATCTTGTCAAACAAATAGTAAGAGATTTTGTCCTGAAAGGTGACACTTCTAAATTAGCTCCAGGAAAGAGAAATGCAAAGACAAGAAATAAAGTCAAGAAACAAAGAAGACAAATATGTGATACAATGTCACATTTGTACAAGCGATACATCTCTTGCAACCCATACGTGTCATTTTCTTCATTCTACCGACTTAAGCCATTTTGGGTTGTTACTCCAAGAAAAAGGGACAGAGAAACATGTGCATATAAAAAATGTGTAAACATTAACTTACTTCGGCGCTTTGGAGAAAAGGAGTCAAGAATGTTCAATAATGTTGTTGGTCACATCAATGAAATTTCATTCATTTCTACAAAGTGATTTGAAGCAACAGGTTTTCAAAGGTAATGATGGAGACATGCC
The DNA here is from genome assembly GCF_034508935.2 of Berghia stephanieae. Lineage (NCBI taxonomy): Eukaryota > Metazoa > Mollusca > Gastropoda > Nudibranchia > Aeolidiidae > Berghia > Berghia stephanieae. The sequence continues at coordinate 36,987,054 of NC_088368.1, read as the reverse complement.
TGAAGTTGCACCGGTTGACTTAAACAGTGATTCAAGGGATGAACATGACCAAGATGACATAGACATTAAGTGATGCCGACTGAAATCGATTACATTGGTTTTCTCAAAAGATTGAATGAATGGAAATCATTTGTTGAAGTGGTTGATGAATGTAAAAATCAAGCGTTACGTGTTTGTGAAATAGTTGGGGCCAGCAGAAGTGTAATCAAAACTCGCATTGGTATTGACAATAGGTGTACACATTTAATTTCAAATGATATACCTAGATCTCTGTGTGATGGGAAACAGTTATTTCCAGTCAAGCTGAGGGCCGATGGGGATTGCCTGCCTGCCTGTGGTGCAGTGTATGCATTTGGCAAAGACACACAAACAGACGAAATACGAGTAAGATTGATACAAGAGCTGGCTTTACACAAGGACCATTATTTGTCAGATTCAAACCTTGCTTCACTCAATGACAACATCCAGACAGTTGTTGAATTTTTGTCACAAACTTGGACCTTTATATTCCCGATGTTAACATAAGTGATAAAGATACCTTGGAAGAGTTGTTCAAACTGGACGTTATGTCATTAAGTAAACCAAATTCATGCATGGGTATGTGGTAGCTTCTCGCTCTTTCCATTGTTTTAAAAATGCCTCTTTTGTCTGTTTATCCAAACATTCTGAACTGCCACGAAAGAGTATCCTGAATTTAACAAACAATGTTGGTGCTCTTTTGTGGGTCTCTACCAACATATGCCCCAAATCATCGTATAGGCGCCCTAACCATTTTGTTCCCCTTCTGAGTTTCAATCACTAAGCGTATTGAATTTATAATCCTTTCGAATAAATATGTTGTAATTACTCATTCCTGTAACAGAAAACTCATTCCTGTTACACAAACTCATTCCTGTTAAGAATGACTTTTTCATGTTTTTCATGCTAAATATAAATACTTGAAAGGAAATATTATTTGTGGTGGTTTAACACTTATATACCTAGACTATGGTAAACAATTTTTATTTTTGTCATTTTCCTATAAATTTTTGGAGATGATGATTGCTCAAATAATATCCTTTGTTTTCAAAAACTGATTTCTGAATGCCTTTTGTAAAACAATAAATGTCATTTTGTTGTCAGAATTAGTATCAATGCTCTGTGTTTATTGTTTTTCAATGTTTTATTTCAATAATTGTCCAAAAATGTGTTAACTTATGTAATGTGACATAATTTTATAAGCGTAACAGGAATGAGTCACATGTGGATCGTGATTCACAAAAATACTTGAATAAGTGACCAATAAAAACTCATTAAGCCCTGTTATTACAATTTTATGTCGCATACATATCACAGAAAGCATACACAAAATAATGAGTATGTTGGAAATACTTGACTTTTCAAAAATTGGGGGACTCGAATTTGGCGTTATTTTGAAAACGGCCGATATGATGACAAATTGAATAAATAAACGTCTGACAAAAGGTCCAAAGTGAAAATACAAATTGAAAGAAATGCTATAACAAGGAGCTTTCGGGAGGCCTCCCTTGTTTTCGGCAAACTTTTTCTTTTTTTTTTTAAACTGGTCTGCACGCAGGCAGAAAAGGATGTCGGGTCGAATTCTAATGGTCTGGATGCAGAGGCACATAGGTACGTCACAGTTAGTATCCTGAATTCTGATTGGCTAATACTAAAATAGTCTGTCAGGCTATTATCACCGTACGGTGAAAATAGCCTAAAACACTATTTTCACCGTACGGTGAAAATAGTCAGTCCGATATCAGGTGTCTGGGGATAATGACAGCCTGCAATAATCGTCCATCGTTATTGAAAAGACATGTCTGGCAATAACGACAGACTTTCCAGCTGAGTGAAGTGAATGTGATTCAGTGATGATTATGTTTAATGTGGCACTGCGCTCTACTACTACTACACACGTCTGTTACGACACTACCAAGAATAAAATGCGCTTACCTTTTGGCTCCTGTCTGTAAATAAAGACAAGACAGATGAATCCACTAAGACTGCGCACAACTGGCGGTGAAATCATAAATTATAACCAAGAAAATCCTGATCAGGGTGCGAAAGAAATTCAGCCTTCAAAGATATTCTCATCTCTTGTTTTGGTTTTTAAACATTTTAGATTTTCATCAGAAAAGAGCTCCGATATTGGATGGGTGGTATGTTTCAATACGCCATATCGAAAAGCAATGAAAAGCCGATTTAATGTCGGTACTCGTAATATTAATGATTCCATAATCGAGTAAGCAATACCCATGACTTTGATTTGTGAAAAAATTAAAGTGAGGTCTAGAATTTTTCGAAGCACGAAATTTAAACAAGGTTTCGTTTTGTCTGCGAAGCTCTTGACACTATTGACATTTCAAGCTATACAAGAGCTGAGGTCATTCTTGGAAAACAATTCTAATGCGTTTTGATTATTATTATTATTGTTGGAGTGTGAAAAGATTTGCTCCTGCCCCTACTTACTTTTTTTTTATGGAAGTTTTTGTTAAGCCTAAGCCGGCTCTATTTCTCGGAACTATTAATTCGCAGTATCTGCTAGATAGTACTGCGAATAATGATTTCCTCCATTCGCAGTAGCTCTGCGAATTATGATTTCCTTTCGCGAACAGAGGTGGCCGTCGTTACTGACAGACACATTTTTATCAAGTTGCTAACTAGGCGTGGAAAATACCATAGGAAGTGTCAATTGCCAAGGAGTGAGTCCTTGGTAGTTGACGGTTCATCAATTGCCAAGGAGTCAAATTGGAACTCTTCAGCCGCATGTGGTGATTTCAGTCGGGCCTCAATCAGCTGCATGTGGTGATTTCAGTCAAGCCTCGATTTGCGCGCATACGAATCTCGAACCCCGTCACTTTCTTTTCTTCCATTCGCCATTCACTCATTCCTTGTCAATCGTTGTGGAAAGGATCAAGTCCACACTTGTTGGCATTTGTTTTTAATTTTTATGTCTTTTCACGAATTCCAAGATGATTTAAAATAATATCAAACAAAAATTACTGTTGATTTCGGATTCAGCAGGGAAAAAAACAGGACGAGGTGGCAAATCCCTGCCAAGATGTCCTAGATTAAAAAAGAAAAGTAAGATTTCCTTTATTTTAAAGGAAATATACTGCACATCGTCTTAATACGGAATAATTAACGTAAAACATTTGTGCAACAAGATCAATCCGTGGCATTAATAGTAAATAGTTGATGATCTACCAACTGGCAAGGTCCATAACAAAAAGAGGAAATATGAGAGAGAGGGGGGGGGATGACAGAGAAATACATACACAGAGGAAAAAATGGCAGAGAGGGAAAAGAGAAAATGACAGAGATAGAGAGAGTTTGTGTAATAGAGGAAAAAAAAAAGAGAAAACGACACAGAGAGAGAAAGAAGAGTAAAAGAGAGTATTAATTAATATTAATACATAACATCACTCTGTGGCAATGCATCACTTCGTGACACTAAAGCTACTCCGTGGCAGTTAAAAGTACACATGCGTAGTAGTTGATGAACTGACACGGTCCTTGGCAATTGACGATTTGACAATTGTCAAGGTCCTTGGCAATTGACGCTACAAATACCATATATTCTGAAAAAAATCCCAGTGGTTATTTGTGTCAGTAGTTAATATTAATGGCTGTCATTATTCCCAGACGCCTGTCTGGGGATAATAAAAATTCGTTATCCCCAGACAGGTGTCTGGGGATAACCAATTTTTGTTATCCCCAGACACCTGTCTGGGGATACTATCCCCAGACGCATGTAGCAAGTGGGCAGAAAGATTTTATGCAAAATGCCAAACTAGGCGTGAAAAATACCAAATATTCTGGAAAAAATACTAGTGGTTGTGTCCCAAAACAGTTAATATATCAAGTGATATTTAACACAAGATGAAAGTAAATAGTGATCAAATGTCAAATCCAGCTCTTTTAAAAAAAATATTTTAAAGCAAATGGATCAATGAAATTTCTTTTGTTACTTTGATCTGAAAACGTCAAACTGGCAATTCGACTTTTTATTTTCAACCAGGAAGAAAGTTGTTAATCATCAAATCTGTTCATAGTCCACCAACCATTTAAATTTTCATTACCTACCTACCTGTTAACTTTATTGATCATCTCTTGTTTCTATAATTTGCTCAATCTGGCCACAATTTTGGGGGCGACCGGGAATAATTTTTATGTCGCG
>NC_088368.1:36930374-36980374 GCF_034508935.2 Berghia stephanieae | reverse complement strand
GAAACCAGGCATTATTTTAAAAAGATAATTGAGCTTTTATACAGTGCAATATCCACTTAATTTGTTCAAATCGCTTTATAAGGGATGCCTGGCCAACAGCAACATTTACCATTTAGCACAGGACAGACGCCTGTTAGGCGATGTTACAATTTTTTTTCAGACAGAGACAACGCTGTTAACGGCCAGATACTCATTTTACACCTGAGTACAGTGAGAGAATGCAAGTAAAGAGCCTTCTCCAAGGACTCAACTGTGCGTCGAGCGGGGCCTTTCAATCCGAAAGTTAATGTCATACCACTAGACCACATAGCCGCATGATCTAAGTCTTTTTGATAATCATTTCCTAGAATCAAACGTGTAAAAGTATATATCGATGGCCCATTGATCTAACCTCTGAAGTAACGTCTTTGCAAAAGGTTACTTCAGAAGTTAGATCAATGGGCCATCGATGTGCAGGTGTCGTATGTATTGTATTTATTCTCATTTAATAGCAACTCATTAAGGATATGGAACCCTGATGACTCATTCATTAGAGTAACAGGATTCAATCGTCTGATGTCACGTCCGCCAGCAACGAGCAGCTTGGTTCTAAACAAAGAAAATTGGTGCTTTGTATTCTTCATGGTGGCGAGAACTTTTTCGCATGTCATGTGATAAAATGTATAAAAGTCAAAACATGATCAGATTTAGAATGTTTTTCTCCTCTGAATACACTTTTATGCTCGTCAGAGAAGTATTCCATAAGGGCATCCGCCATTGTTCCGATCGTTTAGAATCAGTTACTAAGTTACTGAGCGTCATTTCGAGGGAAGTGACGACTGTTGAATCCTATTGCCTTGCAAGCAAAAGGACTGCTGTCGATCCTCGCCACATTCAAGATTTTTTTCTGACCCCCTATCCACCCGATAGTGATTGGGTTGGTCAGACTCCTAGATGTGATGGAAAGTACTTTAAAATAGACTAGCATCCTATCCAAATGGTAGCAAAAAATTGCAAATTGGTTTAAGTTTAAGACTACAGAAACTGTGATAAATATCGGCTCTATGGCTTGTTATTGTTTTAAAGGGTTACATTAAACATACAAGGAATTTCCCAGTAATTGTAGATAATTAACAACTGACAGTTTCTTTTTGTTAGAATTATATTCCTTAGTTTTATGTTGTATTTTTGAGTAACTTGTGTTGCATTGTTAAGTGCTTTGAGATTGTTAAGATATGTGGTAAGTCGCTGTAAGAACCATGTATTATTTTTTATGAGTGTATAATTGCCCTTGCCACCATTCTCTGATCCAGTTTTTCCATTCTCTCATTTCCAGGTGCTTACAAATGTCGAGCTGGGTGGGCAAACCAAGAATCACCATCACTTGTTTTCAAGAATGTGACAGCCAAGCAGAGAGGAAAGAAAAATCAAAATGTATGATGAATTTTGATTGTATTGTTTTTTATCTGTCTGACTTACAAAGAGTTGGTAGCCTTACACACTTTTTTTCAGTCAACTGTAATCCTTGTACATACTAATTTCTTCTCTTCGTGCCCGGTGGAACTTAACAAAATGGCTGACACCTGAATGAAGCAGCATGAGAATGACAAACTAAGACAAAGCAACATTCAAATTTGTCGCAAAATCTCTATTAATATACCCTCCTAGGGCCAATTGCATGTTCTGATGAAAGAAATGATACCAGTGGTTCAATTTACAGTACTTTTGTAGAAAGTAGGATTGGATTACATTATTATTTTTGCCTTTCAAAACAGGCCGCACAGTGCGGCCTGTTTTGAAAGGCAAAAATAATAATGTAATCCAATCAGCACGGAGGGAAACAGTCAAATGTAGTTAGTTTTGGGAGATGATATTTTTTTCCTTGTGAATCATCTCTCTTTTATGTACTGTTTTTTTTTAACATATAATTTGTAAACATTTGAGTGTATTCCTCCTAGGGCCTAGGGGAATTTTGTGCTGGTGTCTGGGTGACACTTTTAGGTGATCTCAAACTAAGTACTTTGATAGTGTGCTCTTGTAATCTACATCTGTTTCCTATTTGAACCAATTCCCCTTTGTCTTACCTTTTCTTTGGTGTTTTAATTGTAATTCCATAACTTTTTACTGTCCCATTTTCTTCCTTTTTACTGTCGCTGATATGACTGAAATGTGTTGCAAGCGCCGTAAAACCCTTAAAAAACAAAAACAAAACAAGCTGTCTAACCTGCAGCATTTCTTTCTGGTAGTTTTGGCTCTGCCAGGTTTTATTTTTTCCTATGAAGCTCATGCCAGTGCCATCATACAATATCGATCTGATTCTTTACTTAGTATGTGGCTGATGTATTTCCATCTCTTTCTTCGGACTGCCTCACTCACTCATTGCGGGTGGTTGGATGGGAGCATTACCCTTGAATCATATACCTATGATGTTCGCATGGGTGTACGATCCGATAGTGATGTCGTTTCTTCTTCTCTTTACTAGCCTATCCTGCTTCTTTGGTTTGTGATTGTATTTTTGACAGGGGATATTTTTTTTTCTGTAAATCTTCTGCCTGTTTGTTCTTGGTTATTTATAATTTAGCTTATGATATCTTTAGGTTATGATTTTGATTTACATTTGTACTATTTTTGTTAGATTGCTTGTTTTTTTGTTTCAGCGGTCTCTCATATAACCTCAATTGTGTTGGAAGAGACCTAAAGCAACAAACAAACAAACAAATCACTCATCGTCCTCATTCCTGTTCTTTCCTTGAGCTGCTCTCTCTAATTTTGTCACGAGCTCTTTACCCATCTTTGCTATAGTAAATAACTGCAATGAATTCTTCTTTATCTTTAAAAATGGTTCAATTTATTAGTAGTAGAAACATACAATCAATTGTGACAATAGGATCAGAACCATTACACACAAATTGAATTTAATTGAGTTTAACAGCACATCTCATCTCTCATATATTCGCAGCCCATTTTATGGCTCATACCCTTGTTCATCTAACAAAAAAACAATTAAAACATAAATACATTGCTTCTTATTCCAGATAGATGGTAGAGAAAAATTATGATATTTTAAAGTAGATGACAATCAGTTTTGAATTCAATTGTACTCGCAACAGGATGTGGAGACCCAAATAGGAAATGACATCACACAAGTGGATGCAGCGAAGTGTATACTCAGATCACAGTTTGACAGGAATTTAGTCACACTTTATGATGTACAGGTAATAAATAGGCTTCAACAGTCGTGACATCACTTCCCTCGTAATGATGCATAGTAACTTAGTAACTGGTTCTAAACTATTGGAACAACGGTTGACGCCCTTGTGAAATACTTCTCCAACGATCATAAAAGTTTATCCAGAGGAGAAAAAAATTATAAATCTGATCATGTTTTGACTTTTATACATTCTGATCACATGACATGTGGAAAAGTTCTAGCCAGCACGAAGAATAAAAAGTACCGATTTTCTTTGTTTAGAACCAAGCTGCTCGTTGCTGGCGGACATCAGACTATTGAATCCAATTGGTGGCCTCTCACACACCATTGCCTGAGATCACAATATACTAATCTATTCCTTGATGTTATCCTGGTACTTTTTCTGTTGTCTTCCTCTAACTTTGCATACAATATAAATCACAGTAACTTGACATTAAACATAAACAATATACCAAGAACCGAAAAGAGGACAAACGAGATTAAGGGTGCATTCTACTGCATATTGTGTCCTGATGTTTATTGAGTCAGATAAATCATTATATTGAGCTTATAAACAATAATTGAGCTTTTATATAGCGCAATATCCACTGAGCATGCGCAAAGCACTTGACAAAGGGTACCTGGCCAACAACAACACTTTACATGTAGGACGTGACATGACGCCCGTTACGCAATATTACAAATTTTTTTGGAGAGAGTTGACGCTGTTATCGGCCAGATACTCATTTTAAACCTGACTACAGTCAGAGAATGTGAGTAAAGAGCCTTTGCCAAGGACTCAAACTATGCTGATGTTGATAATCGTAACATGGAAATCAGTTGATCCAGGCTCGAACCCAGGACCTTCCGATCCAAAACCGAGTGTCATACCACTAGACCACATAACTGCACATGATTATTGTACTTAAAATAATAACCAGTTAATTGATTGCTATGAAATTCAATACTAAGATAAGCAACTCTTCCATGGAGTGCTAAAATCACGTTTGTTCTTGTCCATAATAGTAACTCTGTATTTAAATGTTCCATGATTTCCATGTTACGATTATCAACATCAGCATAGATTGTTTGATTATATCTTGACACTCAGCCTCTGACCTGTAGGTTCTTGGTTTGAATTCCACTGTGAGTGGTGCAAAGTTGAGTCTGGCGACTATTTTTACTCACATTCTCTCACCCTATTCAGGTGTAAAATGAGTATCTGGCAATTAACAGCTTTGTGTGTTGAAAAATGAAATGTACTATTACCTTACTGGCATCGTGTATTGTGCTACATGTCAAGGGTTGCTTTTGGCCTGGGATCCCTTGTAAATTTTAGCACCTTTACAGTAGTGTCGAGTGGTACCGGTACTGAGTACTGGTAATACCGGTAACAGCCTTACCAATAATTTATCAACACTAAGCAGCCCAGTCTCGATACTCTGACAACCCACTATTCTGTAAGAATGTGCATATTATCGTAATGGAAAAATAATAAACAATATATATGACATTTACAACACTGCTGTTTATTTCTTCATAAAATCGGATCACTTAGTTATACTGCTGGAACCCAGCAAGTGACTGACAACAGCAGCTGCATGCTGTAAAAGTGGCTACCTGGACGGGGATTCCCCGTTTTGAGGGTTAAGACACAAAGTATTGCATTTTCGTGATGTAATATAACACCATATCAAGACGACCACTTACATTACAATAATATTAACTTATGGAACAGACAGTACTACTTTCACTTGTTATGTTGGTTCTTTTTTCGTTTTATTGTGATTATTCTGATAGGTTTTATAAGTACTTTAAAATCCCTACTATTTTAAAATATTTTTGTTGTTTTGCGGACAATAAAAAATTCAAATCTTTAAAATCAGACGTTGGATTCCGAAACTAATTAATGCTTTGTCTAGTCTTAATATTATTACACACAGTAAAACATTCATTTTCTGATTCAACACATTTTAACTGCGTTTTTAATGGTCATAAATGTAATGGGCTGGACATCTGGTATGTTCTCTTCATTTGTATTTTGTAATGTATTTAAAAGATATGGAGATAAGTTGACTAAACAATTTAACACACTCCTAAAGAACATATAAAGCAATATATTGTGTGTGTAGGTTTTACTTCACTATTACAAATAGAAACAAAACCATCGTCATTACACCAAACAACAACACCATCACAGTGGCGTAGTAGATAATACAAACAATGAATATGGTAGAAAAAGGCATCCTCTCTCTCTCTCTCTCTCCTCTCTCTCTCTCACACTCTTTCTTTCTTTCTTTCTCTCTCTCTCTCTCTCTCTCTCTCTCTCTCTCTCTCTCTCTCCTCTCTCTCTTTCTCTCTCTCTCTCTCTCTCTCTCTCTCTCTCTCTCTCTCTCTCTCTCTCACTCACACACACACACACAACACAAAACATGCATACATACACACATACATCCTGCATATATACACACATACAAACGTAAAAGACAGGCTAAGAGAAATGCATCGCATTCACACTACACCTAATTCATATCACTGACAACAACGATATAACATCAGCAGTTAGTACAGATAGTATTCCACAAAGGCACAATTTGACAGGGGAAAATAAGAAGAGGGCGGAGGGGGGGGGGGGGGGGGGATTTACTCAAACATAGCCAAGATAGAGACAATAACAGTGACACCTCCTAGGAATTAAGAGATATTCAGACAATATTCACATTGTACAAGTAATGCAGCCGGTGAATAAAACCTTCCCACACCAATCAACAGAGACATGAATGAAACAAACCCATTCATTTCATATTTCTTAAATCAGAAACAGATGGGTATTTAAGAACTATTATTGTAGGGCTACTTGCAGAGTGTATATATATATATATATATTCCTGTACTACAATAAGTATGACTTCTTCACTCCTTTACCATATTCGTGGGAACTTTTAATGATAAAACTGTAGAATTGGTGTAGTAAAGTGTTCCATGGTCAGTGGGAGTCCAGGAAATGATTACGACATTGTTTACATTGTGTAACTGGTCCAAATTCATCACACACGATAGCCTGGACATCTCATAGACTGCTAGATATTCCCAGTGAAATTTGATACCCCACCCCAACACTTGTTACATATTTGTTGAACTGAATTAACATTAGTGCAACAGAAGGTAGACAGTTTGTACTATGTACTATTGTGAATAATAATAAACTGCAACGTCTGATTGTTGTTGTAGGGATTCCAGAAACATTTGATTTAAAAGATAAATGTAGTGAAAATGTGAGTCTACTTTGCTGTCTTCCTGAGAAAGAAATATACTGATGATATCTATGATATTTAGTCCACTGTGTGAGGGGGATTTCAATCTATAACATGAGTGATATAGATTTACATTTAAGATAATTGTCACTTGGCTATGCCATTATTTATCATACCAATTAGACTACTCGCTTCACTGACTGCAGGCACGTGCCATGCCAGAGCGCAGGTAAAGAGAAGGAGAGTAGTGACCTCTTGACCTAGCATCTCAACTAAGTGATCCGCTGGTAAACCACTGTGACAAAAATAAAGTGGAAACATTGAATTAAAAGAGAACAAAAAATTTTAAACTGAAAAAAAAAAACAAACAAACAAAAAATAACAGCTCTCCAAACTCTGAGTTGATAACAAATCATCGGCAATGAGAATTATATTTATCAACAATTATAAGAGTTATGAAGGGGTGGGGGTTTTGTCTTTCAATGTAATAATGTTTTGATTTTAATCTCATCAGGAACAAATCTTTGACTACATCTTTTACCACCTTGGCATCAACACAGAGGGTATAGTGGACCACCCCGTGGTCCTGACTGAGGCTGTGTGTAATCCAAACTATTGCCGACAATGTAAGCAATGCAATCAACTTTCATGTAACAATAAATGAAGTGAGTAGGAAAGTGCCAGAAGACAACAGAGAATAAATGGGTCATGGATAGCTCATACGGTAGAGTCACAATCTCCCCAGCCAGGCGGAGTTGTTATACCAGTAAGGTCGCGGGTTCGAGCCCCCATCGCTGCTGCAAAGTTTTTATTCTCTGTTGTTTTATGGCACTTTCCTATACTCACTTCATTTCTTGTTATTATCAACATGAGTGTCTGCTCCACTCACTTTTCCACGTTTCATCTCAGCTTTTTAAAAAAGTTCTCTCGTAAAACCTCAAATTTTTCTTTATTCACCCCAATGGTAAATTTTTCTTTAGAGTCTGTTCCAAGAGAAGACTGAAACAATCCAGGCTTCAGCCACTTTGTGGTATAAACATATATTGTCTTAAGTGGATCATTGACTAGTTAAAAGGTTGTTCGAATTAACTTTCATATTATTGTTAAGTTCTGTGCAGTCCTTCAGAGCCCTTTGGCCCATAGAATCAGAGTTTAACCCAGTTTCTATTATGTGAAAAGGGCAATAACAATTATATGTTATCCATCGAATAGGAAGCTGGTCTATTGCAAAGTACTTTCTGCCAGATCTAATAGACCCAGCTACCCAATCACTGCTGGGTGGACAGGGGGATCGGAAAAAAATCTTTACTGCAACCTGGGATCATTCTTGGTCCCTTTCATTGTGAAGTGAGCTGTCTAATAATTGAATTGTTGGGACCCCCAGTTTTATTGGCATACCATGTTATTGTTTGCCAGTGCTTTAAAATAGGTTGATTAGTTTGAGCCTTATATATTACATATCATTTTGCATTTTTTCAAAAATATAATTTTTTTACAACTATGCTTCTAGGAATGCCAAGGCAATAGCATCTAATCATAATACAAAAGATGTGCGATTGATTCTTTCCTTTTTTTTTTCTTTCTTACGTTTTAACTTACACATGAATTATTTCCACTTCCATTATGAGTACATAAGACATATATGTATATATATATATATATATATATATATATATATATATATATATATATATATATATATATATATATATATATATATATATATATATATAAATAAATAAAACGGTGTAAGAAAGGAAAAAAAGGAAAGAATCATCAAGCATCTTTTGTGACATGTTAAGATGCTATCGCCTTGGCATTCCTAGAAGCATAGTTGTAAAGAATTATATTTTGAAAAAATGCAAAATGATATGTGAAATAGATGGCTCAATCTGATATATATATATATATTTATGAGTGTTGGTGGGTACTCGTAGGTATGAAAGTGCTCGATAATGATGGTTAGAGCTAATATAAAATATAAATTGTCACTCACATTATATGGCCAAGACGTTCGTTTCTGTGGCTTTCTTCCATGTCCTCAGTCGGCATAATGTCCGAAGAAAAAGTGTTTATTCTATATATATATACATATATAGATATATATGTAAGGATGAGGATACAATATTCCTTTTGTTATTCACACAGTAATGTCAGAACTATTGTTTGAGTGCTACAACGTGCCACAAGTAACCTATGGAGTGGATTCCCTTTTCAGCCTATACCACAACCATCCATCTCCTGGTTTGTTTCTTATTGTATTGTTTGGTCAAAACCTTTTTGCTATTTAAAGGTCTAGCAAAAGCAAATGAAATTTAGATTTTTCATCATCTAACCTTTTTGCTATTTAAACCTCTCCTTACCACCTACAGCAAAATCCTCACATTTGTTACGACACAATATACATTTTTTCTTATTCAGATTTATTTTGTACATCACAATTATCTTTGTTTAAATATTAAGAACATAAATTTGTTTTGTAGAGAGATTTTTGAGTTTAAAAATCAATTTTGCTGCTGGGTAAGCCTGCATTTAGGGAAAATATTGAAAAGGATCGTGAGTGAGTGAGTTAAAGGTCTAGCAAAAGCAAATGAAATTTAGATTTTTCATCATATAACCTTTATCGGTTTGTGAATTAAATATTTGGAGGATGTATTTATGTTTGATTTGGTTTTGACATTGGCTTTATGGTATAAAAATATTTTCTAAACTACTGTTAATTGAATTTTTTTTAAAAAGAAGAAAGGCAGGAAAGAAAAGTTTATATTTTCGTTTGGGAGACAGATGCTATTCATCTTTTTTTTTTAAAACACATTCATTTACCTTATTATTAGTATTTTTATATTTTTTCGATATTTAAATTTTCAATGTGACTATTTGTTTTCCCAATAATGTCTGGTAAAGGAATATATTTGTGCAGCACCCTCTCTTTTACTGATTTGATTAACTTTAAGGATCCTTAGTTTTCAAGCCTGTCTCTATTTATATTAATCAGACCATAAGAATTTCTATAGGACTAAATTGTCCGGATTATTCTTTTTTATTTACTTGTTCTCCGATTTTAAAACAAATATTTGAAAGAAAATTAGTGAAAAACATTATCCATTTCAAATTTCCTCAAAAAGGTTATGTGACCTCATTATTTTTTAGCATTTCAAAGTGATAGACACGTTTCTATTTTCTTCATTAAAAAAAAATTATTATTTTTCATTTTTTGTTTATTCTGATCAAAGAGAAACCAGAACAAACAAAAGAAGACACATAACAAAATACATATTTTTCTTGTGCTGCAGGAATGGGTTTTTTTTTATGAACAATGTTTTTTTTTAACTGTTGTATCCATTATTTATAGAATTATTTTAAAGCAATTGCACCACTGGTATTGACTTTATAGAGACAGCCGATGCATTGATTATCGACTGTGGCTACCAAGCTACCCACATTTTGCCAGTTATGGATGGGCGAATCGATTCACAGCACACGAGACGGATGAATATGGGCGGGGCTTACGTTGACTGGTTCTTGCAACGGATCTTGCAGTTGAAGTACCCTGGGCATCTGAATGCCATCACCCTGGCAAGGGCAGAGGTACGCCGTATTCTCTAATTTTTACTGTCCATTTAATGCTACTGAAACTAGAACAAACTCTGGTTCCACAGGCCTTATGATTATTTTCTATGCAGCTTTTTCTCTTGTGAATATTAATTCAGAAAAGTAAGTGGAGCAGGCTATTACATTGATAATAACTATGTTATATTTTTATGTTGAGAACAGAACTCATAAGCTTAAACTGCTAGTTCGCCGATAAACTGTCGTGATTTTTGTGTGCTGACCCCATGACCTCAAGAAGTCGCGAGAGATGCTGAAGATAGTTACTACGTTTGAAACCACTTTTTTAGGATTGGTGGATTGCATTGATAGTAGAGTGCCCTCTCTCGTGGTCAAACGGTTGTGTTGTAATAGTCAGGTCTTGGGTTTGACTCCCCAATGCTGCAACAGTTTTTATTCTATATGTGATCCCTCATCTCAAAACGGTATTATGTTGGAATGATTAAGATGCTGAAAATGGAGTTTATGGCCGGAAATATCAGCCTTGCAATGAGTTTGTATGTTTTATTGAAGAGAATGAATGTCATATCTTAGAATGCTTAGTAGCAATAGTTCAAATTTTTGACCAAGTTAGCTTTAATTTGGCTTTTTAGTATCTGGTTCATTCCGACATGATACTGTTATGAGACGATGGGTCACATATTGTCTTCTGACCCTTTTCTACTCACTTCATTCCTTGCTTTTTTCATTTGCGGTATGAAATTTGGAATTAAGACAATGGAAAATGTGGTAAGATAACATAGAGGAATGAACAGGAATGATGCTGTACAAGTCCATACAGAAGTCCAAAAATGACTGAGATGTGTAACACAGGATGGTGAAGACTGGATCCCACAAGTAGTTCCCACAGACGACTATCTGGTCATGGGGAATGAGAGTGAGTGAGTGATGACACCTGGCTTTGGACTTGCAAGTCTCTTTTTCGTGCGGCTATGTGGTCTAGTGGTGTGACACTCGCTTTCGGAACGGAAGGTCCTTGGTTCGAGCCTCACTCGGTGCATAGTTGAATCCTTGGAAAAGGCTCTTTACCCACATTCTGTCACCGTACTCAGGTGTAAAATGGGTACCTGGCTGTTAACAGGTTGTCTCTGTCGAAAAAAAAAATTCTAACAGGCATCATGTCTTGTTCTATATTTTACGTGTTGCTGTTGGTCAGGGACACCTTGTAAAGCGATTTGAGCACGTTTAGTGGATATTGCGCTTTATAAATGCTCTGTTCTTTTTGAGTTTTAAAAAAAATATGAGTAACTGGTCTATACCAGACAACTATCCCTATAATATCATGACTGACCCTTTTTGGCAATCTGAGAAAAAAATTTAAGAAAGTTAAAAAAAAAAAAAGGACTGTTAATATATAGATATGAACAAGTGTGTATGAAAGGTGCCAGACAAAGCAAGAATGAAAAATACAAGAAAAAAACCATCCCAAAAAATCAGTCTACCTTGACTGGGGATCGAACCTCAGACCTTCTGATTACTGAAGCGAGGGTTCACAGCATAAAACACGTACCCTCATGAAGAATACAGGTAATAAAATTGTTCCAGCTATTGGGAGTCTCTGCGGTGTAATGGTAGCACATCTGACGGTAATCAGAAGGTCTGTGGTTCGATCCCCAGTCGAGGTAGACTGATTTTTTGGGATGGTTGTTTTCTTGTATTTTTCTTTCTTTCTTTGTCTGGCATCTTTCATACACCCAGG
Organism: Berghia stephanieae; assembly: GCF_034508935.2. Taxonomy (NCBI): domain Eukaryota; kingdom Metazoa; phylum Mollusca; class Gastropoda; order Nudibranchia; family Aeolidiidae; genus Berghia; species Berghia stephanieae. The sequence continues at coordinate 36,968,643 of NC_088368.1, read as the reverse complement.
TTCAGATCTTTATCCTAAACTGGTGCCTGCTCCTTAATTTCTTAATTTGATTGTTTATATGTAATGTAAATGTTGCTCCTCGAAGCTCGAAGAAATAAATAACAATGTGAAATTGAATGTAAGCTTCAATTTGATATACGAAAACATAAAATGGACGTTTCAGGTTTCCCCTTTATCAACAATGTAGGATGATTGAACACTACAGACAAATAAGATAATGTGGTAGTGGTGTTGTTAAGATGAATAAATCAAGATAATATTATTATTATTATTATTGTTATTAATATTATTATTATTATTATTATTATTTTATTATTATTATCATCGTCATCATCATCATCATTATTATTATTATCATTATTATTATTATCATTTTGATTATTATCGAAGTATTCTGTTGTGTGTACTAATCACCAGGAAATTGTGAGAGACCACTGCTACGCTGCTGTGGACTTTTTGTCAGAATTGTCCTCATGGTCTGACGCGACATACTTTGATAGAAATGTCAGGAAAATGCAGCTGCCTGTGGCTCAGGTATGGTTCAAGTTCAAGTCTAATATCCTAATTTACTCGTAGAATTCTGCCCATCACTGCAGATTTGTTAGAAGGTGACGTCACTCAGCTCTTTGCTGTTGTTTTCAGAATACCAGCTGAGTGATTAGTTCTCAATAATTTGATATATCTATCAAAGACAATAAACGTTTGAGGTTGCACACAGTTTTATTTGTTGGAATGTTTCATCTGGCAGGCAGATGTTGTGAGTATTTTAATACAATGGATAGCAAAAAAAAATAAAAATTATTAAGTTTCTTGGCAAATAAATTGTAAAAAAAAGTCAAATTCCTGGTCTAATTTTGACTATTTAATGCTCATATTCTTCACAGAAAGTATGCTTTTCCACTGTTAACTTTTTTCCAGGCTATAAAAACCAGTGAGAACATAAAAAGGAAAAAAAACTTTTTAAAAAGTTTTTTGATGGTGCTAGTAGAAGGGACAAACTTTTAAGCCATATCCTGATCATCTTATTCTTTTTCCCTTGCAAAGATACAGCCTTAAAGGGCTGTACCGCACTCACTCTTTTTTACATGCAAAGGTAAGTCGGCATAAGTTCATTTATCTGGTACCTAGTAATACATTCATAGTACATGAGACATTTAAAGTTGTACCATAACATATAGATTCAAAATCATCCAAATGTATTTTTCCCCCTTTATTTTCAGACCCAAGGTAGTCAGATATCAACTGAACAACAAAAGGAACGTCGTAAACAACAGATATCACGATTACAGGAAGTTAATACCAAAAGACGAATGGAAAAGGTATTGTCATGAAGTTTGATAATTAGATCAAAGTATACACCCAACAACCAATCTGTAACCCATTTAACTTCAATGCAAAACCCTTTTTAAGCACAGATTCTTTTTTTGGGGTTTTTAATATTTATTAATTATTTTGTTGGTTATTGATTTTATTTTGTTTGCTGATATGTTTGGATGCTTGTTTTGTTTGTTTTTATTTATTTATTTATTTTTATATTTTGATGCTTGTAATAAGTGGCAAATTTTTAATCCATTGGCTGATCATCTTATTCTTCTTCCCTTGTACAGGTACAGCCTTAAAGGCTTGTACTTGCAAGCACTGCTTTACACATATAGACCAACATAAGTGTTTTTTTTTTTTTTTTTGTTGTTTGTTTGGATTTTTTTTTTTTTAATGAATATATTTTTACTGTTTGTTTTTTTTAAAAAACAATTCAGACAAAGCTTTTATTATTTTGCTCATATATGAATTATTTAATTTTCTCTTCTTTCATTCTTTTTATTTTCAAATCCTTTCAGTTAAATTCAGATGAAGCAGAACTACAGAAATTACTAGAAGTACAAGAACTCATTTTGACTGGGGAGGACGACGCTTGTGTTGTGAGTTTGAATCCTCTCTTCTCTTACAGACTATTTTCTTTGATATAAAAGAGTCATATCATTAATATTTGCTAGGACAGATTGCTACAATTATAGGGAAAACAATACATGCACATTTTTCATCTATTATTTCAGACTAAACACTGATGCAGAAAAACACAGTATTTGCAGATAATTCTTTGAGCCAAAATTGGCCAAAAATAATAATCTTTCAGAGCCATTAGGAGCTGGAGTTAACGATGGTTTTGATAGCGTGAAATGGACAATAGCAATTTCAACTTCACTCAGGATTGATCTCGACCCCTTTGCGCATGAAGCAAGCACTCTACAGTTGAGCTGTACCAGTCAATAATTGGCCAAGTTTGTTTATATCATTTCCTCCAGATTGGGGTTTTTAACCAAATTCAAGATTCTTCTTCTTCAGTCCTCATCCCTAAGTGGGTATAGACCACCAATGAAACTTTTCCATCCTCTTCTGTTGTTGGCCAGTCTTTCCATCTCCTGTCAGCGTATCCCAGACCTCTCCAGCTCTACCAGAAGGTCTCCCCTCCATGTTGACCTTGGTCTTCCTTTTTTTTTTCCTCTTTCTGGATGGATTCCATTGCAGGGCTGTCCTTGTGATATTGTCCTTTGGTTTCCTCAAAAAGATTAAAACTGGTAAAAATATGAATTTATGTCAAATTGAGCTATACTGCATAATTTCTAGGTCATTTTGAAGTGACAATTTATTGAAGTCATGATGGAAATCCTGGAAAGTGTCAGAAGACAAAAGAAAATCAAAATTTTTCAGTGGCGATAGGGGCTCGAGTGAAATTTTGATTTTCTATTGTCTTCTGGCACTTTCCTTCTGATTTCATTTCATGTTTTTATCAACATAAGTCCCGCTCCACTCACTTTTCTGATGGAAATCCTACATTTAGGCTTGATAAAGATTTTTTATCTCTTCAAATTCTGATTATTAAAAACAAAAAAGGTCAAATTGTTAGTGCAAAAAATGTTACCCGACAGACTGCTTTTACTGTATGAAATGGAATTATGATTCTCTGTGGCTTACTGGTGGAATAAGTGAAACACACTGAAGTGCTTGGAGCATTGTAATGTGCATATATAGTCATATGCTCTTTATGATTCATATTCATATTGGATTCGATTTGATTTTATACTGCAGAGTAAAGACTGACAGAGATCACGTAAACTGCTTGATCTGAAATGTGGGATCATTATATCAATGTATCAATAAGATTCTAGAACACAACAAAAGAAGAAATATAATGAAAAGTACTTCAAAGCCAAAGGGTAGGCTTATATCATCAAAGAGTTTTTCCCATTTTTTTTAATAGCGGGAAACAGACAACAGCAATTACTTGTTATCCTTTGGATGGGATGCCAGTTATCGCAAAGTAAATTCCACTAGGTCTATCATAGTCAACTACCTAATCACTGCTGGGTGGACAGGAGTTCAGAAAAAAAAGATCTCTATTTTTACCTGGTATCAATCCTTATCTGTGTGTGTGCGAAGTTGAGCTACTAGGACCTCCAAAATAAAATGAAAGAAAAACTTCATTGAAGTAGATTAGGAATAATTACAATAAACTCGATCTTTGATCAATAAAAAGCAACTTTAATTTAGATAAAACATTTTACATCCTCAAGCCTTCATATTACATCAAATTCCGTTATCTTCATTATCTCTAACTGACCATTCTAACTCTCTCTTACCAACTACACACTCTAATCACGCACCAGGCTCTCACTCATTAGACCCTGATACACACAACGGTGACCATAAAAGTGATCAGTATTCACAACAATTCATTTAAGCGAATTGACAGAAATTCTAGTCAGATATATTCTAAGGGGGAGAAAAGCTTTGCTTGGTCTAACCCTAGAATTTGGAAAAAATTGCCTTAAAAAATAAGAGAATCAACAGCTTTATAAGCATTAAAAAAGAAAATGAAAACTCATCTTTTGCAGTCATGTAGCTACTCCTATGAATTATAAATGATTTTTTTGCGTGCATGTGTTCGTGTATGTATGTCTAAGTGTTTGTGAGTGCAATCATGCTGTGCATGGATATAAGATATTTATGATATATTTATATGTCATTGTAACGCGCCTAGAGCCTGCATAAATAACGGGATAAACTGTTTAATAAATGTGCACTATATATTATTATTATTATTATTATTATATTATTATTATTATTATTATTATTATTATTATTTAATTATATTATTATTATTATTATTAAGTAAAACGACCTCCTCTTAGAATACACAGAATAAAGCAAAACAATTTCTCTATCTCAGCATGCTTTGTCAGAAGTTGGTATCCACAATGTAGAAGAGCTCCAGTCATCCGTTGAAAAACTTTCCACCAACATTCAGAGGTCAAAAGCAAAACTGCTTGGACAGGAACCAGCACCCATTGAGTTGGAGGTAATTTAGCGATATTATTATTATTATTATTATTATTATTATTATTATTATTATTATTATTATTATTATTATTATTATTATTATTATTATTATTATTATTATTATTATTATTATTATTATTATTATTATTATTATTATTATTATTATTATTATTATTATTATTACTATTATTATTATTATTATTATTATTATTATTATATTATTATTATTATTATTATTTTGTTTTTATTTGTTTTGTTTTTTTTTGTTTCTTTGGGAAGGGGGGGGGGGTATGTTTTTTTTTTTGTTTTGTTTTTTTTAAATCACCTTTTCAATTTAGCCTTTGACCTACAGATCACAAATTGAGTGTCATAAGTGTCATACTGCTGAACTACAATGTGTTTTCAATCCTCTCTTCCTCCCATAGTGGGCAGACTGGGTGGGGTTCCTGACCTTCCATAATGGGCAGGGAGGTACATACTGTGTCTTCTTTCCCCCTGTATCTGTTTTCCGACATGCTTTCTGTCATTGTCTTGGAATGAGATTTCTTGGTTTTGTCCTGAACCTGGCCGGATACCCTGGCTGAGAGAGAAACAGTCAAAGGTATAGTTAGTTTTGGGAGATGAGATTTTTTTCCTTGTGACCTGTGCTTAGGTGATCTCAAACTAAGTACAATGATAGTGTGCTCTTGGAATCTACTTCTGTTTCCTATTTAAACCAGTTCCCCTTTTGTCTTCCCTTTTCTTGGCCACTTTAATTGTAATTCTAGAACTATTTACTATCCCATTTTCTTCCTTTTTAATAGCACTGATATGACCTAAATGTGTTGCAAGCGCCATAAAACCTTTAAAAACAAATAAACAAAACAATCCTCTCTTCTAATTCTGATTTTGTCTAATTATTGTAATCCAGGGTAAGGAACCGTCATTCCCATTACTGGACATACCGGATGAAATGTTGACCCCAGACCAATTGGCTGTCAAGAAAAGGCAAAGGATTCTCAAGAGTGCCAGGGAAGGACGGAACAAAGTCCTGGCCTTGCAGAGGGAGAGACGACAGAAGGTAATCAAACATTGTCGGAACAGGCATCAAGTCTGGCTGGCGCATTTCTGATGTTGATAATACCACCGGCTACAATAAAAACCAACTCTCACTGTTATTTTACCCTCTTTATCCTGTATATTTCCTCTTTTCGAAATATCTTCGTGATTGGGGGCTGTTGACTTTTCCTGTGGTTCATGATCCCTTCTTGTGACCTATATCTATCTTTATTATTTATTTTTATCATTTATATTGCTGTCTGTCTGTGTGCTTGAATGAGACTATTTTATTTGTGTGCTGCCTAGAAAAGTCTGCAGTAATGCGCACAAAGACTTTTCAAGACAAAGGCAAACATTTGTGACTAGGGGCTCAGATGTCAAAATTAAATTTTTATCACCATAGCAGTTTTATAAGCCCTTTTGTTTTCCATGCTGAAAGCATTTGTGATAATAATTACTATGTACACGTTTATTTTATGATATCTAACTTACTCAGTAGCATGAAAATTGAACGCCTGACTTGTTTCCTGAACATATCTGAATTAAATAAATAAATTTAAAAAAAATGAAATTCCCTTTACTCATCCCATAGGGGAAATTTGTCTCTAGGATCCTATTGCAAGGGAAGACTGGAGTTACCCAGGCATCAGCCACCGTGCAGAGGGCAAATTGAGCTAGTGCTTTATGATTAATACAAACATATTTATATTTAACTAAGTAAACCAGCATACCAAATCAAGAGTGAGTCGATGTGTCTCCATGCGATCAGAAAAGTGTCTGTGCTGTTTTTCCTTTAACACCTTTACTTAATAAAAGCTTGTAAAACAATGTTCAATCTTTAAATGAGTTTTTCACAATTCGGCTTCCTGACTTCAAATATCAATATCTCATGAATTAATTAAGATAGATTGATGAAATAAACTGCAAAATGTTAAGAAAATACTGCTGTATCACAAAACGATTACAATCTCAAAATGAGTATGTTGACCATTCCTGAGGGTTTTCCTCACCTTTGGTTTTGGCCCTTATCCTTATATGGATTTTTTTTTTTACGAGGAGAAAATATTTTTTATTTTTTTTATTTTTTTTAACTTGCTTTCCTTGCACTATTGAGTGAAGGTATAATTTTTTTTTAAAATTATTTTCAAATGATGTTGTCTAGGAATGGGAAGAGGAGAGAAAGCTGGAGGAAAGACGGAGGTTTGATTTTAATGGATGGCTGCAGGAGGTCAGGACCAAGCGACAGGTTTGTTGTCGTTTCAGTGATATTAAATTAAATGATGTGACAAATTTGGGAGCAGGCACTGGTGTCAAATATCTAAAAAAATGTGTATGAAATAGTGCCAGACAAAGCAAGAAAGAAAAATACAAGCTCGAGGCAGGTTTATTTTTCTGGATGTTTTTTTTACTTGTATTTTTCTTTCCTGCTTTGTCTGGCACTATTTCATACACATGTTTTTTTCACGATAAATGATGAAAAGGAAATTTAACCGTTTTGTTGAAATTCCATTCAGGGTGAACTCCAGGGAGTTTTTAAAATGTCAAAACTTACTTGATATTTGAAATTAAAATTGATTTGAGTAATTTCTTAATGTTTTTCTGTTAAATGAATAGACCAACAAAATGATGATATATAAACATCCCTTTACTTATCTCAAAGATAAAGTTATCTTTAAAGACTATCTCAAAAATAAAAAAAATCATAAAAAAGAGAAAGAGATAGCTAATAACGCATCAGCCACAGTGCTGATAAATATCAAAAATATCAAATACATTTAAAAATAACAACCGAAGAACTGATTTCAACAACACAAGGAAATATCCAACTGCCTCAGCACCTTAACACACATGATGACAATCTAAAGCTAAGAACACTTGCACTAGACAGAGATTTATGGAGGCAAATTACTAACTGGATAATAAAAACAGACTGACAAACTCGAAGTGATGCACACATTCACGGCAAGCGTCCATATTGACTGCGCAACCATATTCATTCATTCATATTCTTTTGGCATTGGACCTCTAACCAGAACAAATATGAATTCTACCCCTCACAAAATTGAATTGTATTTTACCATTCTTATGACCCAATTACCTTATGGGTGAATAAAGTTTATTTATTTATTTATTTATTCATTCTAAAATTCTTGCTGTTGGATCCAGAGAATTCTAGATGCTCGCAATGCAAGAAGACAAAAGAAATCTGATATGGCAAAAAGGAGGACGTATGCCTCTCAACAGCGAATGAGAATCATCTCTCAACTGGCAGCACGTATGTTTTTTTTACAAATGCATCAAATATGAATCTTGCAATATTGTATCTCTTTGATTTGTAATTTTATGATTTTGTCAAAGAATGACCATGGAATAATTGAAAATTTATTATATATGTATTGCTTGGACATCTTATTAAAATCTTCATCAGATCTTTTTGATTTTTTATATTAATGTCATCTTTATAGAAGAAACGGATATCCTTTTCAAATTTTGCTTCTGGGTGGGGTTCCTGACCTCCCGTAGTGGGCAGGGAGGTACATACTACGTCTTATATCCCCCTATATCTGTTTTCCAGCTTGCTTTCTGTCTTTGTATTGGAATGAGATTCCTTAGTTTTGTCTTAGCCCCGGCCGGATACCCTGGCTGGGAGGGAAACAGTCAAATGTATAGTTAGTTTTGGGAGATGAGATTTTTTACCTTGTAAATCATCTCTCTGTTATGCACTGTATAATTTTTCCTTTTACATATGTATGATTTGTAAACTATTAAGTGTGTTCCTTTTGGTGGGGTACCTGTGCTTGTGTCTGGATGAGACATTTAGTGATCTCAAACTTAGTACACTGATAGTGTGCTCTTGGAATCTACATCTGTTACCTATTTGAACCAATTCCCCTATGTCATGCTTATTTTTGGGTGTTTTAATTGTAATTCTAGAACTTTTTACTATCCCATTTTTTTCCTTTGTACTGGCGCTGATATGACCTAAATGTGTTGCAAGCGCCGTAAAACCCTTAAAAACAAAACAAAACAGTTTTGTTTGGCTTTCTTTAAGACAAATAGCCCCTTTATTTCATTTTTATTTATTTTATCATATTTTCATATTTTTTTATTGATATCAATGTATGACTTGAAAGGAGAATCCTTTATTTAATTCCAGAACCATCTAAAAAGGGGGACAACTTTGGCCAAAACGATGCAGATTGGGATGTTTATAAGGAAATTGTAAGTTTTTGGGATTTAAAAAAAAGCGTTTTTTTTTTTTAGTTTTGTGTGTATGTAAGTGTTTGGGTGTGTCTGTTTGTGGGGAAGGCAATTGGTCTCAACAGACAGTGAGTGGAACGATCAGGAAATCAGGGGTAGACCAGGGCTCTCAATTTACTACGGACAATATTCTATATTGTATTTGCAAAAGTCTTGATATTTTTTTATGAGCATGGTAATAAATAAAATGCATCACTTTTTTTTTCTCCCTATCTGTTTTCATCGTTTATATTTCTGTCATCTCGTGTAGAATCGTGATGGAGGCACCAGTGATTCGGAAGCAGAGGAAGAAAAACTGGAGGAGCTGGACAACATGCTCAAGGAACATGATCCAGAATTCCAGAAGTAAGTTTTCATGACTTAACACATCCTTGAATTGGTTCAACATAGTCACAGTCCATGGGGACGAAGTGGCTGAGTGGTTAAGGCATTGCACCGCAAGCCGGAAGGCCCCAGGTTTGAGCCCCACTTCAGGCACTTTCATTTCTTTCCTTGGTAAAGATTATTAACCCCCAATTTGCTCACTTTGGACAACATGTGTGATTCCTGTTGACATCGGACATCTTATTTGTTGGATTATCTATAATATTCCTTCATGAAATGCCTGGTCATAATCATTTTCCATGTAAAAATTGAATGTAAGCTTCAATTTAATATACGAAAACAGATATAATGAAACACTACAGACTAGTGTTTCATTCATTGTTTTGTTGATAAAGGGGAAACCTGAAACGTCCATTTTATCTGTTTTCGTATGTTAAATTGAAACTTACATTCAATTTCACATTGTTAATTATTTCTTTGAGCTTAATAGGTAGATCACTCTCTTCACACGCAATGTTGAGATTATGTTCTCTGAACCCCCCTCCTCCCTCTCCCCTTCTACACCTCAGCAGTGATTGGGTAGATGGGTCTGTTAGATCTGACAGAATGTGCTTTTTAATAGACTAGAGTCATGTCCTATAGAATCCGGGATATTTATTATTTACTTAATCATTTATGGAATGTATTTTCTGTTGACAGAGAGGTCGATATGGGAGGATTGTCTGGAGAGTTTGACATAGAGGAATATCACAGACTTCACATCGGAGTTGAACGAATTCGGTAAAATCATTGACACTTTCTCTTTTACTTCCTTTTCTTTCTTTTTTTTTTTCTTTTTCTTTTTTTTTTTTTTTATCATTTCATATCATGGGGGTTCCCCATAATTCAGTTGGTAGAGCAATGGCTGAGATAGAACCTGGGTCAATTCGAAATTGTTATTCTGATCTCCACCCGTCCAACCAGCAGTGATTGTCAATTAATTATGCAGCTATGTGTTCTAATGGTATGACACTCACCTTCAGATCAGAAGGTCCTGGGTTCAAGCCTCGCTCGGCGCATAGTGGAGTCCTTGGAAAAAGCTCTCTACTCGCATTCTCTCACTGTACTCTGGTGTAAAATGAGTACCTGGCCATTGACAGCTTTGTATCTGTCGGAAAAAAAATTGTAATATCGCCAATTTGTTTTACAGGTTAGTGTTGCTGTTAGTCAGGGATCCTTTGTAAAGCACTTTGAGCACATTTCGTAGATATTGCCCTATTTTAAAAAAAGCTGACATCATATCATGATTTAGAGACTAATAGTAATAAATCCTGTAAGTGCCTTTGATGACAACAAGTAATGAGAATAATTAAAAACAATCACTAATCAAAACGTACGTTTCATAGCATAATGATTTAGGTAATAATATTAATTATACATGACTAATCGAAAACATAAGTAAAATTCTTAAAATTTTGGTCAACAATGATTTTAAACCGATCACGAGATCATGCATTACTTGTCTCCAGAGATGTACTGTTCCAGGTCTGAACTGTTTTGTAATAGCACCTTTTATTTCAAACCTCAAACTTTAGGCTTGAACGAAGTTTGATGTAATATCTGATGATAAAGGTGCACTCAAAAAGACGGTTATCTTTACTTTAAAATCATGATAAATAACAAAATTCATGCAATCTGCAACATGCGTTTTTAATGTTTGATTTTGAGCCTTATGAGATCAAGTTTCAGTTTTTTATTTGTTTGTTTGGGTAATTTTTTTTTTCTTTGAGGTGTGGGAGGGGTGTTTTTGTTCTGTTTCTTTTTTTTTGTTTGCTTTGTGTTTTTCTTGATGTTTTTTTGGTACATTTTTAATCCTATCAACATTGCTGCCCACTTATGATTGTTTTCTTAGGGTCCCAGAGTTATTGTTCCAGCCTTCAATGCTAGGCCTGGAACAGGCTGGAATTGCTGAGACCATGGATTTCATCTTGGGAAAGATGGATTCTTCTCTCCAAGACAGAGTTGTCAAGGTAAGGCTGCATTGGGCTTCATTAACTCACTAAATCCTAGAGCTTATTGCTACTTTTCAAAATTGGAATAAATGTATTAAAAATGAGCACGGACACATAGATAGTTTTATTCAATTATCATTAACTCTCTCCTTACTGATCATTTTCAGTATTCTCTCAAAGTGGCAGGCTTACCCAGCAGAACAATTGGTTTTTTAAACTCAAACAAGCTCTCTACGAAACAACATTATGTTCTTATGAATTAAACACAGATCATTCTTCAAAGTTTGTGATGTACAAAATAAATCTGAATTTTTTAAAATGTATATTGTGTCATAACAAATGTGACGATTTTGCTGCAGGTGGTAAGGAGAGAGTTAACATAGATAAAATAAAAACATTAGCTTTGATACTACGCCTATAATTTGTCTCAGAAAAATGTAATAAATAGGCATGGGGTAAAAGTAACCCGGGTAAACTACGGATATAGTCGGTGTTAGGGTTGAGTGAGTTAAAGGCAAACATCTCAATCTATTTTTTAAGGCATGTCGAAGTCGATGCGATTAACCTGTGCTGCGAGAGCCATTTTGGGTATCAGAATTGGAACACGCCACCCTATACAGTATACCCTATACAGTAACTTAATATTCAATTTTAAGCATCCAGTTTATGTCGACACAATACCAATCTTGGGCGATTGGTTACATTTATCCTTACTACTGTGCGGCTATGTGGTCTTGCGGTATGACACTCGCTTTCGGATCATAAGGTCCTGGGTTTTACGCATAGTTGAGTCCTAAGAAAAGGCTCTTTACTCACATTATCTCACCATACTCAAGTGTAATATGAGTATCTTGCCGTCAACAGCTTTGTCTATGTCGAAAAAAAAAAATTGTAATATCGCCTCACAGGTGTCATGTCTAGTTTTACATGTTGCTGTTGGTCAGGGACCTTTTGCAAAGCACTATGAGCATGTTTTTGCACTATATGAAAGCTCAAGTTTTTAAAAATTGTATTGCCAACAGTAAAGTTGGTCAAAATAGTGGCTTATTTTTGTCTTTATTTTGTTTTTTTTTGTATATTTATAAATGAAGGGTACAATGGAAGAACTGTTGAAATCCATCTTCTAAACCTTTAGGTCTGTACAGCTTTTTTACAAAAAGTGACAAAAACAAAAATAAAAAGGTTGTTTGTGTGTCGGGAGGGGGGAGAGATGGCAAAGATTGATTAATTGATTCCATCACAATTACCATCAGCATTGACAGGCAGAAAGATAGAGAATTGGGGGGGGGGGGGGGGGTTGATTGAGAGGTTGTGTCCATTTCTCTAAAATAATGGTTATTAATGGAAGATAAAGATGTACTTATTATCATTTAGAGTCGGAGGATGATCTAACTGAGCAATCAGAAAAAAAAAACAGAAAAGCATTTATTACATAGTTTATATATGTACAATAGAAAAACTGGTGAGGTCAGTTACAGTTACTGGATAAACGAAAATTTTTACTATAATGAATGGCTTAATTTATTTATTTACTTAGTTGTAAAAAATGAAATATACTTTCTTTTTTTATTTTTCTTATAAAAGAATGTTTTTCTGACTGGTGGAAATGCAACCTTTGACAATCTGGCTGCCAGATTGGAACGAGAACTCCAGATGTGTCGACCTTTCCAGAGTCATTATGCGGTCACTCGTGCAGGTTAGAAATCTCTTCATCTACTTGTCTCTCAACCCCAAAACAATGACTCTACTGGGACTCCCATACTTAAGAAAAACCTTAAATATTGATATTTCTGTAGAGGGCAATTAGGCTAATGCTTGACATCTAAAATATTCCCGTCCTTTAAGATAAGCTTTAAAAACAAAATTTTTCACCTAAAAAAACAGGAATGAAAGGAATTTATTTCATTTGATTTATAAATTCATTAAAAAAATCTCATTTCCTGTCAGGTTGGGGCTTGAACCTGCGACCTTACTGGTACGACAACTCTGCCTAGCCAGGGAGATCGTGACTCTACCGTATGAGCTATCCACGACCCCAAAAAAGTCGCTTTAAATTCTAGTCTATCGAGAACCACTTCTCCCCGACTTCTTGAGGTCACAGGTTCAACACACACAATGGCCGTGAAGTTGGTTGGCCAGCATTTATTTATTCTCAACACAAACATGTAAAATAGAAACGATTGAGACACTGAGTGTGCTTCGGTATTTGGGGTGAATTTTTTAATTCAGAAAAGTGAGTGGAGCAGGCACTTATGTTGATAATAACAAGAAATGAAGTGAGTAGGAAAGTGCTGGAAGACAACAGAGAAGAAAAACGTCGAGGTCTTCCACCATTTTCATTATATTATATATATTAAGTCAAAGTCACATGGCAGTCCTTGCTGACTGTCCAAGCGACAGATCAGATCATAATTGAATCCTGCTTAGGTTCTATTTTCATTCAATTCCTATCCTCAGCCAATCCCTCTCTCGATGCCTGGCATGGTGCCAAAAAGTTTGCCCTGTCGGATCACAGAGTTCAAGGGTCAATCACACGGAAAGACTATGAGGAGATGGGGGAAGGTTACCTGAAAGAACACGTCGCTGCCAATCGGTACTTTCCATCACCCGGAATGTTGTTTAAAAATGATTGAGACATAGTACAGGAGAAATTGCTCCCCCCTCCCCATCCAAAAATAAAAAAGAGAAAAATTGGACGTTATCTCAGGTTCGTTCCTGTGGTTTGAAAACTGTGAGTATGATAATGATAGCTTGAGAAGAGAGAATGAGGAGAGAGAGAGAGAGATAAGGGGCAGGGGGAGAGAGTTGAGAGATTATCTAGTATATGACGGAGGAAAGAAGATACGCCAGAGAGATAAAGATATATATATATATATATATATATTATATATATATAGAAATAATATGATAATAGTAAGAAGAGAGAGAGAGAGAGAGAGAGAGAGAGAGAGAGAGATCGTATAGGGTTTGATTAATTTACTTGCATCTTTTGTATGAACAAATTAGGATTTTTTAAGGAATTCAAAGCCAATTCACCGATCCCAAATGTTCTGAGTAACTTTTTACAATTACCTACAGTTACGGGTCATAGTACAAGTCAATGACATTAACGTTACATATAAACTCAACTCCTACAGGTTTTCTGCTCAGCTTTCTCTTATACCATTCATTTCTCCATCAAAATGTTCAATAAAGTCAATGATTTTGGTTTAAACTTAAGTGTTGAATTTCATTTCCCCCCCCCCCCCCAGTTATTTTAACTGGATGGGGTCTTCTGATCTCCAATAGTGGGCACTGAGGTCACTTCCTGTGTCTTCTATCCCCCCCCCCCCCCCCCCCCCCCCCCCATAACTGTTTTCCCTTTCCATATTGCTCTCTGTCTTTGTTCTGGATTCTGGATGGGGTTCCTAACCTCCCATAGTGGGCACAGTGGTTACCGAGTCTTCTATACCCTATATCTGTTTTCCAACTTGCTTTCTCTCTTTATCTTTGAGTGAGATTACTAAGTCTTGTCCTGACCCTGGCCGGAGTCCTTGGCTGGGAGGGAACAAAACAGTTGAATCTATGGTTATAGTTTTAGGATGTGATATTATTTTTCCTTGTAAATCATCTCTCTGCTTTGTACTGTTACTTTTTTATTTTTAGCATGATTTGTAGACATTTGAGTATATTCCTCTTAGTGGGATCTTGTGTTGGTGTCTGGGTGAAACATTTAGGTAATCTCAAACTAAGCACACTGATAGTGTGTTCTTGGAATCTACATGTTTCCTATTTGAACCATTCCCCTATGTCTTAATTTTTCCTCAAGTCCTTTTAATTGTACATCTAGAATGTTTTACTATCCAATTTTCATCCTTTTTACTGGTGCTGATAATATGACCTAAATGCGTTGCAAGCGCCGAGAGACCCTTAAAAATAAACAAAACAGAGTGATATTATTGGTTTTCTGCTTTCCTTAGTTAATGTCCCCTCTGTCTTGCTTTTTCTTTGGTGCATTTAACTTCCGATCGACAACTTTCCCTCTATTTTCTTCCTTTTTTATGGCACTGAAATGATCTTATAGTGTCGCAAGTCGCCGTAAAACTCCTAAAAACAGAAAAGAAACAGCTATTTTAAGTCATTAACCACTAAAATGGAATACCCAGACATCATGTGGAATGGAAGAGACCATTACGATGTATTGGCAGGAGTGCATAACTGTTTTTGAATTAATAAATACGATTTCAAACAAATTTTGTATTTTGTGTGCCATATGGAATCAAATCATATTATATCAATTTCATTTGACAACATCATATTCATCACAGCTTTTAGTATAGCCAGATATCTCACCACCCCTGAGCTACTAAACACGTAATATGAGTAAAGTGCCTCACCCAAGCCCAAGGACACAGTATTGGGACCAGAACTATTTATGATTACTATCATCCATCTAATAAATAGTCCGTCAGAGCCATTAAGCCTGTAGAGCTGGAGTTTATCCCGGTTACTTTTGTGTGAAACAGACAATAGCAATTGCTCGTTACCCTTTTGATGGGATGCTAGTGTATTACAAAGTACTTTCCACCAGTTTGACAGACCCAGCTACTGCTGGATTGACAAGGGGTTCAGAAACAAATCTCGCCTTCACCCGGGATAGATTTTGGTCCATTTGTGTGTGAAGCTAGTGCTGTAGTAACTGAACTATCACTATCAGGACCCCCAATATATTCTATATGTGGCCAACAGCAATACATAATGCCTGTAAGGCGATATTACAAAAAATTTTTTCGACATAGACAATGCTGTTAATGGCCAGGTTCTCATTTTACACCTGAGTACAGTGAGAGAATATGAGTAAAGAGACTTTTCCAAGTACTCAACTATGTGCCGAGGGAGGCTCGAATCAAGGACCTTCCGATCCAAAAGCAAGTGTCATACCACTAGACCAGATTGCCGCATGTTCTTAATTCTTGAATAAAGCCATTTGATTTTGCCAAGACCGCCTGGAATCCTTTGGTGAAAAGAAAACACACAAATACACGTCTTATTGATTCATACTTCATGACAATGGTCAGTGGCCATTGCTTCTTGATAGTTATAGCCCTTGAACTAAGTTTTGCTGTACTTTTTTTTCTTTTTTTTTTTTTTTTTGGGGGGGGTTGTTGTTTTTGTTGGCTTATTTATTTATTTTAAAAAATGTTAATATGAAGGTTTCTATTGGATATTGTACAGTTTTTGGATTCCCTCCCACCCCTTAATCCATCTCCAAGAAAGAAATGTGTAGACTGCTAATGCATTTTCCAGATACATTATATCTTTATCATCATAATCATCGTGTTTATCATCAAAAATATTGATTAGTAACTATTTTTACATTATATATATATATAGATATATATATATATATATATATATATATATATTGACGGCATATGGTGGTGCCATGATTAGAAGAAGAAAAAAAATTCTAAAACAGTGAACACGATTGAGGAGAGAGCACATGTTAAAAACTCTCTTTTTTTTGGAAGGGTGGGGGGAGGGTCGATGGTTTCTACGAGTGGACAAAACTCACAAAAACAAATAATTCATGAAAACAACAAGCCACAACACTGAGATACAAGTCCCGTATGAAAAGGTCTTTGTAATTATTCTTTGTCCACCATTTAAAGGATTTGATTTGGTAGATAATGCAATCAATATGTGATAAATGTAAATCAAAAGAGAAAAAAAAACCTATGACAGAAATTACTTACTTTTAGTACTTGTAAAAAAAACCTGCACGGCGATGTTTCATCTCTGCAAATCTTTTTATAATGTGTTTATTGAAATCTGGAATGGCTTCTATTTCAGCTTTGTGAATTGACAGAATCATTAACGAATTTAACCGCTCCTGTTTCATGGAATTTCGCAAGAAATTTTTCACTCTTTTAAGGGTGCTAAAACAACGTTCCGGAGGTTAAGAAATATGATGGAAGTGGTTAAGGTAGTGACCTATAGCCTATAGATGTCCATGATTTGTCAGTGTTTGTTGTATCTGTAAAAGTAGACAATAAAAACAAAAGAAACGTTTTTTTTTCTAAACTAACTGTGAGCATGTCTGTCATACCATGTCACTGAAAAAGAGCGTTTTCGAAATTTCCACACCTGTGTTAATTCAAAATCAGTTGGTTGGTGAGGAACTGGTCTTTTTATTTCTAATTTGTCATCTAGTGTCAATCTCCCAAACGGTCGGTGAAGTAAAGAGTCAACTTGATTCATTGCAATTCATTGTTTAACAAAACAAAACTTAAAAGTATATCTCAAATAATGGAAATCAGTGGAATACGATTAATGATTGCACAAATAAAAGGTAGATTCAGATCTTAAAGCATCACAAAGAAAAAATCACTCCACTTAAGAACTTAAAAAATCTAAAAACACACCAAAAGTATAACTGTTGACAATCTTCGCTTTCTTTCTCTGACTGACTCAAATACACACGCACAAACACACACACACACACACAAATAAACACTCATACACACGTAACCATCAACTCGGCACTGCAAGCAAGAAAAATGTTGGTAAATTCGTCCACAATGC
Source organism: Berghia stephanieae (assembly GCF_034508935.2). NCBI lineage: Eukaryota > Metazoa > Mollusca > Gastropoda > Nudibranchia > Aeolidiidae > Berghia > Berghia stephanieae. The sequence goes on along the minus strand of NC_088368.1, from coordinate 36,951,127 downwards.
TTCGTTGCAAAGAATTACTTTATTCAATAATCGTGAAAAAGAGGTGGGGGGGGGGGGGGGGGGTTGATATGTCATATTTTAAAGTTTTATGTCGTTTTTCTTTGCAGCTACAAATAAGCTTGACAATGATCAGTGTTTTTGACAGTTAATGTAATATTTTGGATGGCCGAAGTTACCCTAATTTGGCGCATCCCCCCAGTCCAACGGTGGAGCTCTCAGATCCTGGCACAAGTCGAGGGGTTTTCCGCTATTTGAAGATAGTATAATTCGACCTAGTTTCTCGCTCAATCAGCTGTAGCGATACTAATGGATAGAGCATTAACTGGAGCTTGGATTGCCAAAAGACAAGTCTTTGGTCGCAAAAGAAAACACATCGTGAGTTGTATTTTTTGGTCAGTGTCAGCGTCAGTTTACAATGGCTATGGTACAACTCATGGCCTGATACTGATCAACAATGGCTACGGTCAGACTATAATATGTTAACGGTTGGAAGGTAATGTATGTTAAATATCATAGAATTGTGGATTATAAAGATACACTACACGCTCATGAAACAGTTTAATCAGGATGGATACCGTTTTGGTAATCTAATTATACACATTGTTCAGATTTCATCTTCGGTAAGGAAATTTCATTAAATGAAGTAGCACATAACGAAACTCGATCTAGATATAAGAAATTGCACTGGAACTGGAACAAAAATAAACTCAAACTTCAAAAAATAATCAAAGTCATTGGGTTGTCATCAAATACATTTCAAACTAGCTTTTAAGGGGAATTGACAGATCGATAGATATCCATTGTGTCGTGAATTCCATCCACATTGTGACCGACAGATATATCCTATCTGAACAGAATGCTTGATTTGTATACTAACAGGCCTGATAACCAAGTGCAATAATTATAGGCTTGGTTTGACTCTCTTCTTACCGATCATTTTCAGTATTTTTCCAAAATGACAGGCTTACCCAGCAGAAAAATTGATTTTTTAAAACTCAGAAAAGCTCTCTACAAAACAACTTTATGTTCTTATTAACTAAACAAAGATCATTCTTCAAAGTTTGTGATGTTCAAAATAAATCTGAATAAGAAACATGTAAATTGCCTCGTAACAAATGTGACGATTTTGCTGTAGGTGGTAAGGAGAGGGTTACCATTGTTGTCATGGACAATATCTTGTGTTGGTTTGAGAGTATGTCCATAATATACTACAACAATGAGCCCATATTAAATTGGGTTATCAGACCCGCTTGTGTCAATGCTCAATCCCCTGTCTAATCCAATCAATGTCTTTTAGGAAGACCCCTTCCAGCCAAAAGTTGCCTAAGCTCTGTTCTTTGTTCCAAACCAATCTTGACCACTTTCTTTGCCTTGTCCAATGTGCGTTCGTATTGCCCCATCAATAAATACAACAGCACGCTCCGGCTCTCAGCTGAAAGAAACAAGAAGACAAATTATGATCGATACTCCCAACGAATAGATGGAACGAAATTGACGCCACTCAGCTCGTTGTTATTGTTTTTAGGCAGCCGTTTTGGTGATTATTATCACTAAGTTGTATCAATCCGACTTTAAACGCTCAAGGTTACACATGGTGTGTCTGTACGTTATATCCGGCTGGTGGATGTGAGTGCTTATTTTACCTAAACGCATTGCATCAATACAACTCTGCCGTAGTGTAAAAATACACGTATTTAAAATTTTAGCCATAAATATCTTCCTTCAAATATCGATCGAGTAAACTGTCTCTCATCGTGGCAAAAATTCTCAAACCTGGGTCTTCTCATCACCATCAATATGTGTGCATTCATTCGGGAGTGAGGTAGCCAATAGCAAGATGCATTCTTCTCTACTTTTTTCTTCGGTTTGTTCTGTGACCTGTAGATCCCCGGTTCGAGTCCCAGTATGGGGGAGGGGGGGGGGGGATCAAAACATTTTACTCACATTATCTCACCACACTCGGGTGTAAACTGAGTGCCCAGTCAGTAACAACAATGTTATTTTTTAAAAAATAAAAAAACGAAGTAGCGCCTTAATGGCTCGTGTCTCGTCCAATGATCTCTTATATGTTTATGTTGGCTTAAGACCCCAATAAAGCACTTTGAGCACGTTGAGTTGACAATACGCTGTACAGAAGCTCAATTTTGTATGTCTCTGCTCGATGCTACTGCGGTCACTTGCTGTTACCAAAAGTGGCTGAAATTGGTCCATAAAAATAGTGCAGGCCAATTTTCATCACAGTTTTGTATCCACTCTCTCAATATGTTATTATCCTCTCATACCCTGCTCGAAGCTTGAATAAATAAATAACAATGTGAAATTTAATGTAAGCTTCAATTTAATTAACGAACACATATAAAATGGACGTTTCGGCTTTTGTTGATAAAGGGGAAAGCCGAAACGGCCATTTTATCTGTTTTCGTATATTAAATTGAAGCTTACATTCAATTTCACATTGTTAGTTATCTCATGCCCTGGCAAAACTTTAACTAAAAAAGACATTTCTAGAAACTTCAAAAATCAATCGATTACAACGACCTTCACCTTTCCAAAACCCTCAAACATGAGACTACCAAAATAAAATAATTGAAAGTTGAGTCCTTATGACTTTTGTAGTGAAAGTTTTCTGGCCAAATTTAAAAAAAAAGTTTTTTTGCCGGAGTAGAGCAGTATTTAATAAAGGCTATCAATGATAACAATCTTAACAGCCTGTGATGGACCGATGTCTTTTATCACCGTCTCGTGGAGAACGGGAATGTCGAAAGAAAATGGAATAAATATGTCAACAGGATGGCTTTACTATTTCTGCTGAATTTTTGCCAAAACGCCTTTTAAAAAAAATATAATATATTCTGGCTTGGGAACTTTAAACTCACGTTTTGATCCATTATTAAAATGACATAGGCGTAACTTGTCAAATCTCGGGTTTCTTTGAGGGCTATTCTAGACATCTTTGATAGCAAAATGTTTAAAAGTTGTTTTTGTTGGGGGGGGGGGGGGGGGGGGTTATGATTAGGTGCGGGTCATTTTAATTGATCGTTATTTGATGTAGGAGAGGCTGGGGTGAAAAGTCACACATTGCACTTTTTAGGATCTTGAGACACTTTATAGTTATAAAAAGCAATGATACACCAGATACTTGTTCAAAACTACACTAATACTAAAAATACGTTTCAACAGTCGTGATGTCACTTCCCTCGTAATGACGCATAGTAACTGGCTCTAAACTATCGGAACAATGACGGACGCCCTTATGAAATATTTCTCCGACGAGCATACAAGTGTATCCAGATGAGAAAAACATTATAAATATGATCATGTTTTGACTTTTACACTGGTCACATTCTGATCACATGACATATGAAAAGTTCTAGCCAGCATGAAATAAAAAGTACCAATTTTCTTTGTTTAGAACCATGCTGCTCGCCGTTGCTGGGCGATGTGACATCAGACTATTGAATCCAATTGTGTACAGAGCTAAAAGTTTTCTGGCCAAAAAAAATAATAATAAATAAATAAATAATAAAAGGCCATTTTATGCCAGAGATGTTCGTATAATATGGCCAAGTTGGCGTGTGATAATAGCATTACCTGACAGCTGGTTGTAAAATTTGCCACGCATTTGCTCCGGTACATCCCTGATGTTGCCGACTGGAGAGAGATTGAAAATGTATAAATATGAAAATATGTAACCAATCGTTTGAAAGCGGTATCATATTGTTATATTATTATTACTACAACTATATACGCTACTACTAACTACTATATACTCTGCTGTCTACTACTACTACTACTTTACTACTACTACTACTGCTTCTACTATACTACTACTGCTGCTGCTACTACTACTACTACTACTACTACTACTACTACTCTTACTCACTACTACTACTATACTACTACTACTATACTACTATACTACTACTACTACTACTACTACTACTACTACTACTACTACTACTACTACTACTACTACTATACTACTACTACTACTACTATTATACTACTACTACTACTACTACTACTATACTGACTATTATTATTACTACTACTACTACTATACTGCTTGCTACTACTACTACTACTACTACTACTACTACTACTACTACTACTACTATACTCTACTACTACTACTACTACTACTACTACTACTACTACTACTACTACTACTATACTACTATATTATTATTATTATTACTACTACTACTACTACTACTACTAATACTGCTTCTGCTACTACTACTACTACTACTACTACTACTACTACTACTACTACTACTACTACTACTACTACTACTACTACTACTACTACTACTACTACTACTACTACTACTACTACTACTACTACTACTACTACCACCACCACGACCATACTTACATAGACTACAGTCAGCACCCCAGAAATCTTCCTTACAACCTTTCAGACAGTATCCAGTCTGGAAGTGACAATGGGGTGTAGCACAATTCGGTGAGCATTCCATGGCGCATTTCTCTCCCCATCTTCCTTGACTACACACTGTATAAAGTTATATAAAATAAACCATAACAGGGTGTGAGTTCATAAAATGTTACCTTTTCATACGCAATATAATGCATTCCATTGAGCATTAAAATGTTCTAATTGTTTTGTTTTTTTTTTTGTTTTTTTTTGTTTTTGTTTTTTTTTTGGGGGGGGGGGGGGGGGGTTTGGTTTTGGCTGAACAAGGGTTTTGAGCCCAAAACCTTCTGTGATTGGTATTTTTCTTTATCGAAACTGTTATATTAATTTTTTCATTACCTTTTACAGTCAACATCTTCTAGCAGTATCAATTAAGCTATGCACATTTACGTTTTATTAGTACTTTAATGGTGTCCCATAACAATTCTTTTATACGCCTATAAATCTTTTACTTATGTAGACCCTTCTTACTTACAAGACCTTATTGAAACCTATAGATAGAATGCGCTTGGCCAAGGAGTTCACAACATTGCCATCCGGAAGTAGAACGGACCAACACACAAACTCTGTGTAACCATGAACTTTTATAGTCTGGTTAATACAGTTTAGTGAGAACAACTCACAAACGCGGATGGCAAAAACAATAACAAAGGCCTGAGTGACGTCATCTGCATACTATCTATACATCTAGTCGTGTTTTAAGATAATCAGAATCTTCTTTAATGAAAGTAACAAACTGCATTCATAATTTTCACCAAAAAGCCTTTAACGTCTGTGGAACTCTCTCAGTTTTAGAACACAATCTGATTCTGGTGTTCTAACTTGATAATTTAAGAAGCATCTTAAGACTGAATTATTTTACAGGGCATTTTATGATTGATGTATTTTTTCTTTATTTGAAATACACATCTGTGTGGTCCTGCGTATGTGTTTGTGTATGTGTGTGTGTGTGTGTGTGTGTTTGTAATATATATATGTGTGTGTGTGTGTGGGTCGGTAGATGTGTGGGTGGTTGTGCGTTTGAGGTAATTGTTAAGCGCTGTCGGGCACTTTTAAGCGAATGTTTAGGCACTAGGGACATAATATAATATTGTTATTATTACTATTAATGATGTGCATAGGAAGTCATATTATTACAGTGGAATCATTATAATCCAACACAGCCGGACCGAAAAGATCGTTTGACTTTAAGCAATGCAAACGGTGAGGGGAAAGAAAGAGTGTAGGCGGGTGTCTGTTTTTGATATTTGAATTGATAATTTGTAGTCATGTCTTTTGGAGACACCGAGGATGTACAAAGAAGAAAACAGCTATCAAACGCCGCACTCAGTAAACTCACCAATGTATGGATTAGAGGTGACAAAATAAAGAGAAAAACCAAACTGAAACTGTACCATGCTCTTGTAAAACCGGTACTTCTGTATAACTGCGGCACTTGGGCGTTGACAAAATCCGAAGAAGAACATCTGGATGCCTTCCATCGCACACAGCTAAGAAGGGTACTGGACATCAAATACCCCAAAAAGATCTCAAATGAATCACTCTATAAGATCACAAAAGAAAGACCAATCTCCCTTGACATTTTACAACAACGATGGCAACTTTTCGGTCACATACTACGCAGGGACAAAAACATACCAGCAAACCAAGCCATGTCGGGATACTTCCAAAAACACGGGAACCTTTTCAGAGGAAGACCGATCACAACACTCCCTGTGATCCTAAACAAAAACCTCACAACACTTGGACAAAGCATTAGTCTCATAACGGCAGGGGACCTTGAAAATCTGAGAACCCTAGCAGAGGACCGGCAATATTGGAGACACCTCACACAGGAAATACTGGAAACAGCCAAGGCGACCCGATCTTTCGGTCGAGACGCGAAAGGCATCTAAGAAGAAGAAGAAGAAGTCTTCTGATTAGTCTGATATTTGTATTTATATAATTAGGGAGTTTTATGCTGGTGCTGCCTGTATTTTTTTTTAATTTGGAAAGTATCTTGTTTGGTTTTTTTCGCGAGGATGTTGCAGCATTTTTTCCAGAGATATACTTTCTCTGAGCAGATCACGGCGGTACTCGAAGAATGGAATTTCAGGTTAGTCGTCGAATGCCATTCAACAATACCACATAGTTAATAGTAATAGGAATAAGGCGACGGCTGGTAAAGAGCAGTATATCACTTGAGCATTTATATAGAGCAATATCCGCTAAACATCATTAAGGATCTAAGTGCCCGCTCCACACGTTAGTTCTGTAATACATAGCAATCGGCAGCCCTTGGCAGGCAGGGCGAAACATGACGCCTGTTAGTCGATATCACATTTTATTTCTGGACAGAGACAACACTGTTAAAGGCCAGGTACTCATTGTATACCTGAGTACGGCGAGTGATAAACTTTGAAGAAAATGTTTATCCTCGCCATAAAAACTCGACACTGTGTTGTAGAGCTCATTTTGCTGAACAATTTTATGCATAGAGTGTACTTGTTAATATTCTGTGTGAGTAAAAAATGTTTCTATTTTTGTGTTGGGTGGATGTGAAGTTTTGGGGAAAATTCTGAAACTGGCCGATAAAGAGAGAGTCACACAAAGTTTTGTGTTTTGGTACGTTATTTCCGACTGGCGGATGTTTTGAGTTGTGTTTAACAAGCGCAAAGCATCAATATCACGACTCCAAAGCAAACATATCTACCTCTGTCACACTGCTCTCCAAGATATCCCTCAATACAGCCTTTGTAACAGGTGCCTGCCACGTGATCACAAACACCTCCGATACAGTTCTGGGAACATTCCGAGGAACAGTTTGTTCCGTAGCTGCCTTCCTCGCAAGCTGTGGGAGGTTGGAAGGGGGGGGGGGGGGGGTGGAAACAATTAAACAAAAACACAATAATCCAGATGTAATAATAAACAAAAATGAATACGACATCTTCAAAAATAAAACAAAATACCAAACACGTATTGGAACGTTTCGGGCACAAACAAAAAGAAAAAAAAACAATTAAAAAAAAAAACATAAATACATTTCTAAAAAAAACAGATCGACGACTAAATATTTCGTACGTCCTCTCTGTTGAAGAGATGCTTTATGGCACCAACGTTGTCTTTTAACATATTGTATTGATTCAAAAATGTAGATTTATTTCTGCTGTTGAAGCAAAAAAAATTCGTATTTTTACGAATTTTTCGTAGAAGTCGGCAGGTCTGCCCATAAGTACATTTACATGATGAGAAACAAAAAGGTATGGAGAAGAGAAGTCCCAGATTAAAACAGAGAATGAAAATATCGCAGTGTCAAATATTGTTGAACCGTACTCTCAGAATGTTCAACAGACAAAGATATATATATATTATATATATATATATATATATATATATATATATATATTATATATATATATATATATATATATATATATATATATATATATATATATATATATTATATACAGGATTATGTCGTACAAAACCAGTTGGCAGGGTATTAAAGGTATAAATTCTTATAAAAATTTCGCCTGGCTGAGAGAGAGAGAGAGAGAGAGAGAGAGAGAGAGAGAGAGAGAGATAAAGGGGTCAGAAAGCGGTTGCACTAGCCACTGAGCCATATGGCCGGATGGCTCAGTTGCTAGTGCGACCACTCGCTGATCTTCGCTCTCTCAGCCAGACGAAGGGTGCCGTGTCAGTTGGATCCCAGGTTGGATCTCATACCGCGATATTTCTATTCTCTGTCTTTGTCTGGCACTTCTCCATACCTTATATTCTCATCTTTATTGATACAAGTGCCCACTCCACACTTTAGTTCTGAAATACATTTTTATAAGAATTTATACCTTTAATACCCTGCCAACTGGTTTGGTACGACATAATACCGTATTGAAGGGGTGGGTGACTAATTTTAAGGTATGAAATCCACCACAATCAAATTAATATCATATTCAGAGAATGTTCAATAGACAAAGACATATGAGCACCAATACACTTATCGTATTCACAGAATGTTCAACAAAGATATATCTTTGTCTGTTGAACATTCTGAGAATACGGTTCAACAATATTCACCGTATTCACAGACTGTTCAATAGACACATATATAATATAAGCACCAATATACCTATAGTATTCACAGAATGTTCAATAGACAAAGATATATAAGCACCAATATTCAATTCACAGAATGTTCAATAGACAAAGATATATAAGCACCAATATTCAATTCACAGAATGTTCAATATACAAAGATATATAAGTTCCAATATTCAATTCACAGAATGTTCAATATACAAAGATATATAAGCACCAGGATGCCTACCGTATTCACAGAATGTTTCAGAGACAGACAAGCACCAAAATACCTACCATATTCACATAATGTTTCAGAGACAGACAAGCACCAATAACACCCACCACATTCACAGAATGTTTCATAGACAGACAGCACCAATATCCCTACCGTATTCACAGAATGGTTCAGAGACAGACAAGCACAAATATACCTACCATATTCACAGAATGTTTCATAGAGAGACAAACACCTATCATATTCACAGAATGGTTCAGAGACAGACAAGCACAGATATACCTACTATATTCACACATGAGAACAATATTTCACAATGAGAGAAGACAAACAATACCTACCATATTCACAGAATGTTTCAGAGAACAACACTACATATCACGAATGTACCAAAACTATACTATATTCACAGAATGTCCCATGCCATCCATCCTTACAGCCGTCCAGGCATTCTCCTGTCATGTCATGACATTCCACTGACATACAGTTAGCACTGCATTTCTTTTCGCACTGGAATCCGTAATATCCCTCGGCACAATCTGAAGACAAAATTCGAATAAAAACTAAAAATGCGGCATTGAGATTATAACCATAATGACTTTTTAGGTCCCTGGTTCAAGTCGCAACGTGGAGGCCACAGAAAAGGCTCTTTACTCACAATAGCTCATCACAATAAGGTGTACAATGAGTGTAAAATGGCCGGTTATAGCGTTATCTTTCTAGACAGGTCTTGGGTAGTGTAAATGTTGCTGCTCGAAGCTCGAAGAAATAAATAATATGAAATTGAATGTAAGCTTCAATTTTATCACAAGAACAGATCAAATGAACGTTTCGGGTTTCCCCTTTATCAACAAAACAGGATGAATGAAACACTACAGATGAATGAGATAATGTGGTAGTAGCGTTGTTACGATTAATAAACAAAACATTGGTTGGCAAATTGCCAAAAAAGCTCAATTTCATATTATTTATTATCTAGACAAGTCTTGTGACATCACTGTGCCGTCGTCTTTGTCTCGTTCTACGTTGTTTTGTTGTTTTGGGTTTTTTTTTTTTTTTTGTTTTTTTGTTTTTGGCGTGGGACTGCTTGTATGTAAAGCGCATTGAATGCACACAGTCGATTATGCGCAACGAAGAGTTGAGGATTTAAAATAAAAGAGAGTAAACCTTTATAGCCATAATTTTATATAATATGTTTCTGTAGTGTAATGTGGGAGAGTTACAATTCATTACTAGCATCGATATCTTCTTGATAGATGCTTGTCAACTGCAAACTAACTTTCTACAGATCTAACCAAGTGGCGATGTGGTCTAATGGCATGACACTCCGCTTCGGATCGGAAGGTCCTGAGTTCGAGTCCCGCTATGAGCGGCGTATATTTGAGTCTTCTCTCGCATTATCTCAACGTCGTCAGGTGTAAAATGTGTACCTGGTTGTTTACAGAATTGTCTCTGTCCAAAATAATTGTAATATTGCCTAACAGGCGTCATGTCTCGTCCTACATGCTAAATGTTGCTGTTGGCCAGGGACCCCTTGTTTGAGCACATTTGGTGGATATTACTCTATATGAAAGCTCAAGTTTAAAGGTAGCTGTATGCAAAATGATTTCCAAAGGCCATGCAATCAAGGTGCCGAATGGCCATCTCGAAATCATAAAGTAGTCTTTTAGAGCAATAGAGCACGAAGCAGGAGTTAATCCCAGTATCGAGAGCGTTAAACTGACAATATCAGTCGCATGCCGCCTTTTAGATAAGAGGCTAGCCTATAGCAAATCTTTCTGCGAGATTATCAAATTAATAAATTAACCCTCTCTTTAACAGCCATTTTTAGGATTTTCCCCAAAACTCTACACCCAACTAACACAAAAATAAAATTTTTATCATTCAACCACAATAGCAGTAATACATAATGCGATACATAATTTCTTTAGCAAAACATGGTCTATAACACACTGTTCATTTTCTTTAAATTTTATGATGTACAAAGAAATTTGAATGATAAACTTGGTTGTATCGTAACGAAAGTGACGATTTTCCAATAGTTGGTAAGGAGCAGGCACCGGCGTAAGATAAATATCTGAATACGTTGTATGAAAGCTGATAGTCGAGGTAGACTGATTTTTGGGATGGTTTTTTTTCTTGTATTTTTCATTCTTGCTTTTCGGGCACCTTTCATACACACTTAGTCAGATCTTTATCTTTCTGCGAGATGCCTGTTAGGCCCAACAAACAAATCAAAATTGGTTGTACAGGGAGACATCTGGGATCGATACTGGTCGCTTTCCTAGTGAGGACAATGTTCTATCGGGAGCCCAAATCACAAGCATCTAGGACCAATTCGTCCGTGCTCAAATTTTGACCAGAAAAAAATATTTTTAATCTATCAATATAGAAAGATTTTTCATTTGTTTGAATTGAGTCACTCGAATATATTCTACTGATATGTAAATATATTGATATTAATTCTGATGTTGGGAGTTATAATAAATAGGGATGAAAAAGGTATGTTGATACTCACCAGGAGTAGCTTTAACTAAGGGTGTTGTTGTGTCACAATCAACACGCTGTATGCAGGACAACACACATAGACATAACACAGCTATGTAGATTTGAGACATCGTTGAGACGTTAACGATTTGAATATTAAATCCCATTGTTTACTTTTAGAAAATTGAGAAAATATTACAATATCACCAATGACGTCTGAGAAATAGATTCAATCACAGTTTGGAATTCAGATATGTTTTTATTTCTAATTATTTCAAAGTGAAATGAAGGAAGGATGACAACAATCTAATTATAAAATATTCTTCCAATAACTTTTCAAACTACTCTCCACTAGCAGACAATTATCACAAGTTTTATTTCAATGTGTTTTGATGTGTTTTGAAACTCATCAATTTCTATCCTTATAAATTTCGCGCTAGTCATAATCTCTGGATACATTCACTATCCCTTTTAGAAAAGTGTAACTTACTTTACTCACTTGGGGAATAAAGGTGAAAACTTAAACAATTCAAAAAAAGTAACAAAAACAAAAAAGAACCCAGCCAAAATTGAATCGTAATTCACGATTCGTTTCAAATTTTGAATCAATTCCGTGAGATGTTTTTGAATAATCCGTTTATTCGAGGAATGAGTGATATCGAAAGGCTTGGCGTTGATGAGATTATCGAATGAAATGTTCAACCAATCACATGTGAAATCTTTTCGTTATTCAATATTATGGCAATAGAGGGCAAGCAGGAATGCCAACTTAGCAACGATAGATATTTCATTTCTCTTTCACAATTATTACGATATTATTGTATAACTTTGCTATTGATAAAACAGGCAGTAGCATCTTGTACTGGCAAATAGGATGATTTGGTCTCAAGGGGTGATGTTGCCTCTATAGATTTGGACAAACTAGATCATATTTAGTTTTGGGACTGTTATTTCTTTTGATTTAAAAAAAAATCAAGTCCTCTAACAGGGGAAGTAACTGTAACAAGCATGCGAATATTCAAAATGCTCAAAATCATGTGGCAAAGTCACCCCTTGGGATTGTATTGTTGATTTTGTTTTCAAATGCCTTTTAATAATCATCTGTATGTAACAAAACGACAAAATGTATTGAATTGGCAACCCCGATCAGGTGTATTTTTGTTGATGATCTGTATTGTATCACATTTACATCAATGTAGAATACGCAATTGTCGCAATAAAATAGATATTTATTTATTTTTCCCATCATTGGAACAGCCAAAATAAGTATGGAGTACCATGCTGTCATGTTTGATGGTTTGGGATAAAAATGAAAATGTGTTAAAAAGAATCCACCCCCCGCCCCCCTCCAACACACTTTCATATAATACATACACACACTAACAAACACACACATAAACACACACACTTATACACCCACACCCACACAATTTACCAGAAATAGATAATTTTAATAATCGAAAACAAGAAGCAATATTTTGATTTTTGTCTTGTCGAAAATAGATTGTACAAATGTAGGGAGACTAAGTAAGTTTGGAGTCTTCAATATTAAAGTTACGTTGTTTGTAGTAGAAATAAATATTGTAAAGCGTTTAGGGCAATAAATTAAAACAAAGAAGTATAATATACATTTTGTGATCTGATCTATTCATAGGTATAATGTACAGATAAAATGTGTGTAAATAGTTAAGTTCGCGTATGTTTATGTTAACCCCATCCTTACCACCCATAGGAAAATCGTCATATTCGTTACGATACAATCAACAGTTTTCTCTTTCTAATTCCTTTGAACATCACAATATTTAAAGGAAATATGTGTTTATTATAGCTAAAAAAACTCGACACTGTTTTGTAGATCTCATTTTGCTGAACATTTCTATGTATAGAATGTACTTCTTGCTTTTCTGTTTGAGTTAGAAAAATCTATTTTGTCCTGGGAGGGTGTGAAGCTTTGTATAAAATTTGTAAAATTGCTTGTAAGGAGAAAGTTAAATGTTTAAGAAATGGTAAAACGGATCGCCGTCGACTCAGAAATGTTCCCGTGGTAATGAAGGCAAACATCGCTGGATGAGTGTACTTTTCGTTACAAAGATATCACATACGAAGTATTTGGCACGTTTATAACCCTGATGTCACGGACATAATCATAAAAAATTGTTGAAAGGTTTCCATATGTCAACACTCCTATAGAGCTCACTCTAAGATGGGGTCAAAACACACATTTTCAACGCTTAAACACAGGTACAAAATTACTTATTCTATATATATGATATATATTATATAATATATGATATTATATATATATATATATATATATATATATATATATATATATATATATATATATATATATATATATATAAAAGTAATTTTGTACCAGGATGTAAATGGCATAACATAATGTTAAGGAAAAACTGAAATAATTTGACAGATGTGAATTTAGTCAAGATGTGGTGAAATCATTAACAAGTTATATATGTTTACAAAAGAATGATCAAATCCAGTTTTAAGTACATAACAACATGAAATGAAGTGAGTAGGAAAGTGCCAGAAGACAAAAGAGAATAAAAATTTCGCTGCGGCGATGGGGGTTCGAACCCGCGACCTTACTGGTACGACAACTCCGCCTGGCCGGGGAGATCGTGACTCCACCGTATGAGCTATCCACGACCCCCAAAAAGGTCGCTTCTAACCCGTCTTATTAGAGCCTTCTCTCCCCGACTTCTTGAGGTCACGGGTTCAACACACAGTTTTATGTACAGTCGTCCTCAAACTTCAAATACCTCAAATGTTATAAATAGGGCTATTATACAAAATCGCTACAATCAAATACTTACGCACTGTTGATGTTATGCGTTTAGGTAAAATACATACATACATACATACATACATACATACATACATACATACATATACATACATACATACATACATACATACATACATACATACATAACATATCATAATACATATACATACATACTACATTACATACATACATACTACATACTACATACATACATACATACATACTATACATACATACTACATACATACATACATACATACATACATACATACAATACATACATACATACTCATACATACATACATACATACATACATACATACATACATACATACATACATACATACATACATACATACATACATACATACATACATACATCATACATACATACATACATACAATAATAACATACATACATACATACATACATACATACATAAACATACATACATACATACATACATACATACATACATACATACATACATACATACATACTACATACATACATACATACATACATACATACATACATACATACATACATACATACATACATACATACATACATACATACATACATACATAATACATACATACATACATCATACATACTACATACATACATACTATACATACATACATATCATATACATACATACATACATACATACATACATACATACATACATACATACATACTAATACATACATACATACATACATACATACATACATACATACATACATACATACATACATACATACATACATACATACATACATACATACATACATACATACATATACATACATATACATACATACATACATACATACATACATACATACATACATACATACATACATACATACATACATACATACATACATACATACATACATACATACATACATATACATACATACATACATACATACATACATACATACATACATACATACATACATACATACATACATACATACATACATACATACATACATACATACATACATACATACATACATACATACATACATACAATATCTATTAATATTTTTATATAGGACTATTTCCATGTATAAAACAAGCTCAATAATGGCTCACTGTCATTAAAAACGTGTGCGTTGCCGACACAAATCCATCAATACCGCTGCAGGTGGAATTTCTATCTAGATAGATAGGATTGATGTAGATCTAAGTTACCTGCCCTTGCATTTGTACTCTTCTCTCATCCAGTATTGCCAATTTAGTATTTTTAAATGCCAAACTTTTAAAAAATCATTAGAAAAATACAGCGTTGCGTGGAAACATACTTTCTATGAAAGCAAGCCACTAACAGTATCATACCATTTGGCTATTTATTTTTGGTAACTTATTTGGCATTTTTCAGCAAAACTAATCTGGCAATCCTAATCATTAGATGTAGAGTGGCGAAGAAGGCTTTGAAATCAAAACTAAGTGAGTACCTAGTGTTGTGTATGAAAGGTGAGTGAGATCTCAATCATAAATATCGACAAGTGCAGGGCCAAGATAGACTTCATCGGAGGCAATTTACCGTGTGATTGTTGACAAAATTCAATCATATAATTTTATAAAAACAACAAAAACAAGCTAACAAAATAAAAAAATAAATAAATAAAAAAGAAAAGAAAAAAAAAAACAATCAAAAAACAAAAACAAAAGCAAGGCTGAAAAGAAAAAAAAATAAACAACAAAAAACAAACCAAAAAAACCCCAAAACAAACAAACAAAAAATACACTTGAGATTGTTGGATTTCTTATCGTGTTCCCTGTGATTTAGATAGATCTAGTTACAATTCCATTAAAAGATCAAAAATTGAGTGAATACGTATCTAGTGTTACTGTCGTATGTATAAAAGGTGAGTGCGATTTTATATTATTATATTGACATGTGCGAGGCCAAGCTTGATTCGATTAGTGGCAATTTATTTGGTTGATTGTTGGTAAAATTGATTTTAAACTAACAAACAAAAATTTAAAGAAAACAGAATAAAAACGCACATCAAAAATCAAACACATCAGAATTGAGTTAGATAGATTTAAATTCAAATATTGTATTTTAGAAATAGATTGAGGTAGGCATAAAATATTTGTAAATGTTGCTGCTCGAAGTTAGAAGAAATAAATAACAATGTGAAATTGAATATAAGCTTCAATTTAATGTACGAAAACAGATAAAATGGTTTTTGTTTATTCGTGGTAAGAACGCCACTACCACATTATCTCATTCGTCTGTAGTGTTTCATTCATCCTGTTTTGTTGATTAAGGGGAAACCCGAAACGTTCTTGCAAAAATCTCTAGGATTGAGTGAGTTAAAGGTTTGCAAGGGATCGTTAAATGACAACAAAAGACAGGAAATAAGGAAAAGCTCTTCACCTTGACTTTCTTCATTTTATATCAAAGAGGAGAATATTCTTTATACATTATACACACTGTGATTATATCATATTTCTATTGGCGTGGAATACCAAAATACTAAATCTTTGTTGACAAAAGACACAATGTTCCATCTACACATTCCCATTCCGACACAGACATCGAACTCTGTATACCTGACAGCTGTGTTAGTTCTTGGTGTGTCATTATGGACGGCCTGTGCACAAAACAACGTTCCTGCAGTTCCTGGTAAGTATTAATAAAAAACAAAACAACGACAACAACAACAATGATAATGATGATAAAAATAATGCTTATGATAATAATAATAATGATAATAAATATATAATAATAATAATAATAATAATAATAATAATATAAATAATAATAATAATAATAATATAATAGTAATAATAATAATAATGATGATGAAGATGATGATGATGATGATCATAATATAATAATAATAATATAATAATAATAATAATAATAATAATAATAATAATAATAATAATAATAATAATAATAATAATAATAATAATAATAATAATATAATATAATAATAATAATAATAATAATAATATAATAATAATAATAATAATAATAATAATAATAATAATAATAATAATAATAATAATAATAATAATAATAATAATAATAATAATAATAATACATTCTTTAAATAAAAGATAATCTTGGTGATCAGTCAATGTTAAATTTCTATCATCGGGCACGGAATTACTGGTAAATTTGAACATTATAGAACTGTTTTTTTACAGACTGATGTACGAGTAACATGTAAAGCATTAAAAATGGTATGGTGTCTTTATCACCCATTGACTCAAATATATATCTACGTAGAAAAAACTGCTGGAGCGTAATGCTCGGGTCTTATTTTGACATTTGACTAATTATTTTTTACATAACAAATTACCTAACCCCCTTCATTAAAAAGGGAACTGTGTATTCCCTACACCAGAATAGAAAACACACACGTGTGTATATTCTCTACACCGGAAATTTCATTCGAGTGTCACAAGCGCTGTAATTACCGACTTCTTCTAAATGCTGCTTGTGTTAACCGATAAAAATGGACAAACGTAGCCTATATAAAATTTTACATTTTTTGTCTTGTTGTTATTTCTTTTATTCTCTATAATTCATTTATTTATTTTTTTTTTTTAATGGTTGCACACCTGTGTATTTTGTTCATTGGTGTAGGACGTACACAATTCCATAAGAGCATTTTGATTTATCATTCTGCTGAGTTTGTGCTTGTTGTCTTTTACCAATGAAGTGACAAATTGTATGGCTTTATGTATAATGTTATATTCGTTTAGCTTAAGATATCAGGTTTATAAAACATTTCCTCGCGGATCTTAATGATTTAGAAAATGAATCAATATGGCTAAACCTTTATTAATTCAATCCCATCGTTAGAATACTTTGTCAACAAAAACCAAAAAAAAAAAAAAAAAAAAAAAAAAAAAAAAAAAAACACACACACCAAAACAAAACAAAAAATCAAGAATAAAGATAAAGATAAAGAACTGAACAAGTGTATATGAAATCGGAAAGTCTGAGGTTCGATCCCTAGTCGAGGTCGGCTGATTTTTTGGGATAGATTTTTTCTTTTCTTGTTCTTTCTTGCTTTGTCTGGTACCTTTCATACTTACTTGTACAGTTCTTTATCTTACACCGGTGCCTGATGGCGATTTCCAACCTCAAATGACCGATCATCAGCCTTGGCAGATTTTATAAATAATCATTTGAATCAACGGGTGATAGAATTGCACTTAATTGATAATGAAGGTATACAGGTTATCGTTTATCAATCTGTGAAAAAGGTTTTAGAATTTTTAGATTTGCCAGTAACTCTGTGTGGAAGAAGTTTAACCCTCTACTTACCAACTCTAGGAAAATCGTCATATTCGTTATGATACAACCAACATTTTTCTTTTTCAAATTTCTCTTGTACATCATAAAATTTAAAGAAAATGAACAGTGTGTTGTAGAGCATGTTTTGCTAAAGATATTAGGTATCGCAAGAACTTGCTGCTATTATGTTTGAGTGTTAAAAAAAAACTATTTTTGTGTTAGTGGGTGTGAAATTTAGGGGAAAATCCTGAAAATGGCTGGTAAGGAGAGAGTAAACCCCCAAACCTTTTTTTTTCAAGAATAGAAGAACGTTTAAAGCGAGGCAGTCAGAGAGATTGCTGAGGTTTAAAGTTATCACCTGTCATTCATAATACCTGTCATTCATAATCTGTCGCCAGATTGTACCGCAGGCTATTACGGATTCGAGTGCCAAGACCAATGCAGTCCAAACTGTAAGTCTGTGGAATGTCATGACATGACAGGGGAATGTGTGGACGGATGTAAGGATGGATGGCACGGAACATTCTGTGAATATGGTAGGTATATGGAACCGACGTGCATTTATTTGCAGGTCTGATAACCCAATTAACTATGTGCTCATTGTTGTAATGGAATTCTTTTAAAAAATGACGCAAAATATTGTTCATTAGAACAATTTTAAACCAGGCCCATAATTGCGTTCGGATATCAGACCTGCATATATGAACACGTTGGTCAGATATCATTATTCATCTGTCCCGTATTTTAATAGGAACAACGAGAATAGGGGGTGTTATAAACTGTATTTATTCTGCCCCAAAACGAACAGAAATCAACCCCAAGTTTTATAGTTGTGGCTATTAATCCAACTTTCATCACCTAGTTCACCTTACATAAGATAAGATTCCCTTTATTCATCCCCAAGGTGAAATTTGTCTTTAGGGTCTAAACCAAGGAAAGACTGGAATAACCCAGGGGTCAGCCGCAGTGAAGCGCCGCAAAGTGAGCTAGGGAAAAGTGACAAAGAGGTGGGTAGACGAAACTCGGTACATTTTTGGGTACGAAGCAAAGACCGTCCCTCTGAGCCACGCTGTCCCCTTATACATGATACAGTTTTGACCTTGTGGGTCACTTAATTAATAGGGAGGGGGGGGGGGGGTTCGAGAATGGACGTTTCTGCCATACCCTGAAATAAAAAAAAAAAAAACAAACAAAACACATTCTAAAGATTTTGGTCAGAAAACTAGTCCTTTTAAAATGACCGTCATATTGTGAAAACTGCTTCGAAGAAGTTCCAAGGAAGTCTCCAAGGAAGTCGCCAAGGAAGTCTCCAAGGAAGTATCCAAGGAAGTCTCCAAGGAAGTCTCCAAGGAAGCTCCAGGTCTGAGAGTTTTAACATGATGAAAGTTGTGTGCGGCTATGTGATCTTGTGGTATGACACTCGGAAGGTCTTGGGTTCGAGCCTCACTCGGTGCATATCTGAGTCCATGGAAAAGACTCTTTACTCACATTCTCTCACCTTACTCAGGTGTAAAATGAGTACATGGTCGTTAACAGCGTTGTCTCTGTCCGAAAAATTGTAAAATCGCCTAACATGCGTCATGTCCCGTGTTAAATAGTAAGTGTTGCTGATGGCCAGGGACCGCTTGTAAAGCGCTTTGAGTACGTTTAGTGGATATTGCGCTATATAAAAGCTCATTTAAAAAAAAGCTCAAAGTTATTTAAGTCGATCGATTGATATCTGAAGGATGAGTTTTCTGGCCTAAATTTTTAGAGTGAGTTGTTTGTCAGAGTGAGGCGAAGGATTTTTTTCCTACTGGAATTTTTTCCATCTTTTTCCTCCAGCTTGTGAGGAAGGTTCATACGGACCCAACTGTTCAGCTCCATGTTCAGAGAACTGTATTGGAGGCGTGTGTGATCCCGTGACCGGGCATTGCATCAAGGGATGTGTGGAGGGCTACGTTGGAGAACAATGTAAAAGAGGTAACCTATTGATTTTTGCCCATCCCTCATGCCTACAAATGTAGCACAGCAATTTTATATATACAACCATCCAACTGTCCACCCATCCACAAATATTTCCATCTATCAATACATCCAACCAGCCACCCATCCATCTATCAACACATCCATGCATTTATCCGTCTGTCTATCAATCCATCCATTCATCCATCAATCCATCCATCCATCCATCTATCAACCCATACATACATACATACATACATACATACATACATACATACATACATACATACATACATACATACATACATACATACATACATACATACATACATATACACCGGAGCATACCCAATGTCTCAATCGTTTCTATGTTATATGTTTGTGTTGAGAATATTGAGCTATTAAGCTTAACTGCTGGTCAAAATTACTTCGCGATGGTGGTGTGCGAACGAATCGGCGGTCTCAAGAAGTGGGTGAGAGAGGGATCAAGAAATG
>NC_088368.1:36872874-36925374 GCF_034508935.2 Berghia stephanieae | reverse complement strand
CTACGTCCTGATGAGAGAGTACGGCCGTACCTTAGAGAGAGCTCAACGAGTCATAGACATGGGAATCAAACAAAGGAATGAGCTGAGGCATATGTTGGCAGGACGTGGCCTTCGTAAAAGGCACTAATTGAATTGAAGGCCACTCGACTTGTTTTGTTCTGTTGTTTAATAAACCTGCCTAGTTTTAAACAGCAAAAATAAAGAGCTTTCTTTAAATAAGAATTATGAATTGAGAGCAATATATGTGATTTGTTTTCCTGTTTTTATTATTATTAAAAAGTAGTCCTTCACCATTGGGCCCACGGGCCGGAGTTTATCCCAGATTCTACAGCGTGAATCGGACAATAAAAATTGCTTGAAACCCTTTGGTTTGGACGCTAGACGATCGCAAGTACTTTCACCAGATCTGTACCAGCTCCATAAACACTGTTGGAGGTCAAAAAAAATCTCCACTGCACCGTGATCGATTTAGGTCCCTAAAGAAGCATGTGCTCTACCAACTGAGCAATCGAGACCCTAATTTATTATTTTAGTAAAGAAAAAAATAAATATAATTTGATGAGGTCACTTCCTGTATCTTCTGTCCCCCCTATATCTGTTTTTTGAGTTGCTTTTTGTCTTTGTCTATGAATGGAATTACTTGGTTTTGTCCTCACCGAAGTCCTTGACTGAGAGGGAGACAGTCAAATGTATAGTGGAGGGGGGTGTTTTTCATTGTAAATCATCTCCCTGTTATGTACTGATAGTTATAGAAAGAATGAGATTGACGTCATTCTGGTCTTTGTTATTGTGAGTAGTTCTCACTAAATTGTATTAATCAGACTATAAACGGTCAAGGAAGGCTGTTGCTTGTAAAGCGCTTTGAGCGCGATTAATGGATATTGCTCTTTATAAATGCTCTAGTTGTTTTAAATAGAAGAAGGTAATGGCAATCAACTGATAACCTCTTTGTCAGGATAAAAACAGGAAAAAATACAAACTAAAAACCGGCTAAAACCAGCATATATATTTTGACGTCAATGGTACCATTTCCGTAATGCCCTACAGTCGATCCACTTACACACCATATGCACCCTTTCTTCATTATCATTCCAGGATTAATTAGTAATGCACAATAACAGACCGTCGATACAGATAGAACGAAGATGACTCAGGTATTTGTTATCGTTTTTTTGCCATCCGCGATTATAAGTACTTTTCACTAAACTGTATGAACCAGACTATAAACGTTCAAGGTTACACAGAGTTTTGTGTGTTGGTTCGTTATACTTCTGGATGGCAATGTTGTGAGCTTCATAGCCAAGCGCATACTATCTATAGCGAATGGAGTAGTGGGTGATGGAGTGAGTCACTAATAATCTCATGTCTGGAGACATCCATCAGTTAACCCTTTGCAGCCTAGTGCGCCTATGTGGTCTTGTGATATTACTTAAGCTTGAGCTTTTATATAGGGCAATATCCACTAAACGTGCTCAAAGCGCTTTACAAGGGGTCCCTGACCAATAGCAACACGTAACATGTAGAACGAGACATGACACCTGTTCGGCGATATTACATTTTTTCCGACAAAGACAACACTATTAACTCATGGCCAGGTACTCATTTTACACGTGAACGGTGAGAGAACGTGAGTAAAGAGCCTTTTCCAAGGACTCAACTATGCGCCGAGCGAGCCTCGAACCCAGAACTTTTCGATCCGAAAGCGAGTGTCAGACCCCAAGACCACATAGCCGAGTAGCGGGTTGGAGAGTGAGTCACAATTTCATGTCTGGAGATATCCATCAGTTAACCCTTTGTAGCTTTGTGCGCCTATGTGGTCTTGTGGTGTGGCACTCGCTTGCAGATCGGACAATCCTGGGTTCGAACCTCTCTCGGCGCATAGTTGAGTCCTTGGAAAAGGCTCTTTACTTACATTCTCTCACCACACTGTGGAGTGTATGTCCTTTAACAGCGTTGTCTCTGTCCGAAAAAATGTAATATCGCCTAACAGGCGTCATGTCACGTCCTACATGTTTAGTGTATCTGTTGGCCAGGGATCTAGTTTAAAGCACTTTGCGCACGTTTAGTGGATATTGCTCTATATAAAATCTCAATTTTTTAAGACTCGTATCTAAAATTTAGGCCAGAAAACTCGTTTTTCAAATATCGATTGATTAGAATGACCCTCCTCTTGTCAAAACTCTCAAACCTGGGACTTCGAGAAAAGAAATTAAGGAGCAGGCACCCGTGTAAGATAAATATCGGAACAAGAAAGAAAAATAGAAGAAAAAATTAGCATTCCCAAAAAATCAGTCTACCTCGACTGGGGATCGAACCTCAGACCTGATTACCGGTCAGACGTGCTACGTGGATGCTTGTTTTTTTCATCTATTTTTCTCTCTTGCTTTGTCTGGTACCTTTCATACACACTTGTTCAGATTTTTAACCCTGTCCTTACTAATTGTAGGAAAATCGTCACATACGTTACAATACAATCAACATTTTTCTTATTCTGATTTTTTTAAAAAATCATGGGATTTGAAGAAAATTCTTTATCTTTACGAATACTTAATGCTATTTTGTGGAACTCGTTTTGTTCAACAGTAGCGTGTTCCTATCGCTTTTAAAAATGAGTGTTAGAATACAATTTGTGATCAGTATGCCGTTTCAGAAAAAAAAAACAACAACCTTGAAAATAGTCGGAGAGAGTTAAGTAAAATACTCACCAGATTTGCCTGCCAGATAAATAATAGCTACCCACACAATAATGTGTAATATAGCTTGTTAGCCAAGCGCATACTATCTATAGATAGAACTAAGATAACGTCCCTCAGGCCTTTGTTATTGATGTTTGCCATCCGCGTTTATGAGTAATTCTCACTAAACTGTATTAACCAGACTATAAACGTTTAAGGTTACACATAGTTTTGTGTGTTGGTTCGTTATACTTCCGGATGGAAATGTTGGGAGCTTCTTAGCCAAGTGCATACTATCTATCTTATTCACTTTATTGTTTATAAATAGCAAACTAAAGCCAGGTTTATAAAAGTTTTTAACAAGCGGCGCATCTTTTGGATACTGAGACTGTCAAAATATTAATGACATCATTTTTACTTAACCGAATAGACTACTGTAACGCTCTGTTACAATCGTCACCAAAATATATAATTAGACAGCTTCAGAAAGTGGAAAATAGAGCTGCCAGAATGGTGACTGGTTGTGGGGTGAAAGAGCATGTAACGCCGATTTTAATATCTTTGCATTGGCTCCCTGTTAACAGCCGAATTATTCTATGCTATGCTTTTAAATGTTTTAATAAGACAGCTCCTGTATACCTACAAAATATGGTTAATCTCTATGTGCCGGAGAGAGAACTTAGATCCAGTGGTCAAGATCTCTTCCAGGTTCCTCGCTGTAGATCGTCTTTTAGTGAGAGATCTTTTAGCAAGTCGGTACCCGTCTTATGGAACCAACTGGAAAATACCAAAAGAGCGGAGATAGTCATTTTGCCAGCATACCAAAAGAGCGGAGGGTTACTGTAAACTCTTTAAAAAAACCAGTGGGGTTTGAAAAGTTCGTAGCTGTTTCAGGATCATTGCTTAGTACTTACGATCTTTCTTAATTGTCGGGGAGTGTGCTTGAAAAATATGTAGTGATTTAGAAGCATGTGAGTTTATAAGTGTGTGAGTTTAGTGTGTTTCTCGTCCGTGTGCTTGAAAAACATGTACCGAGTAAGAAACGTGTGAGTGATTTAGTGTGTGTTTTTATTTTGATAATTTCGGGATTCTTGTCCGTGCTTATTGTAGGCATAACATAGCCTATCATTGTTAGAGACACCGCGAGGTTATTTAGTGTGTGTGTGTGTAGTTTGATTTCCAAACTCTATATTATAAGATAATTTCGGGCTTCCATTCTTTCTTCAACTCATCTGTATGGACACGTTAAAAATATCAAATACCCAAAAAGGAGCTGACTGCGTTGTCCTAAATAACTACACTTATCGGTTGGACTATGCTACAAGTCATGGGGACAAGTACTGGCGATGCACAGTTAAAGGCTGCAAATCAAGAGTAAAGACAGACGGACAAGTAACCACAACGCTGACAGCTGTAACAAATCACAATCATGACAGAGACTACAGAACTACAGAAAAGACGATACTTCGAGCTGCTGTAAAACGTCGGGCCGAAGCTGATGTGTCAGAAAGACCAGCAAAAATCATGAAATCAGAACTTCTCCAAATGGAAGAGGCGAACCTGGTTCATAAAGACATCATCAACGTAAGAAGATCTATCTACAGGCAGAGACGAAAACAATTGCCAAAACTGCCGAAAACACGAGAGGACGTCCACAGAATACTGAACAACGACTTTCATCCAACCACATCAAAAGGTGAAAAGTTTGTCCTGCATAATGATGATGGCACCGGAATAATCATTTTCTCAACAGACAGCAACTTGAAAGAGCTGTGTTCAGCACATGTGGAAGAGCTATTTGTTGACGGAACTTTCAAGTCTTGTCCTCCCCAGTTCAGTCAGATCTACTCCATCCACTGTCTGAGTAATGGCATCTACTGCCCACTTGTATTTTGCTTGCTACCATCAAAAACTCAAGAAACCTACAAAAACATGTGGAAAGCAATCCTATCCCTGTGCCGTGAGAGATCACTTTCTCTCCAGTGTAGACAGTTTTCCATGGACTTTGAGAAAGCAGCCATGACCGCGCTTAAAACGTTGATTCCAGACGTCATTGTAAAAGCGTGCAACTTCCATCTGGGACAGGCTCTTCACAGGAAAATCCAGCAGCTGGGACTCGGAAATGAGTTTCAAACAAAAAATGAGGTTGGCAAGTGGCTGACCTACACTTTTGGACTTTCGTCTTTGGATCCGTCGGAGGTTGAGGACAGTTTCGCCATGGACCTCATGAGTTGCCAACCAGACGACACCAAGTTGATCCACTACTCCGATTATCTGCTACAAACATACATACTACCTTCAAGTCCTTTTCCACCTCCACTGTGGGCCTCTGTTCCCAAAGGCCAGAAAAGAACGAACAACGCAGCAGAGTCTTTCCACTCGATGCTGAACAAGGAGTTCTATGCCCCCACCCGAACGTGTTCTTGCTCACTGACGCCCTAATCAAATTCCAGGCCACGACATATATCAAGATGAGATCAAAAGCAGAATCGAAAAAACAGCCCAAAGACCAGAAAGTTGCACAGCTCGTTAGTGAGAAAAAAACAGGCCAAAGATCCAGATTTGAGTTTGTGAAGGCAATGAGTTTTATCAACAGACCCTTGTAAATAGTTTCCCTTGCAAGATTTTACCAATTTTTAACCTACACTCAGCTCAAATAAAAATCCTAATGCAGCCTCACAGCGGTAAAAGATATCGTTGTGTGTTGGTCCCAAGCCCATAAAATGCAGAGGGGGATTTTTCCACACACTAGGCAAACAAATAACAATAAATAAAAATAAGGTTTACAGTAATCTTGTACATTTCTTTGATATCGGGCGCCGCACCTGTGCCCACTCCCTCCGCTCTTTTGGTACGTGTTTTTCCGCTCTTATGGTATGCCTCTCCGCTCTTTTGGTAGACACCCGAACCAACTGCCTTCATCCCTCAAAAAATGTTCGACATTTGAAAATTTTAAAAAGAAACTTAAAACACGTCTCTTTAGAAAATCGTTTGATGTTTAACATTTCTATTAGGCCTACATATTATAGATATCCTAAATTCTCATCTTGTAGCACAGTGCGTGGAAATTAAATTACAAATTGATTGATGCTATTCCAATATGATAGATTCTATGCTTAAATTATCAATTTATTGTTATGTTTTATTTGCATTGTAAAGCGCCTCTGAGCACATTGTGGATCTAGGCGCTATATAAATTCATTCATTCATTCATTCATTCATTCATTCATTCATTCATTCATCTTTTTCTTCTTTTTTTCTCACCTCGCTCTCAATACACCCCATAGCGGCGAGACTCGAACGGGGAATTGTCGTAACAAAAGCCGTTGTATTATACAACAAGATCACCACCGATAGCCACACTCACGCGGTAACTTAACTCTTTCCTTATCGATAATTTCCAGTATTTTCCCAAAATGGCGGGCTGAAAAAAAATTGATTTTTAAAACTCAAGCAAGCTCTGTACAAAACAGCTTTATGTTCTTATTAATTAATCAAGGATCATTGTGATCTGCAAAATAAATCTGAATTTTAAAAAAGTATATGTAAACCTAACGTTACGTTACGGTATTATGTCAAGATGAACCAGATTTAGTCCTCTAAACTATGATATTCATTAACTCAATAAAGCATATAAACTAAAAGCAAGTCTGATATTTTTGGCTACAAATTCAGTTTTCAGCATCTCAATCATACCGACTTAATACCATTTTGAGACGTTGGGTCACATATTGTGTCATAACAAAGGTGACGTTTTTGCTGTAGGAGAGGTAAGGAGAGGGTTAAGTACATTGCTGGATGGTAAACCTGTAGCACCCACGCACACATATACGTAATACGTAGCATTCCTTCATATCACGTAATTTCTATGGTCAGGAACCAACACTGTGTAGGCAGGTGGGTTGATATGATTGGATTTGACAAATCTCTGACGTGGCATTCACCACCATAATTATCTGACAACCAAAAGATGGAACTTTTTTTAAAATTATTATTTTTTTTTTTTATTTTATTTGCCAGTCTATGGACCATCTCTTTAGCATATTGGTGAATCCTCATCATCATCATCATCATCATCGTCATTATCATCATCATCATCGTCATCATAGTCGTCATCCTCATTATCATCATCATCATCATCGTCGAAATCATCACTATCATCATCATCATCATCATCATCATCATCATCATCATCATCATCGCTATGAGATGGTGGCATATCAACAAAAACAAACAAGGTAAACACTCATATTTATCTGTTATTTGGAATGTTATTTACTTCAAACGATATGTCATTCAAATTGGCGTATAGGTATACCGAATATAAAACTATATAATATGATTTATGCAATCAAGAAACAATGTAAAAACACACAAATCAATGCAACCAATAACACAATTAATTTATCTAGTACAAATATACAAATGATTGATTCAATTTTCATCAAAATATATCGTGACCCACCGTTACTAAACAGCATTACGTCGATGTTTTACAGTCAAATTAAAGGATAAATTGTATCAAAAGAGATATAACATTCATTCAACAAAATCATTAAAACGGATCAGCCCTCTACTATAACAACTTGGATATCTAACGGTAAAATAATTGTGAATGCTGAGCTGAGGAAGTTTCAGCTTGAACAAGAAGAAGAAGAAGAAGAAGAAGAAGAAGAAGAAGAAGAAGAAGAAGAAGAAGAAGAAGAAGAAGAAGAAGAAGAAGAAGAAGAAGAAGAAGAAGAAAAAGGAGAGGAGGAGGAGAAGAAGAAGAAGAAGAAGAAGAAGAAGAAGAAGAAGAAGAAGAAGAAGAAGAAGAAGAAGATATCAAGTATCAAAAGGATCACATCTTAGTGTTTAGCACTCTAATACACTGTCATTTCTCTCCCCATAAAATAAATAGACACAACCCAATGATATTTTGGCTATGAATCAATTTTCAGCATCTTATCACCGTCCCGACATAATATCGCTTTAAGGCGATGGATCACAAAGGAATAAAACAACATAGGCTACACACACACACACACACACACACACACACACACACACACACAAACAACACATCTCATTCTGTCGAGACACGAGACAACTGCACATGAGGAGGTGTGTCAGTCCAGGCCAGCCTAATTAAAAAGTTTAAAAATTCGTTTTTTTTTTCGAGATAAAAATTGAAATTAACTTTAAAAATCAACAAATGACGTTCAATAAGATTCAATGACGTAGAGATGCTCACGAAGTTCTGCAATTGGAGCCAACATTTCGTAATTCTACGAATCTTTCGTAATAGTGGACAGGTCTGCAAGTCCCGAATTGTTACCAAAGTTCGTAGAACCAGCAACCCTGGTTAAACATCTAGGTCAAACACGAAAATTCGACTGGGGCTGGAATCGATTCCGATCTATCTACTTTCGAAACAAGTACTCTACCAATTGAATTTTCCCTACTACTGTGGTACTAAATGATCTCAGTGTTTATTTTATTTCAATGATCAATGCAAAATTCTGTGGCCACATAATAAACCTGATACTGATAATGATAACAGCTACCCATTCTCACTGCTGGGTGGTCAGTGGAGTCAGAAAAAAATCTCGACTGCACCCGGGATCGATCTCGGTCCCTTTGTGTATGAAGCGAGTGCTCTACCAACTGAGCTATCTGGACCTCTTATCGAGTAAAGAAAGATTTGTTTTGTTTTATTATTCATCTTTACATAATCTACCAGATTGATTGCGATGCATGACATGTCATTTTAAATTATTTTTGCAAATCAGATTTATCATAAAATATCTATCAAAAGATGGAAACTTGCAAGGTTCGGACATCTAGTCAGACATGACAGTTTGTGCAAGACAGTCGTGCAAGGTACGGTGGAAGGTCAAAGAAGAAGAGGAAGACAAAGGAAATTGTAGCTGGATAACACCAAGGAATGGACAGGATTGACGCTGTATGAGATGGCAGAGAAAGCTTATGACCGAGATGTGTGCCACTGTGTTGTGAAGGATGCTATCTGCAAGTCCCGCCGACGACCATTCTGTCATATGGGAATGAGTGAGTGAGTGTGCCCTATTCTATCAACATAAACTGTGACCCACTCTTTGCTGTTGGCATTGTTGGCAGAGACTAGCTTGTGCCCAGAGCCGACGATGTAGCACATCCTTAGAAAATGCCAGCATGCGCCCAGCTGCACTGACCATGACCTAAGAGTCTGCTCCACAGATGCTGAGGAGGGGGTTCGGTGTTAAAGCGACAAGCTATGATGATTATGTTGATGACTTGCTGCGCAGTATGTATCCTTACTCATTCGTGTCCGTGTATAGATAATCTCTTACATGTAACAAATTGCAAGAACTTTTTACCAAACAAAACTACATTAAAATCACGCGTCATTTTGATAGATCAATAAATGTTCATAACACATTATTTACATATATCGTTGTCAACGGACAAATACACATAGTTACAAATAAAAAGTAACAATGGGTACTCTTTGGTGAAGAATTTAAATACAATAGGATTTCTGCTATATGTTTGTTTAAAAAAGTGAAAAGTAAATAGTTTCAAAACACTGCCAAATGGTATCGTATTTTATGGGTGTTAGGAAAAAAAGGAGATGGATGAGGAGGAGAAGAAGGGGAAGAATATGAGGAGGAGGAGGAGTAGCAGGAGGAGGAGGAGAAAGGCGGAAGAGAATACAGAGGAGGAGGGGTAGAGAATGAGGAAAAAACCAATAGGACGAGGAGTAAAGGAAGAAGAAGAAGAAGAAGAAGAAGCAGAAGAAGAAGAAGAAGAAGAGGAAGAAGAAGAAGAAGAAGAAGAAGAAGAAGAAGAAGAAGAAGAAGAAGAAGAAGAAGAAGAAGAAGAAGAAGAAGAAGAAGAAGAAGAAGAAGAAGAAGAAGAAGAAGAAGAAGAAGAAGAAATTTTAGCTGAAATCTACCAATAAAAAAACCCCAACAAAATAATGAAAACAACAATGTATTCTGTGACCAACTGCCTCAAAACTGTATTATGTCGGGTGTAAATCTAATGCTTCGAATAGAATTTTCAGCCAAAATTCTTTTGGGTTTGAATTAGAAAGTATTCCTTCAATGAGGAGTGTAACGGTTGTTTCTACAACTTTAAATAAATTAAATCTCTCCGTACCAACTATGGGAAAATCATCACATTCAATATGATACAATCAACAATTTTTACCATTCCGATTTTTTTTTTTTTGAACATCAGAAAATTTGAAGACCTTATTATTTTTTGGTTATAGTTATAAGAAGATACTAATGTGGTGTGAAGGTTGTTTTGCTGAACAAACAAAGGTATGTATAGCATGTAGGTACTCATTTGTTTTGGATTAGAGTTCAAAAATCAATTTTATGTTGGATTTGGTACGACATTTCGGGGAAAACCTAGAAAAAGGTCGGTTAACTTACTTAGGCCGCCCCTTGGGGCACCCAACATGAGCCACAAGTCTTCGCCATTCTGTCGGTAAAGAGAGAGTTAAATATCCAAATTTTTATATTTTTGCCTCAAACCTCAATTTTCTTCATCTGATTCCGACATAATATCCAAGTAATAAAGATCTGAACAAGTGTGTCTGAACGGTGCCAGACAAAGCAAGAAAGGTCAGACCGGGAATCAGAAGGTCTGAGGTTCAATCCCGAGTCGAGGTGATAGACTGATTTTTTGGGATGTTTTTTTTTCTTGTATGTTTCTGTCTTGTTTTAACCACTGTTATACACACCTGTTCAGATGTTTATCTTACACCGGTACCTGTTCCCTCGTTTTTACATTTGACAATATCCGATAGAAGCGGTTGGACACATTATACTAATCTTGAGAGATTGTGAAAACAGAGGAGTTTAGACAATTCTTTTGTACTAAAAAAATGAATAGAAACATAACAGCTTTTTAGAAAGAAGACAAAAACATTAAATTAGGAACGTTTTGGCTTTAACCCCTTCTTCATCCAATAAAAAACAAAAAAACAAAAAAAACAAAACAACAAACAAACAAACAAAAAAAACAGTTAGAACAATAATGTATCGTTCTAAAATCAAGATAGACATTAGACTATCTAGATGGTATTTTTTAAAAACTCTTGACAGAGGTCTTGAGCCTTGAGCTCGAAACTTTTTTTTTTTTTTTTTTTTTTTTTTTGACGCTGTTATGTTCACTTTTGTCCATTGCTTTTCACAGTCAACAGCCTCTAGCAGTATTCACGATATTATAATATTATCTTATTTTTATTCAGCAGGTGTTGAATGTCACAAAAAGTTGGTCTAATAATAAGTACATTTTTTCTTTTGGTTCATTTTGGTGTCTGCTTTACACTTGTAAGCATCCGAGAATTCCTGTAGTTGTCCCATCGCCATGTTGATCTTTACGTCTTCCATCACTTGTCCTCTACGGATAAGAAAACTGGTAAGATCTTCACCCCTGTGAATGAAAGAATTGTTGTCCGAGCGTTACTAAGTATTAACCAATCATAATAATTCCTGCGATTTAGCCCGTTCCGTCCCCTTTCAAACATTACTGTTAACCAATCAGAATAATTCATACAATGTAGCCCGTTCCGTCCTTTGACTATTCATTTTCCGGTCAACACAAAGGCAAGACAAACATTCCTTAATTCCATAGCTTCCTTTAGTACATAACAAAGTGACAAATAGGTCAGTCCCAACGCTAGTTAGATTTATTGCAATATTTTGACACACTGATCAAGGAATTGCATTATCGGTTAATATCAGGGACAAACTATATATTATATATATTTTTTAGATTAAATTTTCAATCAAATATTTCTACCATTGAAAAATGAAATTGACTGAAATAATTTTCAAATGTGTATGCACTCTATGTTAATTAAATAACCTGAGACTCATGCAGTAGATAGTACTAGATAAACAAATCAGTACATAATAGAGAGATGATTTACACGACAAAAAATATCATCTGCCAAAGAGCTACCTATATATTTGACTGTTTCCCTCCCAGCTCCTCGACCTGCATCGTGATGCAAACGGGCTACTCTTCTTTGGACTTTTTCTATTTCGATAATAATAATAAATAATAATAAATATGGCAGCGCAGTCTCTATGGACGCTTGCGTGAATGTGTGCGTCACTTCGAGATTTTCAGTCTGTTTCTATTATCCAGTTAGTAATCTGCCTCCATAAAACTCTTGTCTAGTGCAAGTGATCTGAGCTTTAGAATGTCATCATGTGTGTTAAGGTGATATTGTGAGATCTATATACGTCTAGAGGGGTGGTAGGTCCAAGTAAGAAATTATCTTACCTATTATAACAATAAGACTGAGCGTAGGAGAGAAAAATCATTTGGTTGGCAGACAGTCCCAGGCTTGGCAACATCTTCTCTTTGACGCCGAGTTCCTGTACCCAATCTTTGTATCCTTTCAAGGCCAACCGGATGCCGCTTGTGGTTGCTATGGCATAGGGAGTGTATCTGTGGATAACAAATTATCATTTTAAATTATCAGGACTGGTCGGATATCCTGTGTGGTTGCTATGGCAACTGGAGTTCATCTATGGAAAACACATTATATTCATTATTATTATTTTTATTCTTATTTTTATTATTATTATTATTATCATTATTATTATTATTATTATTATTATTATTATTATTATTATTATTATTATTATTATTATTATTATATATATTATTATTATTATTATTATTATTATCATTATTATTATTATTTTTATTCTTATTACTATTATTATTATTATTATTATTATCATCATCATATTCATCATTATTATCATCATTACATTATTATATCATTATAATGATTATCTAATATTATTATTATATTATTTTTATTATTATTATTATTTTATTATTATTTATTATTATTTTATTATTATTATTATATATTATTATTATTATTATTATTATTATATTATTATTTATATTTTATTAATATTATTATTATTATATTATATTATTATTATTATTATTATTATTATTATTATTATTATTATTATTATTATTATATTATTATATTATTATTATTATTATTTATTATTATTATTATTATTATCATTATTTATCATCTAATCATTTATATTATATTATATATGATTATCAATATTATTATTATTATTATTATTATTATTATTATTATTATTATTTATATTATTATTATTATTATATTATTATATATATTTAATTATTATTATTATTATTATTATTATTATTATTATTATTATTATTATTATTATTATTATTATTATTATTATTTTTATTATTATTATTTATTATTATTATTATTATTTATATATATTAATTATTATTATTATTATTATTATTATTATTATTATATATTATTATTATTATTAATTATTATTTATATTATTATTATTATTATTATTTTATTAATTAGATCATATCATTATATTCATTATTATATATCTTTATATCATATAATGATTATCATATTATCATTATTTTATTATTATTATTATATTTATTAATTATTATTATTATTATTATTATTATTATTATATATTATTATTATTTATTATTATTATTATTATTATATTATTATTATCATTTTATTATTATTATTATATTATTATTATTATTTTTATATTATTATTATTATTTATTATTTATTATTATTATTATTATATTATTATATTATTAATTATTATATTAAAATTATTATTAATTATTTATTATATATTATTATTATATATTATTATTATTATTATTATTATTATTATTATTATTATTATTATTATTATTATTATTATTATTATATATTATTATATTTATTATTATTTTATTATTATTATTATTATTAATTATTATTATTAATTATTTTTTAAATTATTATTATATTATTATTTATTATTATTATTATTAATATATATATTTTTATTTATTTATTATTATTTATTATTATTATTATTATTTTATATATTTTATTATTATTATTATTATATTATTATTTATTATTATTATTATTATTATTATTATATATTATTATTATTTTATTTATTTTATTATTATTTATTATTAATTATTATTATTATTATATATTATTATTATTATTATTATTATTATTATTTATTATTATTATACTACTATTATGATTATTATATTGATTATTGAGTGATTATGATATGATAATGATGATGATGAATGATATTATATCATTTTCATCATCATCATTATAATATCAATTATAATATTATCATATTACAATAATATATTATATCATTATTATTATTATTATATTATTTGACTTATGATTATTAATATTATTATTATTATTATAATATATTATTATTGATTATTTTATATTAATATTATTATTATATTATATTTTTATTTTAATATTTTATTTTATTATATTATTATTTATATTATTATTATTATTATTATTATTATTATTATTTTATTATATTAATTATTTAACTTAGTAAGTTATATTATTATATTATATTTATTATTATAATATATCAATAATATATATTATGATATATTATATATATTATTATATATATATTATTATTATTTATTATTATTATTATTATTATTATATTATTATATTATATTATTATATTTTATTTTATTATTATTATATTATATTATTATTATTATTATATTTTTATTTTATTGTTTTATTTATTTTATTATTATTATTATATTATATTTTATTATATTATTATATTATTTATTATATTATTATATCATATCATCATCAACTGCACATGATGAATGATGAGATGATGATGATGATGATGATGATGATCATCATCATCATCATCATCATCATCATCGTAATTATATTCCTAATTATTACAATAATTCTAATTACATTTGGGTGTTGATAGGTATTTCCGACTTCTGGCCGTTATTAAATGTTGTTTGACTGGTCTTGCCATAAACCTCATTGACGCAGGTGTGGATGGATTTGTATGCGTTAATGGAGTATGGGCTCCACCAAGTTTTATCGTTCAACTTTTCGCCTTGTTTATCGTAATGCTCTCCCCAGTCGTCGACGACGTGATGCAGGTAACGGCCCAGTATGGCGCCCAAGGATCCGAACGTTGTGAAGTGTGGAGCCTCCTTGTCGTATATTGGACTCTGAAGAACGGCTGGGGATGAGGAAAAAGGAAATTCAAAGCATTAGTGTTATGTGTTGTTGTTGGCTTGAAACCTCTTGTAAGGCGCTTTGAGCACGTTAAGTGGCTATTTTTCAATTTTTAAATATTTTTTTTTGTGAGGACTGTGAAAGACTCGATTCTAGGTTTACATATTTTAGTGTGGCTATGTGACCTTGTGGTATGACATTCGCCTTCAAATCGGAAGGTCCTGGGTTCGAGTCCCGCTCTGCTTAGGTTATAGTTGAGTCCTAGGAAAAGGCTCTTTATTTACGTTCTCTCACTGTACGCAGGTGTAAAATGAGTAATTAGTCTTTAACAGCGTTGACCCTGTCGGAAAAAAATAATACATACGCCGTAAAACCCTTAAAACCAAAAACAATAACAAAGAGCTGAGTGATGTCAATTTCGTTCCTGCCTCGACTTATCTGACATTTTTACATACACAATCTTTTTATATTTTAAAATCTTAAACGAGTACCTGCTCCCTAATGTTGACACATATGTAATAGGATTGACAACGAGTAGCTTGGTTCTAAACAAAGAAAATCGGTACTTTTTATTCTCCATGCTGGCTAGAACTTTTTCACATGTCATGTGATCAGAATGTATAAAAGTCAAAACATGAGAAGATTAATAATATTTGTCTCCTCTGGATACACTTTTATGTTCGTCGGAGAAGTATTTCATAAGGGCGTCAGCCATTGTTCCGATAGTTTAGAACCAGTTACTAAGTTACCATGCGTCATTACGAGAGAAGTGACGTCTCGACTGTTGAAGCATATTGTTATTCACCTGCAGGGGCGATGATTTCGTTCCAATACCAGTAGACAGCGATGGTTGTATCATAGGGGCCAAAGATCCACTCTTGACGATCTTCCCCCTTCTGTAGCGTATTACTCTCCTGTTTTCTGAGGAACTTGTTGGCGCTAAGCAATGTGGTCAAAAAGTCTGAGCTGTTGGTTTTCAAATCGCTGTAAATTAGATCGACCTAGAGAGATAAGAAATGAATAAGATAAGGAAATGAGATTTGATGATGATGATGATGATGATGATGATGATGATGATGATGATGATGATGACAATGATGATAATGATGATAATGATGATGATGGTGATGATGATGATGATGATGATGATGATGATGATGATGATGATGATGATGATGATGACAATGATGATGGTGATGATGATGAAGACGATAATGATAATGATTATGATGATGGGGGAGAAAACAACGACTACAACAATAACAACGATATTAATACAGCGATATAATTTACTTTGCTTTCATCATCCATCCAGTCAGGGTAACCCATCTTAAATGTGACCATATCCAATTTTTCTTTGGCGTATTTCCGTGTCGCGTCGTCCATCCATGGTGTTTCATCTAGGGTTGACTGAAGGGCTTTCTTTAAGTTTTTCGTGATTGCAACAATCTGCATTGGGATAAATGAGTGAAGACGTAGCTATATCCAGTTCACTCTGGCATTATATCAGATTAATGTGTCAGTTGAAATGTAAAGATCTCTAAAAAGTATGTGTGAAATAGAGACAGACAAATCAGAGAGAAAAATACATGAAAAAAAAAATACAAAAGATCCTAAAAATCAGCCTACCTCGACTGGGGATCGAACCTCAGACCTCCCGATTACCGGTCAGATGTATAATCACAACACCACAGATGTTACCCGATAAGCATTTTAAAGATCTTTATCGTATACCAGTGCCTGCTCCCTAATTTGTCATTTGATAATGTTACATTTGAAGGTTGCAGTAGGCAGGAAAGCTCAGTGTCTCTCTCTCTCTCTCCCTCTTTCTCTCTATGTCTCTCTCTCTTTTTCTCTTCCTCTGTCTCTCTTCTCTCTCTCTCTCTCTCTCTCTCTCTCTCTCTCTCTCTCTCTCTCTTCTCTGTTTCTATCTCTCCCCCTTTCTCTTTGTATCTCTCTCTGTCTCTCTCCCCCTCTCTCCCTCCTTCTCTTTTTCTCTCTCTCCTCTCTCTGTGTGTCTCTCTCCCCCCTCTCTCTCGTTATCTGTCTCTCCCTCTCGCTTTCTTTATCTGTCTACTGTCTCTTTCTCTATCTCTCTCTTTCTCTATCTCTATCTATCCCTCTCTCTCTCCCTCTCACGTCTCTCTCTATCTCTCTATCTATCTATCCATTTATCTATCTATCGATCTATCTATCTATCTACCCACGTATTTTATCTATGTCTATCTATCCATTTCCCATCTATCTCACTCTCTCTCTCTCTCTTTCTCTCTCTCTCTCTCTCTCTCTCTCTCTCTCTCTCTCAGCCAGTCAATGGGTATCGTATCAACAGAATCACATAATTTTTTTCCTCTCTCATCGTAATATTTTAATTTCCTTTTTTTTTCAATCCATACATTTTATTTCTCATCTTATTTGAAACAATACTATTTGGAACCTACTTTCTGCTTGCTCGCCTGGGCCAAATGTTCCTGGGCAAACAAGGCCCCCAGAGCATCCTTCATGTAGAATCGTATAGTCCTCATACAGAATTTCTGTAGTCCCTGGAAATTGGGGTACCCGTGCATGTCTATGTAAAACTCCCGATTGGCATGGATGTAATCCCACGATAGATCCTGGGGGGAGTGGAGAAATTACTGATTAAAAGGTTTGTCAAAATAGTGATAATAATAATAATAATAATAATAATAATAATAATAATAATAATAATAATAATAATAATAATAATAATAATAATAATAATAATAATAATAATAATAATTACAATAATAACTGTTTTAGTAGCAGGATGTATAGGGAGATTCTTAGGATATCGGGGCGTAAAGGAGCGAGGATCATTATTGACTCATTTATAATTTAGACCAGAAACTAAGATGCAGTCACTTGGGTGCCAGAAGATCCGTTGCACAATGCATGCATCCAGTCCCTTCCGAGGACTAGTGTCACACTTCCAAGGAGATTAGAACCAGTATTTCAACATCGCACTGGTGTACCCTATTAAAGGACGATATAGAAGAACTGGGCCTGGGGGAATATGATGCTCTGAACCGGGATGCATGGAGATGTAGCATTCATTATGGCAAGAGACGAGAGAGGGAGTACGTGGGAAGGAAAGTATTGGACTTGCATTTAGCGGGATAGAGGAACAAGGGATGCCCAAAGACAAGATAGTTGGATAGGGTAAAGGACGATATGAAAGAACTGGGCCTGGAGGAAGATGATGATATGAATCGAGGTGCATGGAGATGTGGCGTTCATTATGACAACCCTGCAAAATGCGGGATAAACTGAAAGAAGAAGAAAACTTTTGCACCCAATTTTCTTTCAAATACCTGATTATATTGTTCCGCACAGCGCCATATGAGATAGTTGTGTAGCATTCTCTTCCTCTCCGCAGCAGGAAGGGAGGTGATCATGGTGGTGATGTTCTTGATGTATTCTCTCCTGACCAGAACCAGTTTGGTGTACCCGTTAATAGTGGCTGTGTCGTACATTTGGCTCAACTGTGCACTCCAATCTATCACTCTATTGGTTTCACTGTTCAATGTGTTGATTGTCACCTGCGGAGATTAAAAATAAACAAGTAGTATCGATAGGATTCAAAGATTAACTTGAGCTATTTATAAATAGCGCAATATCCACTATACGTGCTCAAAGCGCTTTACAAAGGATCCCTGATCAACAGCAACTCGTAACATATTGAACAAAATATGACGCCTGCTATGCGAAATTACAATTATTTCCCGAAATAGACAACACTGTTAAAGGCCATGTACTCATTTTACACCTGAGTACAGTGAGAGAATGTGAGTAAAGAGCCTTTTTTTTTTGTTTTGTAACCAGTGTTTTTCAGCCTGCTCTTTTGTTTAATATTGGTTTCACGTGTAAGAGTTACATGCTTGGTTTTTCCACCAACCTTGTTAGTTTCCAGGAAAGGGTCTTGCGAGATGGGTATTCCGTTGAAAGCCTGGGCCATTTTCGCCTCCACGGCGAATGTGTCGTTGACGAACTGTTCGAGCCTTCTCTCGCTTTCTTCGTCGGTGACATTCACCAAGTTGGCGTCACGCATCAAAAGACTCCCCACTCTCTTCATGAATTTCTTGTAGTCCCCGCGGAATCGTTCAGTCCTTGGGTGGGAGTACCTGGCAGATATAATAATAATATAATAATATAATGAATTTATTTAGCGCCTAGCTCCAATTTAGAATTGTTAACTGGCCCTTTACAACACATCATGTATCATACACAAATATAGAACTGGCATGTTAAAAACCACATAAATACGATGATGACATAATATATTATAATAAAATACATACTAAGAGTCCAAGTTATATGCCCTACAGAAAAGCTCAGTTTTTAACCGTTTTAGTAAAGTTAGTAACATAGCATAAATAAATTGAGCTTTTGTATAGCGCAAGATCCACTAAACGTGCTCAAAGCACTTTATAATGGGTCATTGACCAACAGCAACATTTAACATGTAGGAAGAGACATGACGCCTGTTAGGCGATATTACAATCTTTTTCGGACAGAGACAACGCTATTAACGGGCAGGTACTCATTTTACACCTGAGTACGGTGAGATAATGATAGTAAAGGGCCTTTTTCCAAGAACTCAATTATGCGCCGAGCGAGGCTCGAACCCAGGACCTTCCGATCCGAAAGCGAGTGTTATACCACAAGACCAACACAGCCGCACAAAGTAACATAACACAACATATGTGACTCGCCGTCTTAAAACGGTACTATGCCAGGGTGGATGAGACCATGGAAAGTGAATTTAGAATTAAAATGATAAGATATACGGAACTTTGAAACTGTTGTAATGAAAAACATTGTATTTATTCTTCACCATAATATAACAACCAAATATTATATGAATTTCATGAATACATTTTTAATTGATATATTATTTTTGATTTCTTATGATGTAAATAATGATTATAGTTATGATCATATCGGGGAATTTTTGACTTGAACTTTCTAGTTTTTCACAAAGGGTCCAGCGTGTCCCAGCGGTTCTGGTCTTTGCTTCGTACCCGATTTCGATCACCGTCCGCTGCGCTGTGTGCCCTTGAGCAAGACACCTTGCCATAGCTCACGTTTCTGCGTTGCCCTGCGGCTGACGCCTCGGTTTTTCCAGTTCTTCCCTTGAAATAGACCCTAAAGACAAATTTCCCCTTGGGGCACCCATCTATTTTAATCATTTTAAAACTGTATTGTGGAAATTAGAATAGATCGAGACGAATCATTTGAGCCATCGACGATAAAATCTGTCAGGTAGACTAAGTCTGTAGGTGCGTGCAAATAAATCTGGCAATAGGATGGCCCGATGGAGATTCACAAAGTAAGGACAGATCATTATACCCTAGTAGATATTCTAAACAACAATTTGAGTCAACAGATCATGGAATCATGCGGCTATGTGGTCTGTGCGGCTATGTTGATCTTGTGGTATGACACTCGCTTTCAGATCGGAAAATCCTGGGTTCGAAACTCGCTCGGCGCATAGTTGAGTCCTCTCACCGCACTCACGTGTAAAATGAGTACCTGTCCGTAAAAGCGTTGTCTTTGTCCGAAAAATCGTAATATCGCCTAACAGGCGTCATGTCTCGTTCTACATGATAAATGTTGCCGTTGACCAGGGACCCTTTGTAAAGCGCTTTGAGCACATTTAGTGGATATTCCGCTATATAAAGCTCAATTTAAAATATAATTTTAAATCCTTAATTTAAGGAAGGTTTGCAAGTTACTCGTTTATTAATGTGTAAAGAATCGTTTTACAATTTTTGGATTTGCCATTAATTGTGTTTTTTTTTTGGCAAAAACGTGAGCTGCAGGGAACAGTATTAACCCCCAGACCTAATTTTCATTTAAGAATAGATTTATTAATGTTTTAACCGTTTTATTTCTAGTGTTTCTATTAATGGCTGAAGAATAGTTTAGAACCTGAAAAGCTGCATGTATGGTATTTTATTCATTTCTTCAGGCTGCTATATTAATTGGGGGGGGGGGGGGGGGAGTCTCGATTACTTAGTTGGTAGAGCACTCGCTTCACGAACAAAGGGACCGTGATCGATCACAGTTGTAGCCGATCTCCCCCCCCCCCCCCCCCCCCCCCCCCGTCCACCCAGAAGTGATTGGGTATCTGGATTTGTTAGATCCGACTGAAAGTGCATAGCAATGGACTAGCGTAATGCCGAAATGGTCGCAATTATTCGTTATTGTCTGTTTCAGACCATAGAAACCGGGATAAATTCCGGTTCCATGGGCTTAATGACTCTGAAGGACTAGTTATAATCATAAATATTCATATATTTTGCACATGACTCAGCGGTTTGGTCTTTGCTTCGACCCTGAAAGGCACCAGCACCGAGTTCATCTACCCATCGCGCTATGTGGCCTTGAGCAAGTCACCTCGCCTTAGCTCACTTTGCGCGCTGCATTGCAGCTGACGCCCGTGTTATTCCAGTCTTCCCTGGGAAAGACCCTAAATTAAAATCCCCCCTCCCTCCCTGGTGATGAATAAAGGGGATTTCATTTATTTATTTGTTTATTTATTTAGTTGGTTAGTTATTTAATTATATATTTATTACTTTATCGGCGAGTCCCGATGGATCAGTGGGTAGAGCACTCGTTCACACGCAAAGGGAACTAAGATCGATTCCTTGTGCTGTCATATTTGTACATGGGTCAGCGTGGCTCAGCGGTATGGTCTTTGCTTCGTACCCGAAAGTTACCGAGTTCGATCACCCGCCTCGCTGTGTGGCCTTGACGTAAATGTTGCTGCTCGAAGCTCGAAGAAATAAATAACAATGTGGAATTGAATGTAAGCTTCAATTTAATTACGAAATTTTATAAGGCGTAGGTTGAGTTTACGAATGATCGTAGAATAATTATAAGGGGCGGTTTGGGTCTTTTCTAAAAAAAAAAAATAATTACCTATATTGAGCGGTTTTAATCATTCTGTATCGTCAATATAGGTTAGAAAACAACATTCATGGTGAAAAATGTTAATTATCGGTGTTGATACCCATTTTGCGACCTAATTTGGGGGTCTGACATAAAAAAATATTAATCTTGTGGCAAACGTTCCACAAAAACTAATGAAGGAATGACCTCCATATTCTTCCATCTTGTCAACATTGTACCATAGCGTGTCACTACAGAGAGATTTTACGGCTTTAGCTTATGGAATTTTTATTAGAACATTACAAAGTTGAGAATCTAAATGTTATGACAAAATTGACCTTAAAAATTTAGAATGAGGATTATAATTCAAAATTCACATATTTTATTTAAAAAATCTCTCTGATGTGACATAATACATTATCTCTGTGATAACTGGAAATTTTCAGACAATTTCA
Organism: Berghia stephanieae; assembly: GCF_034508935.2. NCBI lineage: Eukaryota > Metazoa > Mollusca > Gastropoda > Nudibranchia > Aeolidiidae > Berghia > Berghia stephanieae. The sequence continues at coordinate 36,903,214 of NC_088368.1, read as the reverse complement.
TTGAATAGATTCTGAGAAACGTTTGACACAGTTTCCCATACCCTTAGAAAGATGACATATTGAGAAAATAGCAAAATGGCTTCCCGTTTTTTCACACTTTTCTTACTACCTGTACCATTTTTGACTTTGTTTTTCGTGCCTTTATAGTCTGCTTTAAGAATTTGGACTTCAATTATATTATTTCTAAGATAATAAAATATCATTTTCCACCAAAATCTGAAAATCAATTTTTCGAAAGATTTTCCTAATAATTAGACCCAAATAGAAATGAACCACCACTGAAATTCAAAGAACCATTAAGCGGACCAAACATCACCACAAGTGAAATTGAACATGCCATGGAACGAATGAGGGATGGTAAAGCAACAGGCCCTGATGAAATATCTGTAGAGGTATTAAAAAGCCTAGGAGATCTAGCAATTGATGAACTTCACATATTATTCAACAATATATACAATACTGGGAAAATTCCAGAAGATCTCTGTAACTCTATTTTCATAGCAATACCAAAGAAAGCAGGTGCAGTCAGATGCGAAAATTTTAGAACTATAAGTTTAATAAGCCACATCAACAAAATACTGTTGCGTATAATTATCAACAGGCTAAGGAATAAGATTAACCCCGAAATCGCAGAAGAACAATATGGATTCCAACCTGACAGAGGGACAAGGAACGCAATATACCTCCTCCGTGTTTTAAGTGAAAGAGCTATACAGGTTCAGACCCCACTATACCTCTGTTTTGTCGACTACAAAAAAGCTTTTGATAGAGTACGCCACGAAGAAATACTAAAACAACTGCACTCCATTGGCGCTGATGAGAAAGACCTCAGACTCATGCAAACATTATACTACACCCAGCAGGCATCTATCAAAATCGGAAACTCTACAGGAAATTCCATTCCTATTAAGAAAGGAGTCCGTCAAGGGTGTGTTGCCTCACCAGATCTGTTTAATCTATACCAAGAAACAATCATGAGGGGCATAAATAATATGGAGGGAATAAAAGTGGGAGGTCACAACATAAATAATATAAGATACGCAGACGATACGGTACTCATTGCAACATCAGAAATCCAACTTCAAAAGATTGTTGACAAAGTGGTAGTAGATAGTGAAGCCAAGGGAATGGAAGTGAATATCACCAAAACGGAATGCATGGTAATACAGAAAAACCCCGAAAACAACAACACCTGCAATATAACGATTCACGGCGAGCAACTTACCAACGTAGAAAGTTTTAAATACCTAGGTTCAATAGTGACAACAGATGGAAGATGTAACCGAGACATACGAGCAAGAATAGCTCAAGCCAAACAGGCCTTCATGGACCTGGGAAACATTTTGAAAAACAAACAGATGTCGTTCGGGATTAGATTCCGAGTCTTGAAGTGCTACGTGTGGCCAATCTTGTTATACGGATGCGAAAGCTGGACTACAAATGCAGAAACACAAAAGAACATTGAAGCTTTTGAAATGTGGTGCTTGAGAAGGATGCAGAGAATATCGTATACTGCACACAAAACGAACGAAGAAGTGCTTAAACAAACATACCAACAAAGGAAACTAATGCCCTTAATAGTGGATCGACAACTATCCTTTTCGGACAGATAGTAAGGAAAGATAAGAATGAATACCTGGCAAGTTGTGGAAAAATACCTGGTAAACGCGCCCGGGGGAGACAAAGAAAAACACTCATAGACCAACTGAAGGGCTTCACCAGCCTAACAATCCAAGAGCTGTTTGAAAAGGCAAGAGACAGGGAGGAATGGAGAGAGATAATTCATGCAGTATCCGAAGCCTGGACCAGGCATGGAACCTAGAAGAAGAAGAAGACCCAAACCGCCTGATGGTAGAATAGTTATTAAGTGATGAAATCAAATTGGTAATGGTAAGTTGTACTCTTTTAAGTGCAACATTTTTTTCATGCCTGAGGAAATTTGCCTTCGCTTTGTCGTTCAAATTGCTGATAGAATGATGGAATTTCGATATAAAACCTTTGGGAGGCAAATTTTTACGGATACAGAAATTTTCGTTATTAAATCGAAGCTTACATTCAATTTGACATTGTTATTTATTTGTGAGGGGCTTGAACACGTTCAATAGTTCTTTGTTCTTACCACGACGGACTCATCCATTTCCCAATGCCTGCGGGTTGTATCATAATGATTCTTTGCTTTGGGCTGGCTTCATCTATTGTTACCTGTGCCATAAAATACAGATTTTTATCGGGAGTCAACAATTCATCAACAAGTGAAAAGCAGCATTTGTATAAGCAATTGTAAATTATTGCACCAAAGTGGATTTCATCAGATCTTTTTTGTAAGTCAATTGTCAACGGTAAACATTATCATCTCCATGTGGTAACTCCAAGGTCTATAGTGAGAGAATCCATCAGATGACGGCTTGGACCAGTTGATTCCAAAGGCAAAGAATAATGTGCTTCAGATCAAAAGACATTAACTCTCTTACATTAACTCTGTGAGGCTATGTGGTCTAGTGGTATGACACTCGCTTTCGGATCGGAAGGTCCTGGGTTCGAGACTCGCTTGGCGCATAGCTGAGTCCTTGCAAAGGCTCATTACTCATATTCTCAAACCGTACTCAGGTGTAAAATGAGTACCTGGCCATTAACAGCGTTGTCTATGTCCGAAAAACAAAATGTAATATCGCCTAATGTGCGTCATGTCATTTTACGTGTTGCTGTTGGTCAGGGACCTTTTTAATAAGCGCTTTGAGCACTTTTAATGAATATTGCGCTATGAAAGAAAATAAAGCTCAAGCTCAACTCTCTACTTACCGACAATTTTCGGGAATGTTCCCGAAACATCGTTTCCACCCAACATAAGAATGATTTTAAATAATTCTAATTCAGGGACAAATTGCTTAATTTTGCTTATCAAAACAAGTTGTACACAAAACTGTATAACTACAACAAGAAACAAATTCTTGAAATTTTGCAAAGTACAAAAGAAATCTGAATGAGGAAACTGTTGGTTCTATCGTAACGAAGGGGGTCTCGATAGCTCAGTTGGTAGGTCACTCGCTTCACACGCAAATGGACCGTGATGGATATAGAAGTCACATCGCTCTTTTTTTTTGTTATAAAACAGTGATAAGTACTAAGTACATTCTTCTCTCAATCAGTTGTGAGTATTATAGCTAAACGCCTAGCACCACTAGTAACTCACCTGGGTGGAATAGAAAGCATCAACCCAGAAATCAGTCTGGACTTTCTTGAGGGCCGTATTGAAGTCCCATTTGGACTCGTCCCAGCTTCCAAGGAGATCCCAGCCGCCCAGCTCTTTCACGATTTGATCCAAGAATGGATGTCCTGAAACCGGTTGGAAAGAAATATGTAATGTGATGTAATGTATACAGCACCAATATCCATTTCCCAAGCCCCATGGACTTCCTTACATGGCGGACAGAAAAAACAACGATTAACAATAGGATTCAATAGTCTGATGTCACGTCCGCCACAACAACCAGCAGCTTGGTTAAAAAAAGAGCATTGGTACTTTTAATTCTTCATGTTGGCTAGAACTTTTTCACATGTCATGTGATCAGAATGTATAAAAGTCAAAACATGATCAGATTCATAATGTTTTTCTCCTCTGGATACACTTTTATGCTCGTCGGAGAAGTATTTCATAAATTACCAAGTTACTATGAGTCATTACGAGGGAAGTGACGTCACGACTGTTGAATCCTATTGCGTCCGGTTATCAGACCTGCAAGTATGCTCACGTCGACACAGTTGGACTCATGGTTAACATACCGCGTTTTTTCTCCCGGTTGTAGTCGTCCTTACACACAGACAGAAAGTTGGACAGTTTCTTCTGGTAGGCCCACTCGGCCGTTCTTGAAGGAGGCTTCTCCATGATCTCCAGGAGTTTGTCGGTGTTCAAGTCCGCTATATCGTTCATTGTCGTTCTGGCAGCTGGTGGGAAAGAAAAACGCATAGGGAGGTTTAGGACATTTAATGGGCATGATCTATATTAACTTTCCATGTGCTTGAGGTCATTGGTCACATTGCAAAATGTGCTAAAAGTGACCCACTTAATTAAAAGTGTTCACAGCTTTTTAAATATCTAACATCACGATTGGTCATTTGATTCAGCTTGACACATGGGTATGTTTATAACATTTGTAAACAAAGTAGCGTGTTTACATTTTTAAAGAAATATCCAATCGTTGGACAGCAACAAATCATGTGATTGATGACCTGGTTGGACGAAAACATGAATATTGATAGCTCCCATTCTCCTCTATGTGACTACTCACCTCAAAATAGTATCCTGTCCGAGTGAATGAACTTGCAGTGGAGAAATAAACTAGAAAAAGAGCTAGAGCATTTATATTGAGCAATATCCACTAAACGTACTCAAATCGCTTTACAAGGGGTCCCTGGACAACAGCAACACTTAACATGTATGACGGGACATGACGCCTGTTAGGCGATATTACAATTTTTTTCCGGACAGAGACAACGCTGTTAACGGTCAGGTACTCTTTTTACACTTGAGTACGGTGATAGAAAGTGAGTAAAGAGCCTTTTCCAAGGGCTCAACTATGCGCCGAGCGAGGCTCGAACCCAGTACCTTCCGGTCCGAAAGCGAGTGTCATACCACTAGACCACAAAGCCGCACATAATAATCAAGTCCCTTGTCCTTGACCCTCCAATGTTTTGGCTTGTCCGATCGGTCATTATAATTTAGCAAATATTGACAGTGGTTGTTAAACTTAGCGAAGGACACACATATTATTATTAGAAACATTAATTCCACCCGTCAGAAAATACAGAAAGCTTTAACGTTTATTGTCGGATTAATGTAACTGTTGCTGCTGGAAGCTAGAAAAAATATATAACAATTTGAACTTGAATGTAAGCTTCAATTTAATAAACGAAAACAATTATTGTGGACATTTCGGGTTTCCCTTTTATCTACAAAACAGGATGAATGAAACACTACAGACAAATGAGATTATTGAGATAATGTTATCTCATTCGTCTGTAGTTTCATTCATCCTGTTTTCTTGATAAAAGGGAAACTCGAAACGTACATATTATCTGTTTTCGTTTATTAAGTTGAAGCTTACATTCAATTTCACATTGTTAATAGAATCGAGTGAGATCTATTGCCTGAGTGGCCGTCTGAAAAAAATGATAAGGATCAACATGACATCCATGTCATTCTTTGAACTGATAGTAAACAACCAGCTATTTCTGTCCGAGTGAGTCACAAGTCTGGTCAAAAATCTAATTTTTAAAAATTAGCGCTGCCAGATGGTCAGATTTCTTCGTGGCTAATTTTGACTTCAAATATGGTCAAATGAAATCTAACGTGACCAAAAAATTACAAACACTTTACCCCTCTTGAAAAATTCATCGGTTTTGGTAATTCAAAAAAAGAAAAGAAATTTTTTAATGACCAGACAGGAAATAACAAATAGAAAAGTATAAATACAGAAAAAAATAAAAATAAAAATTAATGATAGAAATTTGATTTTTCATGTAGTCAATTTTGGTCAATTTGGCCACACACGTGGCCATCTGATAGCCGGGTACTCATCCACATATGAGTCCAGTGGGGTAACGTGTGCTAAGTACCTTACGTAACGTCGGGACCCAAAATTTCCACGATAACTGTCCCTCATAAAGATACTGACAACTGACCAAGCATATCATTGCTTGACTTTTAGACACCGTATCCGTGAGACATCCTGCCATACCATAATATGATCCAAGATCCCAAAACAGTAATATTTGAGGATGATTTAGTTTTAAAACTGACTTTACAGTCAAAACTATCAGACTGAGGTTGAATTAATATATTTTATTAAAAAAATACTCATCATCATCATCATCATCATCATCATCATCATCATCATCATCATCATCAACATCATCATCATCATCATCATCATCATAATCCTCCTCCTCCTCCTCCTCCTCCTCCTCCTCCTCCTCATCATCATCATCATCATCATCATCATCATCGTCATCGTCTTACATTGCCTGTTGACATAAGGGTGGTCGGTTCTGTATCCTCCACAAGCAAATTCATAAAAGTTTTCACAGGGGTCGACTGAGGTATTCATCAACCGTATTGAACGAGCAGCTGTCTTCATGCATTCTTTGGACACACAGAAATGTTTGTCTGGCAGAGAAAGATAATAATTTAATTGTTAGATAAAGTTCCATTGACATTAAATCGATTGCAAACACAATCATAATATTGTACGTCATTGACTTGTAGCATACGCTTTCATTTGAGTTCATTAATATAGTGCAATATCCACTAAACGTGCCCAAAGCGCTTTACGAAGGGTCCCTGACCAACAGCAACACTTAACAGATGAAACGAGACATGATGTCTGTTAGTCGATTTTACAAGAAAACCATTTTACAGCTGAGTACGATGAGAGAATGGGAGAATGCTATTAAAACCGGGTTAAATTCCGGCTCCATGGGCCCGATAGTGGCACTGAAGGACTACTTCATATCTCGTCCTATGTGTTTGGTTTTGGCTCGGGACCATTGATTTCTCCTAATTTCAGTAAGCCATGCTCGGGAGAGCAGCACTATGAGTAAATTCAGTGGATATTGCAGAATTATAGGGACATCATGGCTCTGGGGTACTTTCATTACTTCGTTTTACTTTACTCGAAAGGTACCGAGTTCGACTACTCGCTGCGTTGTGTGGCCTTGAGCAAGTCACCTCGCCTTAGCTCAGTTTGCGGCCCTGCACTGCGGCTGACACCTGAGTTATTCCAGTCTTCCTTTGGAATAGATCCTGAAGAAAAATTTCTCCTATGGGATGAATAAAGGAATTTAAAAATTTTTTTAAATATATTTTTTAAATATATAAACTCAAGGGGCCGAGTGGTTAAGTCATTGTACTGTAACCCGGAAGGTCCCGGGTTCGAGCCCCGCTTCAGGCACTTTCGATTTTTTTCTTGGGCAAAATTATTAACCCCCAACATGCTAAATTTGGACAACATTGGTGATTCCTGCTTGCATCAGACATCTTTTTTTTCGTCCTTCATGGGATGCCTTATGGTGTCGTGGCGGAAGGGCATAATTAGATTCAATAGTCTGATGTCACGTCGCCCAGCAACGGCGAGCAGTGTGGCTCTAAACAAACAAAATCGGTACTTTTTATTCTTAATGCTGGCTAGAACTTTTTATGTCATGTGATCAGAATGTATAAAAGTCAAAACATGATCATATTTATAGTGTTTTTCTCGTCTGGATACACTTTTATACTCTCCGGAGAAATATTTCATAAGGGCATCCGCCATTGTTCCGATAATTTAGAGCCAGTTACTAAGTTATTATGCGTCATTACGAGGGAAGTGACGATATGACTGTTAAAGGCTATTAATTATAAACTCAAATTATTATTACAAATATAGACATACTCATGACGACGGCGGCACTTTGGCTGCTTCCCCCGTTCCCAGCCTCGTTGTCTGACTTCTCCCTGGCGTAGAGGCCAATGAACAGGATACACATGACGAATAGGAACAAGGCAACAGCCGCTATGATGATCTCCCTGATGGCAAAACTCCATTGCTTTACATTGACAACCCCGACGATGGGCGCCTTGTCAAAAGTCTTGAATTGGTCAGCCATCTTGTTGTTGTTTGTGGTGGTGGGGGTGGTGGTGGTGGTGGCGGTGCCCTGGGAAACGTGAACGTTTGAGAGGCTGATGTCGTCAAAGGAAGCCAGGTTCTGCTAGTTCTGTCCTTGTCTTTTTGGGGGAAAATAATAATAATAATAATAATAATAATAATAATAATAATAATAATAATAATAATAATAATAATAATAATAATAATAATAATAATAATAACAATAATAATAATAATAATAATAATAATAATAATAATAATAATAATAATAATGATGATGATGATGATGATGATGATGATGATGATGATGATGATGATGATGATGATGATGGTGATGATGATGATGATAATCGTGTGACTCTACGTTAAGTTTTTTGTTGTTGTTGAAGGGAACAAAAACAAATTCTTTTAATTGGAATCACAATTTAATTTTAATGTTAATATCTCATTATGGCCTCTGGTTTAATAATCTGTGAGCTGATTGGGCAAAACCCGTCGGATGTCGTACGAATTTGTTTTGAGATACGATTGCAAAGGGAGACCACAAAAAGGAGCACACAAGTCACAACATTAAATTTATCGAGTTATTCCCCTCAGCACATAGTTTGTCAAAGATCAATATAAAAATATGACAGTAGAAGGTCATATATCATTATAAAGAGAGGAGGAGTTTTTAGAAAAAACGGTACAGATTAAACTACTTCCAAAATCTGAGCGATCTCGTCCAACCAAGTCATCGATCACATGACATATTGCTCTTCTACGATTGGATATTCAAACGCGCTTCTTTGTTTGTGAAAGTTGTAAACTCACCAATGGGTCAAGCTGAACAACATGATATTCCGAAAGCCGTGAACATTTTTAGTATGTAGATTATTTTGAGCACATTTTGCAATAATATGACCAATGAATCGAGCCTACGTACACTTATTTTCAGGTCTGATAGGCCAATTCCTCATGGGCTCATTTTTGTAATGGAAATCTCAAAAAAAAAATGACGCAAAATATTGTCCATAAATAATAATAATACAAGACATTTATAACGCGCATTTTCATCACTGGGTGATGAAATATATCAATATAGCGTAAAAATAATAATGATGATGATGATGATGATGATGATGATGATGATGATGATGATGATGATGATGATGATGATGATGATGATAACGATTATACCAAAATGTTTAACTAGGCCCATAGGTGGGTAGGTATAAACGTTTAAGGGTACACATTGATCGTTGATATAGTGTGTGTGTGTGGGGGGGGGGGGGGGGGGAGTCATACAATCAAGGATGACGATAGTGGCTTGAATGACCCAATCATGACGTATACTAGTTTACAGGTCTGACAAGCCGAACTCTTATAGGCTCATGGTTGGATGGGAAATAGGGATCAAAAGTGTGGTGTCAAAACTCATAGCATCCGCCGGCAACGTCATGACTGGGTCATTCAAGCCACTATCATCATCCTTGATTGTATGACCCCCCCCCCCCTATAGATAGAACGAAGATGACGTCACTCAAGCCTTTGTTATTATATTTTGCCATCCGCGTTTGTGAGTGATTCTCACTAAACTGTATTAACTAGACTATAAAAGTTCAAGGTTACACATAGTTTTGTGTGTTGGTCCGTTATACTACCGGATGGCAACGTTGTGAACTTCTTAGCCAAGTGCATACTATCTATATCAACGATCAATTTGTAAAGTGAAACACTGAGGCAAAGAGGAAGAAAATACCTTAACAAATCTACCATATTATAAAAAAAAACTTTTAATAAATTTTGACCAGAAAACTCGTCCTCAAATACCAATGGATTAATCCGACCCTAAATTCTTTCTAACTAAAACCTGACTCCCAAATCTTGGACAAAGGAAAGCCTCAGTTAACCTTTACCGCCACTCCCTAAAACGCACCCTATTCACCACATGTGTGGTCTTTTAGACCCGCCTATAGCTAAATAGAGATTTATTTCTTACGTCTCATTCGCCACTCGCGGGTCCTCTTAGACCCGGTGACTTGGGAAGAGAGAAGTATTTTGTGCCACCGATTTGCCACACGCGAGGTCTTTAGGACCCAGCCTCTCTCTCTCTCTCTCTCTCTCTCTCTCTCTCTCTCTCTCTCTCTCTCTCTCTCTCTCTCTCTCTCTGAATAATATTAATAATAGTAATAATAATAATAATAATAATAATAATAATAATAATAATAATAATAATAATAATAATAATAATAATAATAATAATACGGTAATAATGGTGATGATGATGATAATATAACAATATAATAATAATAATAATAATAATAATAATAATAATAAATAATAATAATAATAATAATAATAATAATAATAATACGGTAATAATGGTGATGATGATGATAATATAACAATATAATAATAATAATAATAATAATAATAATAATAATAATAATAATAATAATAATAATAATAATAATAATAATAATAATAATAATAATAATGATGATGATATTAATTTGATAATAATTTGTGTGTTGGTACGTTATATTCGGCTGGTGATGTTGCGAGTTTTAAAAAATAAATAAACGCACAGCATCATCTGCAGGTTTGATATCCCAATTCCTTATGGGCTCATTGTGTTGTAACGGAAATCTAAATAGGATTCCACAGTCTGACGTCACGTCCGCCTAGTGCTGAGGAGGTTTACATTCATGTTCCGTTTGGTCTGGTAGCTCACCAGTGTGGTGCTGTCCTTGAATGCAAACATGGATTGGTGAAGGGAGAGATGCTTTTTGTCCTTAAATATCTGAGGCAAAAACGTCTTGTTCCTCCTTACTGTCCCCAAAAGAGTTAGCTTTTGGCGCAGCAGTTTTTGGGACAGCTCGAAGCCTGTGAAGTAATTGTCACTGTCACAAGTGACGTTCCTTCCAGACTGAAAATAGCGCTGGACCAGAACAGTAGATGCTCCAACACTGCTGGCTGTTTTGGGCTGTGTTCCCTTTCCAAGATATGGTATGCCGTAGCACGGAAAGGCGTTGGCGGCATCACACACCCAAAATATTTTGATGCCATACTTGTCAGGCTTCGAGGGGATATACTGCAGAAAGGCACAACGACCACGGAAATTGACAAGTTGCTCGTCTACTGTGAGGGCTTCTCCCGGCGCATAGTGCATCTGAAGGGCAATCTGGAACTTCTTCCAAATGTCCCTGATTGGAGCAAACAGATCCCTGGCTCTTCGTTGGCTTCTCGTCAAACCGCATGTAAGTCAAAAGAGACGAAAAACGGTTCCGAGAGAAACAAGCCCGTAAAATTTGCAGTCCATCCAAAACATCGAACAACATCTTTATATTTGTCATGTTTTCCTTCCTGGAGCCTGCATACAGCAAGCACCCAATAAGGGCAGAGATCTCATTACTTGTGCAGACTGTCCATTTCATGCCTTTCACCCTCCTCCCTTCAATATTTGTGTATTTTACGCACTCGTCGATCATGAACGCCGTGAAAAACAGCAGAAAGGCGCTCTCTGGTGTCTCCACATGTCCTGTTGCGGGAGTGCGGTCATGAGGTAACCTCAAAATATTGCGGGCTGGCGTTTTCGGTAGCTGCAGGTTTGGTCTTACTCCAATCTACCATCCATGACTTGTAGCAGCCAGCATCTGAAGCGATGTCGTTGGCAACCACGGGCAACAGCTCGGTGTTGGTTGCAACCACAGGCAATAGCTCGGTATAGCTGGCAGTCTGCAAGTCATTATCATCCTCATCATCCTCATCATCACCATCATCCCCACCAACTGCTTCGTCCATTTCACCATCCTCAACGTCAAACTGATTCTGAAATAAATCTTCTTCAGATGAAGATTCCTCTTCAGAGCTGTTCTCCGGCTCAACAGACAGGAGTTGTTCCCATATATTTCTGTCCGCCATTCACTGTTAAAACGAGAAACGTAATTTACTTTAGTTATTGAGTCCATTGAATGATAAAGAACTATGATACAGAGTCTATCCCGGTTTAGTAACGTTAAATGGACTGATAGCATTTGGTATCACAAGCATGACGATGGCTTGTACCGTATGAAGGGACCCCACCACCCATTACTGTTGATAGAAGCCAACATGGAGAGATTGTGTGGAAATAACTAGAAATAATCTGACTCACACTGAAACCCAGGATTATTGGATCTGTTCACTATCAGCAAAAATCATAGAGGCTAGCTAATCTATTATCATCTTTATTTCTTTTTACAACACACTATGTGTCCGTGTCTCCTGAAAAGAACCAACGTGTAAAACCTGCAATGTCCTTACCAACTTCATCTATGCACATGAACTGGCTGCTAAGTAGTAGGACTAGTTTGGGTTACGTCATAACCATATTGTACTAGTTTATACAGCTAATGATGAATTTATACTAATTACTCACCTCAATAGGCAAAATACAAAACTGGCAATTGTAGTTGTAGAAATATATCGATATTTTGTAAAAGCAGAAGAAATAATATTTGTAAACTGTCGCGGGCAAAACGAGTAGAAAAGGTCATGAGTACACATGACATAGACTAACCACGGCTAGGTCAGGTCATGACTCGGCGCATTCTTTTAGGACACAACAAGATTATTTTGTGGAATCATGCCAAAATCGACGTTCAAAAATAACCCTTACAACCAATTGATACCAAAGTCAGAAAGTGCACTATAAATTAGTATTGCGTTGATCACTCTGTTGTATTGTAAATACAGAAACATCTGTGTAAATAGTAATCTATTAAGACATTCTCCTTGCCACTATTCCAATAGACTTATACAAAATATCTATAAATTTTGCTTTTGGCAAAAAGAATGCCAAATTGGCAACCATAGTTGATACGTGAGTAAGTGACACGTCGGGCACGCGGGTGGCGAACGTATTCCTCTCTTCGCTTGTCGGCGGGTCTGAAAGACCACGCGAGTGGCGAATGGGGCATGAGGAATAAAACTCTCTTTGTGCGTTACCGGGTCTAACAGACCCCGCGAGTGGCCGCGCTAAAGAATTTTATAGGGTTGTGAAAAAAAATCATATAAAATACAATTTCCATGAAAATTAAAAAAAAACTCAATCCACATAACAAAAAATGGTTGAAGGAAGCATATCTAGAGTTTCAAGTTTTTATTTACTCATTCAAAGACACAATGACAGAATATGTACTTGGGGTGGGTCTAATAGACCCACGAGTGGCGGTAAAGGTTAAACTTTTATTTTTAGAAAGACGATGGTCGTTTTATTCGATCGGTATTATTTGAAGGACGATTTTTCTGGCCAAAATTATTAATGTGTAGACAAAAATGAGATAACAATCGCATTCCATTAACAAGAATTCCATGTCATGGTTGAAGGTATTAATTATTTATCACGTAACGCCAGGCCAAGGTAGATGACCTCATATCGTCACACCTAATTAGGCTAATCTACCTGTCCACTGAGAAAGTGATACTAACCTGATAGAAGTTGTAGACTGTGAAAAATAAAGTAATGAATAAAATTAAATATAATGGCTTCGAAAAGAGCAAAATACTCACATTTTTAAACTTTATTTTTTTTGGTTGTTTAGTGCCTTTTACAGTTCACAGCTGTGCTTCTATATCAGTTAAGTATCGCTTTGAAATAATTACCAACGTTATAAATGTATAAATAGGAATAATACGTAAAGACTGGAACGGTGGCCTTAGACCAGAGCTGTCTACTTGTGCGGCTATGTGGTCTTGTGGTATGACACTCGCTTTCAGATCGGACGGACATGGGTTGGAGCCTCGTTTAGTCCTTGGAAAGGCTCTTTATTCACATTCTCTCACCGTTCTCAGGTGTAAAATGAGTACCTGGCCGTTAACAGCGTTGTCTCTGTCGGAAAATAAATTGTAATATCGCTCTAACAGGCGTTGTGTCTTCCAAGGGAAGACTGAATAACCCAGGCGTCTGCCGCAGTGCAGAGCCGCAAATTGAACTCGGGCGGGGTGACTTGCTCAATGCCACATTGCGCAGCGGCGGGTGATCGAACTCGATTACCTTTTGGGTACGAAGCAAAGACCGTAGCCGTATCGCTGAGCCACGCTGCCCCCTTCAAATGCTCCAAATTCTTGAATACAGGTTCTAAGGAACTAAACTTTCCTTTTCAACAAAATTTATTTAGTCAAAGAGGCGAGTGCAGTTCTGTAGCTTGAGCCAAAAATTCGTGTTTCTTCGAATTGTTCGTGGTACTAGGCAGGTCTGCCATAAACTGCCTAAAATGGCAAGAATTGTAGTGTAAATGGTGCTGCTCGAAGCTCAAAGAAGTACATAACAATGTGAAATTGATTATAAGCTTCAATTTAATATACAAAAAAACCCAGCTCAAATGGACTTTTCGGGTTTCCCCCTTTATCAACAAAACAGGATTAATGAAACACTACAGACAATGAGATAATGACATTATCTCACTGTCTGTAGTGTTTCATACATCATGTTTTGTTGGTAAAGGGGAAACCCGAAACGTCCACAATATGATGATAATGAGTTGGATGAGGAGGAGGATGATCGAAATTAGAAAATAACTCTCCATTCTCATGGGGTTTATAGCTCTGAAGGACGACATAACTTACTGGGAAATGAAACTTTATAGTTTGTGTTGAGGTGAAAACAAGTAGAATGCTCCATCCACTCCACTACAGGCGGCACGCATGAGACAAAAAAGTAAGTAGTCATTCAGAGCCATAGGTGAGAGAAAATCTCGACTGCACCCGGGATCGATCTCGGTCCCATTGTGTGTGAAGCCAGTGCTCTAACAACTTAGCTATCGGGACCCCCATGACACAAAAAGAAACCCAAATACATTTGCTCTAAAGTCTAGTAGACTTTCCATCATGCTGTCTGACTCGATGGTCGTTCAGCTTAGGACACAATGAGGTGATAACAAGGAAGATAATTGAGGTTAAGATAATTTGTTGGTAACCCCCCTTTACTCCCCCCCCCCCCCCCCTTCTCCCCACCTATCCACTCCCACCACAGACAAAGAATTAAACTCGGTTTACATCAGACAAAATCATGTACACGATCCTTTATGGTGAGGTCAAGTTGTCAGGGTATATAGTAGTGCCGCGCTGAGGACCGGACCGAGGACCGGTCCCACGGTCTTTTAGCTGTGAACCGTGGTCCGGTCCCAAAGAGGAAGACCGCCGGCGGTCCTCACTTCTTATCACCTTTCAACGGTCTGGCGCCATACTACTTCCCCAGCGATTCGTTGCCTCGGTCCTTTGCCTATCTTCCACCAATCACCACCCATCCCACTTAATTAATCGCACCCACCCCCCTTTGCCATACACTAAACGACACAGACGACCATAGAGGCAGACGACCACCTCCCTCCACTCCGCAAACCGCCCTTTCGTGTGTGAGATGGGGGGGGGGGGGGGGGGGGAACAGGAGGCGCACGCCTTGGACGATTCCATTATACGGGGTAAATTTCAAAATTTACTACACCATAATGATCGCAATGACAATGATCTATGATGAAGGCATGACCCCTCTTCTCTAATGGGTTATTGTTTGAAATGTATGTGACTACTAAAGATGTGTGTGTGTGTGTGTGTGTGTGTGTGTGTGTGTGTGTCTCAAACCTAGCAAGTTGCAAGTCTGATTTTTTGTTTTCTTTTGTCCATCTCTTGTCGCCACTCCTTTCTATCGCATTGTTGTCATTTAAAATAATACAATAATATTAAAATTTCGTTTGGTGTTTTAACTAATCAAATAATATGAGTTTCATTAGTTTCTTTCTTCCAAAAAAACCAGTTATAACGTCTGTATTTTTAAAAGGTCCAATAGAATATTTGGGGACCCCGATAGCTCAGTTGATAGAGCACTCTCTTTATACGCAAAGGGCCAGAGATCGATCCCGGGTGCAGTCGAGTTTTTTTCTGAATCCCTGTCTACTCAGCAGTGAATGGGTAGCTGGGTTTGTTAGATCTGGCGAAAAGTCACCATCGACCCCACTTATTACTTATTACTTATTACCGCATCCACCCCCTCTTATTATAACTTCACGTCTCTCTCTTACTCTTCAATGCTCGCTGCCCTCTCATGTGTGTGTGTGTGTGTGGGGGGGGGGGGGGGGGGTAGGAGTTGCGTGTGTGTATAAACGCCACGAACAACTCGATCAACGCCTTGGGTGATTCCATTATCTCCGTTAATGGGGATAAATTTCAAATTTTATTCACGCTAAATTATCGAAGTAACAATGAAGTACTGTGATCAAATAAAGAAGGCATCACCCCTCTTCTCTAATTAGGTTACAATTTGAAATGAGTGTGACTACTCCGTGTGTTTTACTCCTGTAGACCACGGTTTTCATCGTGTAGCGGTCTTTAACGGTTCAAGAATGAACGATCCCATGGTCCCAAAGGTCAAAACGGTCTCTCAGGAATGTTCAATGTCGAAAAGGACCGCCGGTCCTAGGACCGGTCCTTGCGGTTTTCATTTCCCAGGGACCGTAGGACCGTGGTCCTTAAGCTTGCCAAGGACCGCCCCGCACTAGTATATAGTATGCCGTGGGATAAAACCCACCCCTGTCTTACTACTCCTGACTCAGCTGATCACGTCGCCTCTCGGTTTCTATTGGATTACCGCTATTTTAAAAGGGGGGAGGGGGGGGGGGGGGGGTCAGTATCTCAGTTGGTAGAACACTCACTTAACATACAAAGAGACTAAGATCGATCCCGGGTGCAGAAGAGATTTATTTTTTCTGACCCCCTTGTCCATCCAACAGTGTTTGGGTGGTTGGTTCTGTTGTTGATCTAGTGGAAAGTGCCCGGATAAACTCTGTCTTCGTGGGTCAAATGGCTCAATAGGACTACTACTTTAGTGTAAGGAGTGTAAAAAAAAAGAACTGAGCTTTTATATAGGGCAATATCCACTAAACGTGCTCAAAGCGCTTTACAAGGGGTCCCTGGCCAACAGCAACACTTAACATGTAGGACGGGACATGACGCCTGTTAGGCGATATTACATTTGTTTTCGACAGAGACAACACTGTTGACGGCCAGGTACCTGAGTACGGTGAGATAATGTGAGTAAAGAGTCTTTTCCAAGGACTCAACTATGCGCCGAGCGAGGCTCGAACCCAGGACTTTCCGATCCGTAAGCGAGTGTCATACCTCTAGACCACTTAGCCGACTACTACTTTAATGTAAGGGGACAATGTACTCTCTACTTTCTTTATCATTCTAATAGATTATGTAAAATTCAAATTCCATATATGATGATATTCATTACTTTAATCAACGAAAGTTATTTTATACTGAGTAATATCTACTTAAATAAATGTGCTCAAAAGACTATGCAACCGGTCACAAGCCAACAACAACATATGTATTGTGTTATCGTAATAGGGATATTTTCGACAGGAATTTTTTCGCCGTTGTACCACTAAAAGGTTACTAATTCGTACGATAAGAAAAAGACAATGCAATTGTTAGGGCATCTAAATCAACATAAATGTATTGAACATCTTGCTCTCACAGGAAAGATAGAAGGTTAAAAAAGTAAAGGAAGACCAAGAAAAACGTATTTGAATAGTTTGAACAGCTGGGTGACAAAGAAAGAGAAGAGGAATGCTAGCTTTTTGAGGTTATCTGATCAGAGGGATCAATGGCGTACCATGATCACCGATGTCTGGCACAGACTTGGTACTTGAAGAAGAAGTAGAATTGATATTATTACTTCGGCAATCTAGGGACTGAATTAATCAGGAAATACATTCACTCAATTAGTTTGGGATCCTTTGTAACGCGATTTCAGCAAACAATCTTGTGAATTAATGCCTTATTTAAATTGTTATATTTTTGTGGTAGATCTAGATAGTTTAAGGGCTCTTTAAAAAATAAAATAAATCATCTACATTGAAATTGGTGGAAGTCTCCATTCAAATTGTTGATAAAGTGAAAAACCTTGGCACATTCTTAGACTCTGGACTGTCGATGGAGCATCAGGTTAATAATTTGGTTAGATCTCTCTTTTTCCAACTAAAAAAGATTGCTTCCATTAGAGGTTCATATCTGAGGATGTGAACAAACACCTGGTTGTGTCCTTCGTACTATCGAAATTAGATTATTGCAATGCTCTGTTGTTTGCCGTTTCGCAATATAATCTGAGACGTCTTCAGATTGTCCAAAACAGCGCTGCCAGATTCATGAAGCGTAGGTGCGATTCTGTCAGACCTCTGCTTCATGACCTGCACTGGCTACCTGTTGAGAAAAGGATTAAATTCAAAGCTTGTGTTTTAGTGTATCGTTGTCTTGAAGGTACTGCCCCTTCCTACATTTCGGAACTAATTGAAATATATTCAAAACCCCGCAAATTACGTTCGGCCAGTGATTCCACCAAACTAGTTACAGTTGTCCCTCGAATACGGAAAAATGCTGGAATGAGATCCCTTTCTCATTTCGGACCCTCTGTTTGGAACGCCTTACCACAGATCATTCGTGAAAAAGAATCTTTGTCTATTTTTAAACGTTCGCTTAAAACATATCTGTTTCGTCTTTAGTAGATGTTATGAGAAGCAAGATAGGTCTGTCTGGTTTCTATTGGGAGTTGTCTCTCTCTCTCTCTCTCTCTCTCTCTCTCTCTCTCTCTCTCTCTCTCTCTCTCTCTCTCTCTGTGTGTGTGTGTATGCTTGTCTGTGTGAATGACTATGTGTCAGCCAAAGTAATTTGTAATTTAAGCGCTTAGAGTCTGGTGTCTCGGAGTTATAGCGCTATATAAGTTTTCAGCATTATTATTATTATTATTATTATTATTATTATTATTATTATTATTATTATTATTATTATTATTATTATTAAGTCAGATGGGAGGGGGAAGGGGTGTGGTTAGGGGAGGATGTTGACCTTTCCTCTTAGCAAGGTTGAATATATTATATCATAATATGCTAATATCACGGAGGAAAAGAATTTAAATCTTAAGCTAATATTTGATGTTTGATTTATGGTAACAAGTTGTGGCTCTGTCGCTATATAATATGAAAAGGACTGCGTGTGTGTGTCCTCTTGGAAAAACACGTCTAAAACGTTGGTTGGAAAACACGTCATTTAAATAAATACACTATTGAGCTTTTGTATAGCCCAATATCCACTAAATGTGCTCAAAGCGCTTTACAAAGGGTCCCTGATCAACAGCAACACGGAAGATGTAGAACGAAACATGACGTCTGTTAGGCGATATTTCAATTTTTTTGGTTTAACAACGCCACTACCACATTAACCCATTAGTCTGTAGTGTTTCATTCATCCTGTTTTGTTAATAAAGGGGAAACCCGAAACGTCCATGTTATCTGTTTTCGTAATTAAATTGAAGCTTACATTCAATTTCACACTGTTATTTATTTCTTCGAGCTGCGAGCAGCAACATTTACAGAAGAGTTTATAATGAGGGCTATCTTTCTTTGCTGGTGGACATTTAATTTTATAGGGAATCCAACATAATTTGATCGTGTTGTGATCAAATATTTTCATAAGAATTCTTCTGCTCCGGGGAAGTGGCAATGGTGTTTTAAAATAATAGACTCCAATAATAGACTCCATTAAAATAGGGGGGAATGTTAAGCGGAAGAAGCGGTTTGGAAATGAAATGGCATATTTATGTGCAGAATAATAATAGCATTATGATAATGCAATTTTATGTATATTTATTTAATACATTATAAAACATTCCTCTCCCTCCTGCTAATAAATGGGTTTTATAATATCCTGTTTATCTCTTGTGCGGCTATGTGGTCTTGTGGTATGGCACTTGCCTTCGGATAGGAAGGTCCTGGGTTCGAGTCTCGATCTGAGTGGCTCATATGTGAGTCCTTGGAAAAAGTTTACTCACATTGTCTCGTCCCAAATATTAAGAGTTGCTGTTAGTTTGGAACCCCTTGTAAAGCTCTTTGAGCACATTTAGTCGATATTGCGTTATATAAATACTTAAGATTTGTTGTTTGTTGATGGGATCTTTGTTGTAAAGGAAATCTAAAAGAATGACGCAAAATGTCCATTACAACAACGTTAAACTAGGCCCATAATAAGTGTGTTCGGATGTCAGACCTGCATATATGTACACGTCGATCAAGACATAATACCGTTTTGAGACGGATGGTCACAAATACCGTGGTGGTGACAAAAGGGGTCAGGAAATTGAATGACGATATTTACGTGCTGCATATATATGGATTATTATGATAATGCAATTTATGTTTATAATATAACAATAAATGACAATAAACTAAAAAAAAAGAACCAAACAAAACAAAAACGTGAGCTTTTATATAGCGTAATATCCACTGAACGTGCTCAAAGCGCTTTACAAAGGGTCCCTGACCAACAGCAACATGTAACACAAGTAGAACAAGACCTGATGCCAGTTAGGCGATATTACAATTTTTATCCGACAGAGACAACGTTTTTGACGGCTAGATACTCATTTCACACCTAAGTACGGTGACAGAATATTAGTAAAACGCCTTTTCCAATGACTCAACTATGCACCGAGCGAGGCTCGAACCCGGACCTTCTGATCCGAAAGCGAGCGTCATACCACTAGACAACATAGCCGTACATAGGAAATGGACTTCATTCCAATGTTTAAAAACATATAATGAAGACGTTTCGGGTATTCCCTTTGTCAGCAAATCACGATGAATGAAACACACAGTACCTAAATAATACCGAATATTGTATACAAAGAAGCTCTCTAGATTCCTGTATTTGTTTTACTGTTTTATGTTCTTTGTTTACTAACCAGCAAAAATGTTTCTGTTCATTTGTTGCTCATTGGCTCATTTATATTTTTACTTCGAAGGGGGGGGGGGGGGGGGCATATATATATATATATATATATATATATATATATATATATATATATATATAATATATATATATATTTATATATATATATATATATATATATATATATATATATATATGTGTGTGTGTGTCTGTCTTTTCCGACAGAGACAATATGTATGTATCTTATATATATATATATATATATATATAATATATATAATATATATATATATATATATATTACGTTTAGTGGATATTGCGCGATATAAAAGCTCTTTTTTTCATACACACTCAACACAAAAATAAATTTTAAAACACAAACTCAAAAACCATATGTACATGCTAACCATAAATTTGTTCAGGAAAACAAGCTGTACAAATCAGCATTAAGTTGACATTTAAGTATTTGCGACATTAAGAAAATTGATCGCATAATTGATAAAGCCAGGAGTTATACTCACCCAATTTCTAATGTGGAAGAACTGTTCAAAGAGATTTTGTCTAAGTAAAATGGAGAAAGTTATGAAGGATGGCGATCACCCCCTTCACAAATATATTATGTTCACCACAAGGAGCCGTCGCCTTATATCTATAAAAACAAAGACAACACGTCACCTTAATTCATTTTTGCCACATGGTGTTCGAATTTTTAACGCGTAACTGTGAGCTAAATTAAATACTATCTTTTAAATATACACACACAAGTTCGTACTAAAGGCCAGAGGTATGGCCTATCTCAATTTATCAAATTAATATATAAAGTGTTGCTATTGGTTCTTGGTTGTATATATATATATATATATTATATATATAATATATATATATATATATATAAATATATATATATACATTGTCGCCATAGATTCTCAACTTTGTGTTTATACATTTTCATGCATGCCACGTCTGTAAACGAATTTCCATTTTTTTTTTTTTGGATGAATGAAGTATATCTTATCTTATCTTATCTTATATCCATTTGTCATAGATTTCCTTCAAATTTTGTGAGGTACAAGACAGATATGAACAATTAAAATGCTAATTTTATCAAACAATTCGAACACTATTTTTTACAATACAAAGATGTCGATTACTCGATCAGTGATAGCTATACATAATATGTTTATAGACAAGCCTTTTTACTTATTGCCTGACGGTGTCACCGCAGGATAATAGGATTCAATAGTCTGATGACACGTCCACCCAGCAACGAGCAGCTTGGTTCTAAACAAATAAAATCGGTGCTTTTTACTCTTCACGCTGGCTAGAACTTTTTCACCTGTCATGTGATCAGAATGTATAAAAGTCAAAACATGATCAGATTTATAATGTTGTTCTCCTCTGGATACACACTTTTATGCTCGTCGGAGAAGTATTTCATAAGGGCTTCCGCTATTCCGATAGTTTAGAATCAGTTACTAAGTTACTATGCGTCATTACGAGGGAAGTGACGCCACGACTGTTGAAGCCTATTGGTAGGTACATATTTGCAAACGAAAGTCCGCGATAACAAGCGAATATTTGGACTCGCTCGAGCGCGTCCGATTAAAAAAAAAAAAGTTTAGCTGTCTTCGTATCGCCACCTCGGGTCAATGACCTGAGAAGAGGAAGCATTGCTATTCTCATTTATTGTCTTCTAGGTAGACAGAGTGCTATCGTTATAAAGAAGGGTGGTCTCCTTGTAGAGTTTATATGATGTTATAGAATATAATATTATATTATTAGACAATGTTTGTAAAATTTATTGCTCGCCATTTAATTTGAATGCTGACCTAGATAGTAAGATATTATGTAACAATTCGTCCTAGAATGATGTTCTGTCGGGAAGAACATGAAGCGTGCGGCTATGTGATCTTGTGGTATGACACTCGCTTTCGGATATGGAAGGTCCTGGGTTCAAGCCTCGCTCAGCGCATAGTTGAGTCCTTGGAAAAGACTTTTCACTCACATTCTCTCACCGTACTCAAGTGTACATTGAGTACCCTGACCGTCAACAACGTTGTCTCTATCGGGGAAAAAATGTAATGATATCGCCTAAAAAGCGTCATGTCTCGTTCTACATTTTACGTGTTGCTGTTGGTCAGGGACCCTTTGTAAAGCGCTTTGAGCACATGTAGTGATATTGCTTTATATAAAAGTTCTAGATTTTAGAAAATGCTCTAGAAGAATAAACCTGAAGTTTACGCTTACCTTATACATGTGTGTATCATTAAATCCCAATTTTTTGTCAATTGTGTTCTTTGTTACGAGCATGTATTAAAGATCCATAAATGCACGATCAAAGTCATCAGTCGTGCTTAATGATCTGCGCGAAAAGTGATTTCGTAACTACACAATTATTAGAGACAGAGAGGCTAGTCACATAAATAGTTAACATTTTAAATACAATTCAATTGTTTTATCTTAATTCTAGTTAATTGTAACGAAAACGTAATTTTATGAATAGCTTTTTTATTTAAAAGGGGCGTATCATTAGGTTTTAAAGCATATGTATTCGATTATAAATCCGTAAAAATTGTTAATTAAAACGTGTTTATAACGCATTGAAAGTGCTTTGATCCTGTGGTATAAATATAATACAACTTGAAAAGGTTTGTAAAATGAAATGTTCGCCATTAATCTACCAGGACAATCACTTTCCGTTGTTAAATAAACGACTCCGATTACCCCGTAGAATGGATTTCCCTAAATTTGAATGCTGACATATGACACATGTTAAAAAAAAAACAAATTAAAAAATATATTGAGCTTTTATATAGCGCAATATCCACTAAACGTGCTCAAAGCGCTTTACAAAGGGGTCCCTAGCCAACAGCAACACTTAACATGTAGAACGAGATATGACGCCTGTTAGGCGATATTATTACGCTGTTAACGGCCAGGTACTCATTTTACATCTGAGTATGGTGAGAGAATGTGAGTCTTTTCCAAGAACTTAACTATGTGCCGAACGAGCCTCGAACCCAGGACCTTCCGATCAGAGAGCGAGACCACATAGCCGCACATGTTATATGACCTTCGTCCCAGAACGGTAACCAACACACAAATTTGTATTATTACACCCAACGTTTATTTATTTACAGGTCTGATAACCCAAATTGTTATGGTCTCATTGTTGTAATGGAAATACGTTCAAACTAAATGCAAAAAAAAAACGAGGTGAGAATAATTTTAAAAATTCGTTCCAAGAAACTGTCGAGCACTCTACATGGTACTAACTCCCCTCAATCATATATATATATATATATATATATATATATATATATATATATATATATATATATATATATCCTTCCCGATCGCAGTGCAATGCCTTGCTTAACCACTCAGTCACTCCGTCCCCTAAAATCAATGTTAAATCAAGCCCATCATTCCGACGGATTATCAGACCTGTAAATATGTGCATGTAGTAGTTCAGGGTCAATGTCTGCAATGCTAAGTGATTGTTTGCAGAAAACAAATAAAATAGAATTACTCGCTTTCCTCCATGAGGAGTATATTCTAATTTGAATATCATTATCTAGAATTTAGATTCAATTTTTCAACATCTAGGTCATCCCGACATTATACTTTAAATAAGAGGGTAGGCCATAAAAATGTGTCACGACAACGTATTAAAGGAACAATGTATAGATAGTATGCGTTTGGCCAAGAAGCTCACAACATTGCCATCCGGAAGTATAACGAACCAACACATAAAACTCTGTGTAACCTTGAACCTTTATAGACTGGATAATACAGTTAAGTGAGAATTACTCATAAACGTGGATGGCAAAAAAAAAAAAAAAAAAAAACAATAACAAAGACCCGAGTGACGTCAACTTAGTTCTATCTATAGAACAAGATGAAATTGACGTCACTTAGCTCTTCCTAAATAGGGAAGAAAAGTGTGGTGCCAAAAAGAAAACCGGTTCATAATTCATAGGAAGTGTAAAACCACTCTGCTGGAGGACTGGATATATACCTTGTGTAATTCATCTTCAGGTGTCAGAGTGATGGCATCTTATTTTCTAGCCTAAATATAAGCTGGACGTCAATAAAGAGCATCCATCTTCGCTCTTTTATGTCCTGTAATCCTAAGAATCTGCTTATCCATCCTGCTACTAAATTAGTTACGCCACCTTTATGTAACCTATTCTTTATAAGTATTACAAAGGACTGTTTACATACACACTCCCAATGATTTAGGAACCAATGGAGTGGAGGGTTTGATGTATAAGTTGTCACTGAAGTAAATATACATTTAAGCTTACAAATTGTTTTTATTTGTTGGTACAATGGGGAAGATCTATATTAACTTTCCGTGTGCTCGAGGTCATTGGTCACATTGCACTATGTGCTCAAAATGACCCACATAGTAAGCGGGATTCGCAGTTGAGAAATGTCCAACGTCACATTTTGCTCATTTTGCTCAGCATGACTCATGGGTAGGTCTACAACTTTCATAAATAAAGCAGCGTGTTTACATTTATTGAGAGATGTCCAATCGTTGTACGAGAAAAAATCACGTGATCGATGACTGGGTTGGACGAAAACATGAAGATAGATCGCCCCATTGATCTGACGTGTAGTACCGTAGCTATCCTTAACTTATAGCCTGACACTGACCAAAAATTTACGTGAAAAGGCAAGTCTTTTGCCACAAAAGAAAACAAATCGTGAGTTGTATTCATTAGTTGAACAAATGGGATCACTTGTTTCCTTGTGCTCTACTAGTGGCCCACATCGTATCCATCGTTAAGTTATTGGCCTGACACGAAGACTTGTCTTTTGACGTCATTATTTGGTTTTTACACCGTCTAGTGAGTTGTTGTTAGTAGTGCTCGAGGAAACAAGTGATCCCATTGGTTGACCTATTGAATACAACTCACGATTTGTTTAATTTTGTGGCCAAAGACTTGTCCTTGGCGTCATTTTTTGGTCAGTGTCAGGCTATAACTTTACGATGACTAAGCCCACACTCCAACTCTTCTGATCTATGTCCGTCGGACCGTATACAAAAAGTCTGCACGTCTAATTGGACCATAAGACAATGAAGACAAATGTGATATAAGACGAATTCTTCGTGAACTTATTAATTAAGGCAAAACAACGTGCACTCATTTACAGGTTTGATGACCCAATTCCTTAAGGGCTCATTATTGTAATGGAGATCTCAAAAAATGACGCAAAATATTTTCCATTACAACAATGTTAAACTAGGCCCATAAAGATGTTGGGATCTCAGACCTGCATATATGTAGATGTCGACGCAAAATGTTCATCCCAACATAGTACCATTTTAAAACGACGGATCACATATTACATCTATTTGAGTCGTGCTGACATACTTAGGGCTGGATTTCGAAGACGTGACAAGCTATAAAAGCTCTATTCAATCCTTTAGGCTCTTGGTAAATAAAGTATTATGCATGCCTTGAAATCCTCAAGAAAAACGGATATGAACGCCCACCGACCTTGACATTGCATTTACGATTATATCAAAGTAATCATTATGTAAATGGTGCTGCTCTTTCGAAGAAATAAATAACAATGTAAAATCGAATGTAAGATTCAATTAAATTAACGAAAACAGATCAAATGGACTATTTCCTGTCCATCAATGTTTTTGTTTATTTATCTTAACAACGCCACTACCACATTATATCATAGTGTCTGTAGTGTTTTATTCATCCTGTTTTGTTGATAAAGGGGAAAATCCGAAACGTCTATTTTATCTGTTTTCGTATATTCTACATTCAATTTCACATTGTTATTTCTATCAAAGTAATCATGAAATTAGAGATCATTTTTTGATGACGTCAATTTAATACATTTTTTTTTAAGAAAAGGAAGAAGAAACGAGCTCCGATGGAGTGTCAGAAGAGTTACAAATGAAGAAAAACAAAACATTGTATCCACTTGAATGATGTTTGTATCTGTAATTCATTTCAAATTATGAACATTAAATTTCTGTTCTGACCCAGACCTAAAATTTGAATTTGACCATTATAAGTAGACCTCAACAAATGGAATTTATATATTTTCCTCTTCAACGTCACAAGAAGAGAGACCAAAGTTTTTATTGTTTCATTGTTATTATAGAATTATTCTCACAAACAACGTATGCATAATTGCAGGTCTGATAACCCGAATTGTAATGGGCTCATTGTTGTAATGGAACTACTCACAAACCAACACAAAATATAGTTCATGACAACAAATCAAGCCCATAATTGCAGCCGGTTATTTAGACCTGCAAACATGTGCCGGTTATTTAGACCTGCAAACATGTGCCGGTTATTTAGACCTGCAAATATGTGCCCGTTATTTAGACCTGGAAATATGTGCCGGTTATTTAGACATGCAAATATGTGCCCGTTATTTAGACCTGGAAATATGTGCCCGTTATTTAGACCTGCAAATATGTGCGGTTATTTAGACCTGCAAATATGTGCGGGTTATTTAAACCTGGAAACTCGTATGTGCCGATTATTTAGACCTGAAAATATGTGCAAGATAAAGATCTGAACAATTTTTGTATGAAAGGTACCAGACAAAGCAAGAAAGAAAAATACCAAAAAAAGAAATCATCCAAAAAAAATCAGTCGACCTCGACTGGGGATCGAACCTTAGACCTTCTGATTACCGGTCAATTTATTTCTTTATCTTACACCGGTGCCTGCTCCTTAATGTCTAAATCAAATATGTGCACATTTCTCTCAAAACAAAACACGGTAACGCCTCCTATAAAACTATAAAATAAAATCCCTTTATTCACTCCATAGGGAAAATGTGTCTTTAGGGTCTATTCCAAGGGCCAGATCTCTCAAACCTGGGAATTAAGGCGTGGTTAGTTTTGTTGTTGTTGCCAAGATGAGGGTCATTTAAATCGATCGATATCTGAAGGGCGAGTTTTCTGTCCAAATTTTTAAAAACGAGTTTTTCTAGAGTACGACAGTTAATTATTGTCAACAAAAAATGGAACATTTGAATGGCAGGCTGTAGAGAGTAGATAGGTACTACACTGAGGTTGACATACTGGGCTGTGTCAATTTCCTTGTGCATACATTGGGGGGTCGACCTGTCGAATAGTTAACCGTGGTAGAGAGTGAAGTCAGGGATTTATACATTTTATTATATATGTTATATACCCAGTGTTTACACGGTGTAATATTGTCGTTTTTATAAGAGAGAGAGAGGGGGAGAGAAAGAGAGAGAGAGAGAGAGAGAGAGAGTGAGAGAGAGAGAGAGGGGGGGAGAGAGAGAGAATGAGTGGGAGAGAGAGAGAGAGAGAGAGAGAAAGAGAGAGAGAGTGGGAGAAAGAGAATGAGTGGGAGAAAGCGAGAGACAGAGAAACAGAGAGAGAGGGAGAAGGGAAGGACATGTACATATTATATATTAATTACCATGTATTTAAACACTGTAATACCGCTTTAATAAGAGAGAGCGAGAGAGAGAGAGAGAGAGAGAGAGAGAGAGAGAGAGAGAGAGAGAGAGAAATAGATAGATATATAGCAGTTTAAGGACTCGCGCAATAATCTCTCACGATATAGGTAGATAGGTAATTTTTGATAGATAGAACGATAGCTATATAGATAGATAGACAGATAGATAGATAGACAGATAGATAGATAGATAGATAGATAGATAGATAGATAGATAGATAGATAGATAGATAGATAGATAGATAGATAGATAGATAGATATAGAGGGATAGAATGATAGATAGATAGATAGATAGATAGATAGATAGATAGATAGATAGATAGATAGATAGATGGATGGGTAGATAGATAGAGAGATAGATAGAGATAGATAGAGAGATAGATAGATAGATGGATAGATATATAGATAGATAGATAGATAGCGAGATAGATAGATAGATAGAACACGATCTGCCCCATCATTGTTTTTGTTTATTCACCTTAACTACGCCATTCACACATATTATCTCATTCGTCCTTAGTGTTTAATCATCGTGTTCTGTTGATAATAAATGGGAAACCAAAATCGTCCACAGTATCCGTCTTAGTCTAATATATTGAAGCTTACATTTCAATGCTTATCGTTATTTTTTCCTTCGATTTCAAGCAGCAACATTTTCTCTATATCACATGTGACATCACTACGTCTGATACCTTTGTGAAACAGTAAAAAATTTGATTGATGTATAGAGTCTAGATAGTATGCGCTTGGCTAAGAAGCTCACAACATTGCGATCCGGAAGTATAACGGACCACACACAAATCTCTGTGCAATCATGAACTTTTATAGTCTCGATAGTACAGTTAAGTGAGAATTACTCATAAACGTGGATGGCAAAAAACAATAACAAAGACCAGAGTGACGTCAAATTCATTCTATCTATAAATGTAAAGAGTTACACTCAAAATCGGGTATTTTAAATAGATGCGTAGAAGCTCGTGTTGAATTTTTCCTATGAAAACATTGACAATTGGTTGTTCAAACAAAATCCTTCAAGAATGGTAGAATGCGTCAATGCCTATGTAATTCTTAACATTGTTTTGACATTTGTCACCTACGTCTGAAAACGGTTTTAATATAAGGGACAAAATACCAAACACGGAACGTTTCAGCCAACAACATAAAAACAATAAAGTTTGTAGTCAGATTGATGTAATTTAATGATAACTAATTACCAAAAATGAACGACTATAACAATAAGAAAGAGCTAAATAACGTTAATTTTGTTCCTTCTATACATCTATACATTAGTGAGAACTTATCACCCAACTCTCGGTCTAAAAACAACAACAAAGATCACATCCGAATAACGTCACCTTCAATCCCTCTATATTATTATCGTACACATTCCGTACCGCTTGAGTGGCGAACAGAGAGAAAGACAGCCTTATATTAAATATGTGTTACAAATTTCTCCATGTTTTACATACTATTAATTATTCATGACCAATTCCTTTCGTATTTCTTCTGTAACAATTACTCGAGGTGACAACTAGAAAAGATATTTATTACTAAATGTAACGAACCGTCTCAATATGGCAAAATGTCGGCGTGAATTAAGACAAAAAAACTTCAGTATTTTCATTTATAAAGTGCAATATGTGCGATTATGGGGTTTTGTGGTATGACACTCGCTCGGAAGGCCAGGGGTTCGAGCGTAGTCATCGTAAACGTAGATAGATTGACACTAGAACCAACTAGGACGTATAGTTTGACATCATTTTTTTAGGTTTGTGCAGCGTCTAGTGAGTTGTCGTTAGTAGTGGTCAAGGAAACAAGTTATCCCATTGGTTGTACTACTGAATACAACCGTAGCCATCGTTACCTTATAGCCTTTTTTTTTTCTTTTCCGGACAAAGACTTGTCTTTTGACGTCATTTTTTGGTCAGTGTCAGGCTATAAGTTTACGATGGCCACGGTTCGAGCCTCGCTCATCGCATAGTTGAATCCTCGGAAAAGGCTCATTACATGATAAGTGTTTAATAGATTTTGCGTTGTATGAAAGCTCAAGTTTTAAAAAATATTCAGTACATGAGCTCAAAGGCTTTTACAAGGGATCTCGAGCCAACAACAACACTTAACATGTAGGACAGGACATTACACCGGTTAGGTAATAGTACAAATTTCTTTTTCGACAGAGACAATGCCGTTAACGGCCAGGTTCTCATTTTACAGCTGAGTACGGTGAGAGAATTTTAGTAAAAAGCCTTTTCCAAGTACTCAACTACGCCCCGCTCAGAGCTGGAATCGAACCCAGAATCTTCCGATCCAAAGGCGAGTGTAAGACCACAAGACACCATACACAGAGAAAAGACAGAGGTAACCAAAATTTAATTCTACAATATGAACTTTAAATGAAATTGATATCAATGAGGCTATGTGGTCATAGTGGTATAACACTCGAATTCGAATCGGAAGTTACTGGGTTC
>NC_088368.1:36847874-36867874 GCF_034508935.2 Berghia stephanieae | reverse complement strand
TACAACAGTTAACATCTAGGACGAGACATGAACCCTGTTATACGATATCACTTTTTTTCCCCGACATAATCAACGGCTAGGTATTCGTTTTGCACCTAAGTACGGTGAGGTAATGTGTGTGGCTATGTGGTCTTGTAGTATGACACTCGCTTTCGGATCGGAAGGTCCTGGGTTGGATCCTCGCTCGGCGCATAGTTGAATCCTTAACACACACACACACATACACACATGCACACACACACACACACTCACACACACACACACACACACATACACAGATTCATATAAAGATATAGACAAAATATGGGTTAATTTTTAACTACCATACTCCGAAAAAATTTTGCCAGAGAACTCGTCCTTCAAATATCAATCGATTAAAATGACCCTCCTTCAAAGCCACAGGACTCATGGAGCCGGAGTTTATCCTGGTTTCACCAATGCAATGTCCTTAACTCTCTCCTTACCAACTACACGAAAATAGTCACATCCGTTACGATAAAAAAAAAAAAATGACCGGAGTTATCCCGGTTTCTATCGCGTGAAACGGACGATATCATTTTCAATAGCTTGCTATCCTTTGGATAGGACGCTACTCTATCACAAGATACTTCCCGCAAAACATAACAGACCCAGCTACCCATTCACTGCTGGGTGGGCGGACAGAAAAAAATAATCTCGACTGCACCAGGGATCGATCTCGGTCACTTTGGGTGTGAAGCGAGTGCTCTACTGAGATATCGGGACTCCCAAAATAAACCTCATTATCTTGTCATAAAAGTTTCACACCTGAGACTTCTTTGAAGTCCCAGATTTGAGAATGTTTGACAAAATGAGGGTCATTTTAATCACTCGACGTTTGAAGGACGAGATTTCCGGCCAATTTTTAAAAAAAATTGTATAATTGTTTTGTACGGCTATGTGGTCTAGTAGTATGACACTCGCCTTCGGATCGGAAGGTCATGGGTTCGAGCCTCGCTCGACGCATAGTTGAGTCCTTGGAAAAGCTCTTTACTCACAGTCTTTCACCGTACGCAGGTGTAAAATGAGTACCTGGCCGTTGATTACGTTATCTGTCAGAAAAAAATATTGAAATATCTCTTAACAGGCGTCATGTTTCGTTCTACATATTACGTGTTGCTGTTGGCCAGGGACCCCTTGTAAAGCGCGTTGCGCACATTTAGTGGATATTGCGCTATATAGAAGCTGAATTTTTTATTTTGACTCTCGGTTTCGGATCGGAAGGCCTGATAACCCAAAGTTTTGTTGTAGGGAAATAATTTCAAACCAACACAATAATATTATCCATTAGGATTAATGTTAAATCAAGCCCATAATTGTGTTCTGTTAACAGACCTGCAAATATTTGCACCTAAATTAGTGATAAAGTAATATATCCATAGTGCCATCAATATAATCGTTCGGCCGTTTCTCGTATTATTTAATTTTCTTAACTTTGCTTTAAATTTTAAAAAGGAAAAACATTTTTACAAATTTTTTAAAAACAATTTAAAAAATTAAACTCACCAATTAGCTGGAAATATTCTCCACGAATGAAAGAAAAATAGTAAAAGTGATAACATCAATATTATAGTCTCTCTTTATCACTTAAACGTAAAGAATTAAGAATGAATAAGGTAAACTGGTCAACGATTTGATTGTTCTCGGATCTCGCCAGCTCTCTCTCCCTTCATCATTGCCTGCCAGGGGTGATAATTGCTCCGGCGTGTTTCACTGAAAGGGGAGATAAATCACCAATTCAAATCAAACAGGTGCTCCAGTAAGCAGAAAATACTGGGTATACGGGCCACGAGCGAATTGCCAGATTATTTTTTGCACAAAATGTCAAAAATGTATTAACCACTCGGGGCCTGAAAACTAGGTCTTTGACAAATAAAATCGATCAATTAAAATGTCCCTCATCTTGTCAAAACAAAACAAAAATCAAACCTGAGACTTTAAGAAAGTCTTCGAGGAAATTCCAAGTTTGAGAGTTAATTGGGTTTTTTTTACAAGATGATATTTTTTCATCTATTTTAATCACTGAATATTTAAAGGACGCGTTTTACGTCCAAAACTTTTAGACTGTGTTTTTAATCGAAAAAAAAAAAAAAAAAAATAACACTGCCTCTGCGCGTCATGTCTTGTCTTACATGTTAAGTAGTGCTGTTAACAAGGAACCATTTGTAAAGCGCTTTGAGCACCTTTTGTGGATATTGCACTATCAAGTGGTTAACATCTCATTCAACAGATGATATCGGTGAATTTAAATAAAATTTTATTTTTTTTAGATTTAAGAAATAGAAAAAAAAAAAAGACAGAAAGCAAGAATAAATAAATGAATATAGATGGAACGGTTTTTGACCTCATTTAGCTCTTTTGTTAATGATTTTAGACAACCATTTTATTGATTAGTTTTCATTACATGATATAAACCAGACTATAAACTTTAAGGGATACACATAGTTTTGTGTGAGTGTACGTTGTATCCGACTGGCGGATGTTGCAAGTTGTTTTAGTTAAACACATAGCATCGATAAGGAAATAGATAAATAGATGAACAAAAAAAAGCATTTTCCATGCCAAACAGTTGTAGAATAGATAGCTTTTTTTTTTTTTTTTGTTATTGTTGTTGTTGTTCTCTTGTCGAAATTTTATTTTATTTTTTTAATTCATGTTTGGCATTCAAAACACCAAATTGGCAACCCTGGCGATGAGGTATGTCGCTGTGGGTAAAGGATAATATTACGGTGGTTGGGATTTTTAATAGTTACTCGTAAAAACGATGTGAGAGAGAGAGAGAGAGAGAGAGAGAGAGAGAGAGAGAGAGAGAGAGAGAGAGAGAGGGGGGAGGTTTGGTAATGGACTGGTACCCTATCGTTGCCAGGTGTGTATGTAAACATACGTAAGAGTCAGAGATGGCCGAAAATAGTGGATCAAATAATTGCTTAACTCCCAGAGGACCGGGGTTCAACGTAAAATACGTAAC
Organism: Berghia stephanieae; assembly: GCF_034508935.2. NCBI lineage: Eukaryota > Metazoa > Mollusca > Gastropoda > Nudibranchia > Aeolidiidae > Berghia > Berghia stephanieae. The sequence goes on along the minus strand of NC_088368.1, from coordinate 36,864,888 downwards.
TTTTCTGCCCCTCAGATAAGTCGTATCAACCAACGTGTACTTATTTGCAGGTCTGACAAGCCATCTTGTGACTAACCGTTTCAAAAACGAAAATAAGTTGGGATGAGTAAAAGAAATAATATTGAATTTATTATTACTTTTAAAATGTTGCAAAATATGAACTTTGGCTCATTTGCAATACACAAAAAAAAAAAAAACAAACAAAAAAAAAAAAAAATTAAAGTAGTTTTGTTTTGTTTTTTCATTTCATTTTTTTTTCATCAATAGTCAACAATTCATCAACAAGTGTAAAGCAACCTTTGTAAAGCAATTGTAAATTATTGCAACCAAGTAGATTTCATCAGATCTTTGTAAATCAATTGTCAGCCATGAACATTTTATCTCCTTGCCATGTTAAAAAGCAAAATAGGCCTAAGCAAAATAAACAGCAAAAAAAAAAAAAAAAAAAGGGGGGGGGGGGGGGGAACTACCATTGGGAAATATTGGTGCGGCTATGTGGTCTAGTGGTATGACACTCGCTTTCGGATCGGAAGATCTTGGGTTGGAGCCTCGCTCGTCGCATCGTTGAGTCCTTGGGAAAGTCTCTTTACTCACATTCTCTCACCGTATTCGGGTGTAAAATGAGTACCTGGCCGATAACATCGTAGTCTCTGTCCGAAAAATGGTAATATCGCCTAAAAGGCGTTATGTCCCGTCCTATATGTTAAATGTTGCTGTTGGCCAGGGACCCCTTGTAAAGCGCTTTGAATAAGTTTAGTGGATATTGCGCTATATTAAAAAAAAAAAGAATTAAATGTTTAAAAAAAGAATTTAGAAATTGGGGAATTAAAAAGCCATTCACTCTGAAACCAGAAGATCAATTACACGAGGGTGAAACATTGTAGCCTCAGATTTAGCACGACGGTTATCAGACCTGCAAAGAAAGTGTACGTTGTGCTTTCCCAATTTGTTTGTGTCATGTAATTGCGTCTTTCCTAATTCAAAGTTATTTCCTTTTCTTCCCAAAGCCTTGATTATATAGGTTGGCTCTGAATTGTCTCCTTGAACGTGGTTAGAGTGGAGGAGGAAAACCTTGGATCTGTTTGGTTTTAATTAAGGTGTTCTTATACGGAACAGTCAATTCCTCATTCAATATTTACTTAAAAAGACATACACGTCCAGGACCTTCCGATCCGAAAGCGAGTGTCAAACTACAAGACCGCATAGCTGCACCTAAAATATAAGCCCGCATGCTAAAATTCACGGCACATCATTTCGTACCTTTGGAGGAATTCGCGATATTCCGTGCGCACGGGACTTGGAACGGACTATATCTCTCATGCATTGCAATATCCTCTATAATACTTGTTTCAAAACCTGGTACTATTCAATACCTGGCATGAATATGGTGAGGAAATATTAGGACAGGGCCTTTCACAAGGACTCAATTACTTTGCGCCACCAGCAACATGATTCGAACCTTTGAACCTTCAGATTGCAAGTTAAATGTCAAAGAACTTGACCCCGAAGCCGTACAGAGGATAAGACAAACCCAAGGATTATATTTGGTTTTGATTTAAGGAACAGTTAATTCATTGCCCATTTTTATATAACCTGTTAATTGCCGTAATGTGGTAAAACATGTATTTAGAAATTTGGCCAGAATATCATCCTTCAACTATTGATCGATTTAAATGGCCCACATGTTGGCAAAATCCCTCAAACCCGGAGCTTTATGAAAGACTTCGCGAAGTCCCAAGTTTTAAAGTGTTTGCCAAGATGAGGTTCGTTTAGATCGATCGGTATTTGGAGGACGAGTTTTCTGGCCAAATATTTAAATGCATGATTTTCCAGGGTTCAGCAGTTGGCTGGTTAAACACCCCCCTATAGAAATAACACACAATGTTTAACACATGTAATGTTGAACAGCCAATTACTCGCCCATCGTTTACTTAAACACCACGTATAACGGATACGAGAAAAAAACACACAAAAAAACTGGAAAAGTTTAAATGTCTGTAGCCGCCCGACTACTGAAATGTTACCACAGCCACACACATTTATCAAAATGTATGCAGGTACACACGTTTTAAACTAAATATATTTTAAAATATTGATTTATTAAACACGCCGCAAATTTGCCATATCAAAGATATAAGAAGAAATTCGTAAAATTTGAGGTGATCTGTCGATCCTTCATTTTGCTTTGCATGACTGTGCGTCGCCTTGTTTCAAGATACAATTGATTGTCGAATGTATTGGGTAGTGATTCGATTCCACACTCCCCACTGGTGTACACTTCCCTGGTCCCTGGTCCACTCCCTACTGCTGCTTTCTTCCCATAACTCGGTCGGTTTTCGTCGGTTTTCGTCGGGTTTCGTCGAGCTTTGGCTGGTTTCGGTGGGTTTCGTAAAATAGAAACACCCAATAAATGCGATATTTCCAAAAAAATAATAATGGAACAAACTCTCATATCCTCGTCCTCTCGTGTTCAATGTTTGTGATGTGCGATGCAAGTGAGGTTCACAGTGTAAAACGCATCCGCTTGTGAAGAATATAGAGATATTAAATTGCCTCAGCTATCGGGTAACCTCTGTGATATAATGGTACAGGTCAGACTGGTAATCAGGAGGTCTGAGGTTCGATCCCCAGTCGGGGCAGGCTGATTTTTCGAGATTGTCTTTTCCTTGTCTTCTTTTTCTGTCTTGTCTGGAATTGTTTCATACACACTTTTCAGATCTAAATCAAATGATACACACTTGATGTTAAAGTGATACGAAGCTGCTAGAAGCTGTGGACTGTAAAAAGTAATTTAAAAATGGGTATAATAGCAGCAAAAAAGAACAAAATACCAAACATAGAACGTTTCAGGCTCAAAACCCTTCTTCAGCCAACAAAAAAAACATTAACATTTTTTTGACAATATACACACATGTGCGAAAGTAACTTTACACTAGTTTTGAGTCACTTTATTTGAGTTTTAAGAGACAAAATTGGACAAATGTTCAATCACAAAAATGAAAAAAATCTTCAATATATGGGATCCAAATTTCATCAACATACACGCATAATCCCAAGAGTAACGATGACCCAAAGAACACAAGTTCGGTTACTCTGCTTCGGAAAAAGAGGAACAATTCGACGCAACAAAGTCAACACTGCGTATGGTCACCACGATGTCCAATCATTGCTCAGTCAAGTCTCCCCCTAGAGTTTATCAAGGGTTTGATGCCATTTTGTTGTGTAATATATTCAGTCTTCTATAATTCAGCAATGTGTCAAAGCTCTTAAGCATTACTTGCTCGGTACTGTTGTTCCTTGTAAGTCTTTTTGAGGAAATCTCAGAGGTGCTCCAAACTATTGGGGTCTGGATTTACAGCTGGCCACTCGAGCACCAAGGTCTTATTCTCAGTTAGTTGAGGTTGCACATAAAGCCTCCTCGCTCTGAGCCCAGCAGTTGCAAGTCCCTAACACTGTCCATCTAGAAATGTTGTTTTCCACAGCGATGCCAGAGGCTTAAGAAAGGGTTTGGTTGTTTGTCGAGCAAAGGTTCGATCATCATTGGCCTTTATTAATCTGGTTTGACTAGTCCGCCATTGAGTCCTCACATGCCTTTTCAGTGTTGAACTTTGCGATAATTTTCCACTGCTGTTGGCTTCCGGGAGATATCATGCTCCCCGTGGACTTGACAATAAGGCAAATTGTCCCATTGGCAATGAATAAACGGGACGTCATGTTTATACTATACAATATTTCAAGCGATGTATTTCAACATTTACCATAACATTAAAATGATAAAAATAAATAAGGTTTGATAATCTTTAAACATTATACAGTGCATTTCCACAGATTAACCATGACCACTGCGCTTCACAATACATTGTTCATTCCCCAAACAGATCATACGGCACCATATTTCCATTTCATGCCTTGACAATCGCCTGTTAAACGTCTCTTTTGTTTTTACAATCTTACAACATCCGCCCCTGCTATAGCCAGGCAGTCATTCATACTCATTGTGGGGAGAGATTGCGCGTGTAAATTGCCTTTACCAAGGAAACAACGTTGGGACCTAAAGAACTCACGATGGCTGTTACCCATCCAATTAGTTACGATGCTTAACATTGCTTGACTTGCGTGATAAGACGAGCTGCCGAACCACGCATAGGCTACTTAGAACTACTACCACTACCAGCACCCAGCACTAGGGACCACAGATAACACACTCCTAGTAGTCTGTGCTAGGGACACACAGTTCTCCCAGTCACCTTGCTAAACCAGTAGATCAAGGGAAAATAATATCCCTCTTCATTTTTCATAATGTGTACCCTATGAAGACGTAAAGACGTGACATAATAATAATATCATACGAGGTCAATGACAGAATGTTTATATTATGGCTTCTTAACCTTAGAGAGCTAGAGCTTTTAGAGCTAGAGATTTCATATAGCCCAATATCCACTAAATGTGCTCAAAGCGCTTTTCAAATGGTCTCTAACAAACATGTAGAACGAGACAGGACGCCTGTTAGGCGATATTACAATTTTTTTCCGACAGAGACGACCCTGTTGCGGGGTTGGGTACTCATTTTACACCTGAGTACGGTGAGAGAATGTGAGTAAAGAGTCTTTTCCAAGGACTCAACTATGCGCCGAGCGAGGCTCGAACCCAGGACCTTCCGATCCGAAAGCGAGTGTCATACAACTAGACCACATAGCGGCACAAAAATGCCTCTCCTTACCGACTACAGAAAAATCGTCACAATCTTTATGATGCACCCAACAACTTTCTCTTCTCATTATTGTTTGTTTCTCATAAACTTTGAAGAAAATGTTTATCCTAGCCATAAAAACTCGACACTGTGTTGTAGCGCTCATTGCTGAACAATATTATGCATAGAATGTACTTGTTAATCTTCTGTGTGAGTAAAAAATGTTTCTATGTTTGTGTTGGGTGGATGTGAAGTTTTGGGGAAAATTCTGAAACTGGCCGTAAGGAGAGAGTTAAACAGCTAACTGGATCACTCTGGAAAAACGTGAATTTAAAATTTGGCCAGAAAACTCGTCCTTCAAATATCGATCGATTGTATTGACCATCATCTTGGCAAAACTCTTAAACCTGGGACTTCGCGAAGTCTTTTAAAATGTCTCAGGTTTGAGAGGTTTTTTTTTTGCCAAGATGAGAGTCAATTAAATTGGACTTACAATTAGTGGGAAAGAGGAAAAAGGGACGCCCAAAGACTAGATGGTGGGATAAGGTAAAGGATTATAATATGACAGAACTGGGCCTGGGGGTAGATGATTCGCTGAACCGAGATGCATGGAGATGTGGCATTCATTAAGGCAACCCTGCAAGCTGCAGGATAGGCTGAAAGAGAAGAAGAAGAAGTGCATCTCGGAGGCTCAACGGTCTGGTGTCTCGTCTTGTCACAATCAAAAGTGAAGAAAAATGAGTGGAACAGGCACTTAGGTTGATAATAACAAGACATGAAGTGAGTAGAAAAGTGCCAGAGGACAATAGAAAATAAAAAACTTCGCTTTATTTTACTGGTTTGACTGTAGAGCTACTCTCTCCCGGCCAGGCGGAGTTGTCGTACTAGTAAGGTCGCGGGTTCAAGCCCCATCGCCAAGAAGTTTGTTTTTTTATTCTCTATTGTCTTCTGGCACTTTTCCAATCATAAGTCAAGTTATTTTAAGTGTGATCAGTTGCCGAATTGGTGGATATTTCTTGTCCCCAAGTGTTTGTCCCTAGGCAAGGCACTTTACACACATTACCTGAGTCGACTCAAGTGTGAATGGGGACCTAGCTACAGTCAGTGACGGATTTGTAAGAAGTAGAACAAAAGGTCGTCTAGCAGACGGCTGGTACTGTATGAAATCGAAATAGATGATTCTATATGACCAGCTGGGGGGATAAATGAAACATTTTGAAGCGCATTGACCATGGATTCTTCCTAGGAAATGCTCTATTTACTTGGATTTGTCGATTGGAAATATTATATTCATGTATGAGTTATATTGGCAATTGCCTAATAATAAACCTTCGAATTGAAATCTATATTAATACATATTTACTTATTTTTAGAATACTAGTGAAGAACACGCCGTTTAAAAATTAATTACCAAACAAGGTACGTTTTGGGGTCAAAACCCTTCTTCAGCCAATAATAAAACGCAGTGAAAATTGTCAATATATCACTTTTGAATCCAGACAGACGTCGTAAAACAACAAAATACCAACTACGGTGCGTTTTGGACTCAAACCCTTCTTCAGCCAATAAACAAACACAGTGAAATTGTCAATACATCACTTTTGAATCCGGACAGATGTCGTAAAACAACAAAATACCATCAACTACGGTACGTTTTGGACTAAATCGTCTTCTTCAGCCAATATCACAAACAGTAAAAACGTTAATACATGGCTTTAAATCCAGACAGACAACATCTGTTTGGATTTTTTTTTCTTTTCAGGGGTTTTCTTGTTTTTGCTTTTGTTCTGTTTTTGTTTTGTTTTGTTTTGTTTTGTTTTGTTTGTTTTTTTTTATTTGTTTGTTTTTTAAAGTTTGTTTTGTTTTGCTTTTGGTTTTCTTTTTTGTTGGTTTTTGGGGTCTTTCTTTTCTTGTTATATTCATTTTTGCAAATGACTGTTTACAGTCCACAGCTTCTTGTAGCTTTGTATTTACTTGGAATAGCTTATATGGCAGATTAGCCACGTCATTTCACAAGTCAAAGGACCCCTATTACACAATATAGTTTTGTGCGTTGGTCCGTTATACTTCCGGATGGCAATGTTGTGAGCTTCTTAGCCCAGCGCATACTATCTATCCAAAGGGTCAGCAAGCCACAGGCTCATGTTTTCAAGTCCCGATAACCAATTGTTATTTTATGGGCTTGTTTTAACATTGTTATAATGGACATTTTAATTTTGCATTGGTTTGAGAATATATCAATGACAATAATGAACCCATAACAATTTGGGTTATCCGAACTGCAAATAATGAGTCTATTTTCATCGGTGGTAAGCATCTGTTGTTGTTGCTCGTTTAATATTATAGTTACAAATAAGTAGATCTACTTTGGGATCGGAAGGTTCAAGGTTCGAGCTTCGCTCGGCGCATAGTTGAGTCCTTGGAGTCCGTTACATACATTCTCTCACTGTACTCAGGTGTAAAATGAGTACCTGGCCGATAACAACGTTGTCTTAGTCGGAAAAAAATTGTAATATCGCCTAACAGGCGTCATGTCTCGTTCTACATGTTACGTGTTGCTGTTGGCCAGGGACTCTTTGAGCATGGTTAGTGGATAATGCTCTCTACAAACGCTCTATTTTAAAAATCTGTGAATCAGAGAGGGTTCACAGGGGAAAACGCTTACCCTTGTGACGAATCTAGGCATTAGATCATACCATCTATCGGGCAACCTCTGTTGTATTGCGTCTGACAGGTAAATCAGGAGGTCTAAAGTTCGAACCCCCAGTCGAGGCAGGCTAATTTTTTGGGATGTTTTATTTGTATTTCTTTATTTATTTATTTTTGTATATTTGTACGGCTATGTGGTCTAGTGGTATGACACTCGTTTTCGGAACGGAGGGTCCTGGGTTCGAGCCTCACTTGGCGCATAGTTGAGTCCTTGGAGATGGCTCTTTACTCACAATCTTTCACCGTACTCATGTGTAAAATGAGAACCTAGTCATTAACATAGTTGTCTCTGTCCGAAAAAAATATTCTAACATCGTCTAACAGCGTCATGTCCCGCCCTAAATGTTAAATGTAGGGACCTCTTGTAAAGCGCTTTGAGCACATTTAGTAGATATTGCGCTATATAAAAGCTCATTTTTTTAAAGCTCAATTTTTTATATTTCTTTCTTGCTTTGTTTTGCACTGTTTCATCCACACTTCTTGAGTTTAATATAAAAGACACCAGGAAGTCTTCATTCCATTTGACGACAATGGGACACAATAATAGACACGGCTTGTCATGTTGTTTGTTTTGTTATCTCTCCCATCCCATACCATCACGTCGTTGGTAATGACACGGCCCGTGCATAATCACACCCAGCAAATCACTCAGCTATGAATTGAAAAGTGGAATGGCCGATACGAATGCTAAACGTTGTTCCCTCAACCGTAGTACATTATACACTATAGATACTATGCGCTTGGCTAAGAAACTCACATCATTGCCATCCGGAAATAGAAATAGTATGCGCTTGGCTTAGAAGCTCACAACATTGCCATCCGGAAGTATAACGGACCAACACACAAAGCTGTGTGTAACCTTGAAATTTTATAGTCTAGTTAATACAGTTTAGTGAGAATTACTCATAAACGCGGATGGCAAAAAACAACAACAAAGACCCGAGTGACGTCATCTTCGTTCTATCTATAAGAATTCTGAGTCCTACTCTGATAAAAAAATATATTTTAAAAAGATTTTGGCATGGAAAATCACATGAATGAATGAATGAATACATTATTTATTGTCGGTAAAAAATACATATGATGCATACATCGTTTATACATAATAACAACTATCAACAATGACAACAAAATATAAAAGTAATACATACACTGTAATTTGAAGAAAAAAATTATGATTCTTCTTATCTTCTTAATAAAATCTGATCAGTAAGGTTTTTCACCGACAAAAGAATTTTTAAAAAATACTTTGTGCATAAATTAAATACCATATATTATACATAAGAATTGACAAGTCTCACTATTTCATTAATAAATATGAATATCAATTATATTTAAGGGAACGGAAAACAGATCTGAACAAGTCTGAGAAGCTGCCATCCTGCTATTGTTGTTGTCGTTGTTGTTGTTGCTGTTGATGTTGTTGTTAGTGTTGTTGTTGTTGTTGTTGTTATTGTTGTTGTTGCCGTCGTTGTTATTGTTGCCAGTACCGTTCTGAAGTACCCTTGACAGAAAAGAAAAAAAAACAAACAACAACCCATTTTCACTTTTTATGTTGTTCTATAAAAATAATTTATGAGCAAAAATTGAAGGGAACAGAAAACAGATCCGAACCAGTCTGAGAGCTGCCATCCTTCAAATACAAATCAATTAAAATGGCCCTGGGACTCGGAGACTTAAACTTGAAGTCTTGCTTGAAGTCTCAGGTTTGAGAGTTACTTGACAAGAGGAGAGTCGTTTTATTCGGTCGATATAATTAGAAGGATGATTTTTCTTGCCAAAATTTTGACATGTTTTTCTTTTTGTTTCTAGATCACGACAGAGGAGTTGTTGTTGTTGTTATTGGTGTTGTTATTGTTGTTATTGTCGTAGTTGTTATTGTTGTTGTTGTCGTTATTGTTGTTATTGTAATTATTTTTGTTGTAATTATTGTTGTTGTTGTTATTGTTGTTGTTGTTATTGTTGTTTTTGTTGTTGTTGTCGTTGTTGTTGTTATTGTTGTTGTTATTGTTGTTGTTGTTGTTGTTGTTGTCGTTGTTGTTGTTATTGTTGTTGTTGATGTTGTCGTTATTGTTGTTGTTGTTATTATTGTTGTTGTTGTTTTTATTGTTGTTGTTGTTGTTATTGTTGTTTTTGTTGTTGTTGTCGTTGTTGTTGTTATTGTTGTTGTTATTGTTGTTGTTGTTGTCGTTGTTGTTGTTATTGTTGTTGTTGTCGTTATTGTTGTTATTGTTGTTGTTGTTGTTGTTGTTGTTGTTGCCAAGCTCAAGTTTTACTGTTTATTTATTTTTTTTTTTGGTCCACTGTCACGTAATCTACGGAATACGACTATGTGGTCTTGTGTTATGACACTCTCCTTCGGACTGGAAGGTCCAGAGATCGAATCCCACTCTGAGCAGCAGGTAGTTGAGTCCTTGATAGAGGCTCTTTGCTCACATTCTCTAACTTTACTCAGGTGTAAAATTAGGCTTGGTTCTTGATAGCGTTGTCACTGTCTGAAAAAAAAATATTTCGCCTAACAGATGTCATGTCACTAGCTACATGTTAAATGTTGCTGTTGTCTGGGGACACTTTGTAAAGCGTTTTAAGCACATTTCTTGGATTTGCACTATGTAGTTGATCAAGTTTTTGTGGGGTTTATTTTTTAACCGACGCCAAACAGGCACGTAATTTGACACGCCCCCTCTCCTTAAGGGTGTATGCTTTCGTCAACGCCAAGAACCCTAGCTGCTTTGGTATCTGAGCTCTTTGAAGTTTGTCAATAGTTGTATAATAATCTTGATCTCCTATCCAAATGACTCTGAACCCCCCCCCCCCCTTCCTTCCCCCATCCCCTCCCCCAATTCAATGGCCTTCACCGCCCTGTCAATCAATTGTGATTTACCCAACCAAACAAAGACTTGTACTTGTATACATATTTACCTACATGCTTGCCGGTTGGTCATGACCTTATGACCTTAAAGTCGTTCATAAACTTTAGGTCGTATGTACCTCAAGCATTTTGGGGAAAAGGATGATAAGTCACCTACAGTATGAAAACAGTAATAGTATTATTAACCCTCTCCTTACCAACCTTAGGGAAATCGTCCATTCGTTACGATGAAATCAACAATTTTATCTTTCTAGTTTCTTCTCTATATCACACATAGAATTAAACGAATGAGAATACCTACGAAGCCTAAAAAGTGTCCACCAATGAAAGCATTCAGCGCCATTTTGTTGTTGGCTGAGAATGTAGTAATTACCATTCATTCGGTATCTATGTCAACATAACGACACAAGAAAAACAACAAACAATATCAAAATCCACAATAAAATGTTTCAGAACTGTTGCGTATATTTATGGCACAACGAAGCTGTCAAAAAATGAAGTTAGAGAATGTGTGTAATCATGTATTATAATAACCTGTAATGTGTTTTCCAACCACCACATCATCTACTACTACAACCACCACCACAATATCATCACTAACACTACTACTACAACCACCAGCCCCACATCATTATCACTACCACTACTACTACACCACCACCAGCACATCATCATCATTTCCACCCACTACAATCACCACAACCACATCGTCATCACTACCACTACTACTGCAACCACCACCACCATATCATCATCATTACCACTACTACCACAACCACCACCACCACTACTACAACCACCACCACATCACTACCTCAACTACTACAACCACCACCACAATAGCATCACTACCACTACTACTACAACCACCACAACCACATCGTCATCACGACCACTACTACTACAACCACCACCATATCATTACCATTACCACTACTACTACAACCACCACTACACCCTACCATAATCATCACCATTACAACTATACTGCAACCACCACACATATCATCACCTACACTATACTACAACCACCAACCACATCATCATCACTACCACTACTACTACAACCACCACCACACATCATCACTATTACTACTACTACAACTACAACCACCCCCATACTCACACACTCTACTACTGCAACCACCACCACCATATCATCATCATTGAAATATATATTTTTTAAAAATTGAGCTTTATATAGTGCAATATCTACTAAATGTGCTCAAAGCGCTTTACAATGGGTCCCTGGTCAACATTTAACATGTAGGACGGGACATGACGCCTGTTAGGCGATATTACAATTTTTCGGACAAAAACAACTCTGTTAACGGCCAGGTACTCATTTTACACCTGAGTACGATGAGAGAATGTGAGTAAAGAGCCTTTTCCAAGGACTCAACTATGCGCCGAGCGCGAGGCTCGAACCCAGGACCTTCCGATCCGGAAGCGAGTGTCATACTACTAGACCACATAGCCGCATCATTACCACTACTACTACAAACACCACCACCACATCATCATCACGACCACTACCACTACAACCACCACCACCACCATATCATTACCATTACCACTACTACTACAACCACCACCACATCATCATCACTACCACTACTACTACAACTACAGTCATCACCACCACCACATCATCATCACTATTACTACTACAACTGCAACCACCACCAACACCACATCACCTCACTAACACTCACTACTCATATTAGGTTTTGGAGCTTTACTTCATTTGAAATAAGGAAACTTCGGAATTGTATTTGGCATTGTGTTTATATATCATAATATAATTCTAATCAGTTATCTATTTAGAACTAGATACTATACAATATGTATGCCAAATACCACCCCAATTCGCCTTTCTTGTGTGCGGGAATTCCTCTTTCGGCATTGAAATTGAGTGTGAGGGAGTCATCACTACACACATAAACAACAGAAACAATTTAAAAACAAGACTATGACACGCAACCACCCACACACGAGGCTATACTATTTATCCTTTTCTCTATATAGAATAGGACAAGACAAACAATAGCTTGACTCTCGCTACACTTCGCATTGTTGTTTGTCGTCTCACGAGTTCAACTCTCGGTCGACCTGTCAATATTCCTTTTTGCCTCGGACGTAATCATTAATAGAATGTTGTGTGGTTTTGACCGTGAAGAAAACCTTAAGAAGTCACATTTATATCATTTTAGAGAGATCGTTTTGAATAATTTTGAGTTAAACGAGCGAGCAGCAACTTGTTTTCATGAACGGCCGATCAGCGCTTGTTTACTATAGTAACGTGATTCCCAGCCAACATCAAAATGGCGGATATTTTTCTCATCGAGGCCGCTGGTTGGTTAGCCAATAAGAGCACCGTACGGTTTCCATTGGGTAAATTCCTTGATATCACATCATTGGGCGGTAAAAGGATAGCCCCTCGGCCCAGACAATGGAAAACTTCAACACAGAAGGAATCTCCCATACCAAATGCAAGATACTGACAGAGCTAAAAGCAGATATAATTTGCTTACAGGAAACCCACAAAGACTCAAAACCACCTTGCATACCTGGCATGCAACTAGTAATACACCACGAACACCCAAAATATGGAAGTGCCATGTACACTCGAGAAAAATCTACCATACTGAAAAGCGATGATCACTCAGAAAATGACATTGAGATTCTCAGAGTAGAAACAACACTGATTACCATCATATCTGTGTACAAACCTCCATTAACCCCATTCAAGTGGCCCCAAATGAATCTATCCGATAGAAAACCAACTCTGATCATTGGAGATTTTAACAGCCATAACACTATATGGGGATATGAGCAAAATAACCGTGACGGAGATGCTGTTGAGGAATGGGCGGCCGGCAATGACCTCACAATCCTCCATAACCCCAAAGACAAGAAAACCTTTATGAGTGCCCGGTGGAAGAAAGGTTACAATCCGGACCTGGCATTCATATCCTCTCAACACTTCTCAAACTTTGAAAGGACTGTAGGTGAGCCTATACCGAAATCTCAACACAGGCCTATTACCATCAGCATCAAACCAGCTGTTAAAGCCCTCGAATCAAATGCGATACCACGATTCAATTCTAGAAAAGCAAATTGGGAAAACTTTACTAAAGATTTAGACAATAAGATCACCAATATAAAAAGTGACCCACAGAGATACGACGACTTTAGAACACTCATATGGAAAGTTGCAAAGAAAAACATCCCCAGAGGATGCCGAAAAAGTTATATTCCATGTCTCCAAGATGAAAGCAAGAAACTATATGAAAGATACATTGAATCATACAAGGTGGATCCTTTCAGTGAAGAAACCCTAGAACTGGGTGAAGAACTCACATCAATGATAGCCGATGAAAGATCGGAAAGATGGAAGGAATTAATAACCTCCACCAATATGACCCTAAACAGCAAAAAGGCCTGGACTACAATTTCAAAACTGAATAATGACAAAAATACCCAGACAAGAGTGGCTGCAGTAACACCTGACCAAGTAGCACATCAGCTTCTACTGAATGGGAAACCAGCCAAGAAAGCACGAGGCCAACTAAAAGCCCTGAAACGTAAAATGGACAAAGCCCTCAAGGATAGTGAAGATCATCTTGACTCTTTTACCCTGGAGGAGCTACTAGAGGCCTTGTCCCATCTGAAGGCAGGAAAAGCATCTGGACTGGATGGAATCACAACTGAGATGATTCAACACTTTGGCCCGAGAACCCTATCCTGGCTATTGGACCTCTTCAATGTATGCGCAAGGACAAACAGGCTGCCAAGTGCATGGAGGAAAGCAAGAGTAGTCGCCCTACTGAAACCGGGGAAAGATCCAAAATCCAAGAAAAGCTATCGCCCGATCTCCCTCCTGTGCATCGCATACAAGCTATTTGAGCGAATGGTTATGTCCCGCATGTCACCCAGTCTAGACGAACAACTGTCTCCAGACCAGGCTGGATTCCGACCAGGACGGTCAACATGTGGTCAACTTCTTAACCTTACACAATTCATAGAAGATGGGTTTGAGACAAAACGGGTCACTGGCACAGTCTTCGTCGACCTCACTGCAGCCTATGACACAGTGAATCACAAGATCCTACTCCTCAAAGTGGCTAAAATGATAAAGAATAAGAAAATTGTAAATATTATCCAGTCACTTCTCGAAAACAGGCGCTTCTTTGTTGAAATGGATGGCCGGAAGAGCAGGTGGCGCACCCAGAAGAATGGTCTTCCCCAAGGATCAGTGCTAGCTCCAACACTTTTCAACATATATACAAATGATCAGCCTGAGTTCCCAAATATCCGCCGATTCATATATGCTGATGACCTATGCCTCGCAACACAGGATGTGTCCTTCCAACCAATCGAGAGCAGACTGACAAATGCCCTAGACACCCTTACAAAGTACTACACTAAAAACTCGCTGAACGCCAACCCAGGGAAAACACAAGTGTGTGCATTTCACCTCAACAACCACCAAGCCCACAAAAAACTTAACATCAAGTGGAATGGCCAGACATTAGAGTACAACTACCACCCAGTGTACCTCGGAGTGACGCTTGATCGGACTCTGTCCTTCAGAGAACACGTGAGGAAGACCAAGGCAAAAGTGTCCACGCGTAATGCCCTCCTTGGAAAGCTGGCAAACATGAACTGGGGAACTGACCCTAAAACTCTAAGGACCACAGCATTGGCCCTCAGCTACTCAACTGCGGAGTACTGCTCAGCTGTATGGGCCCGATCATGCCATGCCTCCAAGCTAGACCCCGAGCTCAACAACGCCTGCCGGATCATAACGGGCCAGCTGAGAGCAACACCATTACCACTGGTCTACCGTGCAGCAGGAATAGCCCCACCACACATCCGGAGGGAAGCTCATGCCCAAATACAAAAATACAAACAGGAAATGGACCAGAGACACCCCCTTCATGACCACAATTGCCCCAAAAGCAGGCTCAAATCAAGAAAAAGCTTCCTCACAGTAGAGAGCCTTCACCCAGACCACTCAGCATTCTTCCGCCTTGACAAATGGGTAGAATGGGACAAGACAGCAAACGATGCCCTCCAGCCCCCAACAGAAAAGCTCCCAGCAGGCACAGACCTCAAGAGAAAAGAATGGGTGGCGCTGAACAGAGCTAGAGCAAAGGTGGGAAACACCGCCACCAACCTCTTTAAATGGAAAATCTCACCGGGCACTGAATGCCCATGCGGTCACCCCAGACAGACCATGGACCACATCCTGTCCGAATGCTCGCTGGGACCTCACTGCACCAATGCTGACCTGAGGGAATGCAACCAGACTGCCCGGGACTGGCTGACTCACTGGCGCGACAAGATATGATGATGATTGAAAGAAAAGTTTTTGTTATAGCTATAAAAAAAACAACTTGATACTGTGTTGTAAAGCTCATTTTGTTGAACAATATTATGTCTCGAATGTACGTGTTGCTTTTCTGTTTAAGTAAGAAAAATCTATTTTTGTGTTGGGTTGGCCTGATGGTGCAGGGGAAATTCTGGAAATGTCTGGTAAGGAGGGAGTTAAACAGTAAAGAAAGAACATTATGCGTGGCATTGAGAGAACCAGTCGACTTGGCATGCCATGAAGATGATCCATTTGGTAAACATCTGATACCACCAGGAACCACCCATGTTGGCCAAAGTGAGAAGATTGGGGGTTGATAATCTTGCCAAAGGAAAAAAAACCAAACGAACGCGCCCCAAGCGGGTTTGAACCCGGGACATTCCGGGACACAGTGCAAATCCCCCCTCAGTCTTGATCCTCCCCCCCCCCCCCCCCCCCCCCACACACACTTTCGTCCCCATTAAGAATTTGCTGAATAGATTATTGTTAACTGAATTTGTATGTAAAACATTATGCTTGTGGTTATGTTGTGTTTTATTGAGGACAACGTGAACATATTTGCAGGTCTATTAACCAAACAGAATTATGGACTTGATTTAACAGTCTTATAATGAACATTATTAGCGTTGCTTGAGAGCACCTATGTATTTCCATTACAAAAATGGGAGTAAAATGATTTAGGGTATCAAACCTGCAAATAAGAAGACGTCGGTTTAAGAGTATTTCCAGTACAACATCAAGCCCATCACAATTTGGGTTAACAGAACTGTAAATAAGCATACGTCCATTTCATTGAGGAGGATGAAAGTAGCATCAAAAGGTGTCAAAAACTAAGTTTTATGTTTCTCATATGTTTTCTTTTCTTTTTATTATTCTTTTTTTTTTTTTTTTGGTTTCTAATTCACTCCGACGTAATACCATTCTGATACGGTAGGTCACATATCAAATCGATGGTCAGCGGATCAAATCTCTGATGTCTGGATTTTCACGATCGACGGATCAAATCTCTGAAGTCCCGAGTTTCACGATTGGCGAATCAAACCTCTGAAGTCTCCATACGAGCTTTGCGCACCATGTTTTATTTGATTTTGGTCCCAGAGGTCTGATCCGCCCAAAATATCAAATAAATAGAATAGGTCCTGGGTTCGAACCTCGCTCGGCGCATAGTTGCGTCCTTGGAAAAAAGCTCTTTCCTCATATTCTCTCACCGTACTCAGGTGTAAAATAAGTACCTGGCCGTTGTTTTTGTCCGAAAAATTGTAATATCGCCAAACAGACGCCATGTCTTATTCTTTATATTACATGTTGCTTTGTAAAGAGCTCTGAGCACGTGTAGTGTACATTGATCTATATAAAAGCTCACATT
>NC_088368.1:36827874-36835374 GCF_034508935.2 Berghia stephanieae | reverse complement strand
CAAAAATAATAAATGATGTTTTTTCTAGAATACGTAAATTTTGGTAATAATAATATATGACCCAATTTACGGTTTGTAATGTGATTAAAGCGTGCTGTGAGGCATCCCACCGACTGGTACAGAGGGGAAAGGTACAACATTGAATGGCAAGTCGTGAACCATCTTGTTGTTTGTTTCGGTCGATAATAGGCTTCAACAGTCGTGACGTCAATTCCCTCGATGTGACGTATAGTAACTTAGTAACTGGTTCTAAACTATCGGAATAATGGCTGACGCCCTATGAAATAAATACGTCTCCGACGAGCATAAAAGTGTATCCAGATAAATATGATCATGTTTTGACTTTAATACATTCTGACTGTTGAAGCCTATTGGGACCATTTTTTTTCTTCTTCTTCTTCGTTCCCGTCACGTCACATGATCAGTCCGGTCTGGTGAATGAAGCCCACAGTGGTCCTGAGGTCGTCCTCACTGCCGTACAGCTTCTTTGAGTATGGGGTTGGATCAGGCCAGAAGTTCCTTCTCAACTGGTTGTACCTTGGACATTCCATTAGGACATGATGTCCATTTTCATTTTCAAGTCCGCAGTCACATTGTCCAGAGGCACCTGCTCTGGACATCCTCCACATATGTTCCTTTAACTGGTTGTGTCCAGTTCTCAGTCTGAAGATGATGACCTGTTCCTTTCTGTTGAGCACCTTGATTGGGTCATTCATGTTGTATTCTGGGTGCTTCTCTCTCCATCTCTGAGACTGGATAAATTTGGCCATTTTGTTAATTTCTCCTGTTGAGTACATTGGGGAGGGTTGCTGCATGCGACTGCCTGCCTTTGCCAGTTGGTCAGCGATCTGATTTCCAAGTATCCCACAGTGTCCTGGAATCCACTGCAGTACAATGTTGGTAAACTTGCTTAGCTTCATGAGGTCTTCCACCAAGGCGTCTATATCATCCGCAAAGGACATCATTATATCCTCCAGAATTTTCTTAGCATCTGTTAAAATCACTATGTGTCTTGGCTTTTCATTTTCTGAGAGGATTTGCTTAACAGCTTCATGGATTGCATCTGCCTCTGACTTGTAGATTGAAGTGCGAGTACCAGTCGGTTTGCTGATCTCCTTTTGTTGACCATTTGTGTACTCGATGTGCACTCCCAGGCCCCCGCACGTGTGTTCTTTATTGCATGAACCATCTGTATAGATTCTTGTCCATTTTTTTTCAGGGTAGTTTTGATCTATTCACTTCTGTACAGACTTCTTGATTTCTTCGCCGTGTTTTTGTTTTGTTGAAATGTCACCAACGGAAGTCTTGATTTTCAAGTGATTTTGCCGTTTCCAAATTGGTACTCTGATATTTGCTTTGCGTTTTTGGGTCATTATTTCGTCTTGGGACCATTTAATGCCCATATAGATACCAAGATAACCAAGCCCCTCGGACAGTCGTCATAATGTAAACAATCGACTGATTGGTTAACAAAGCAAACTACGAGGTTTTACTGTCGATAATATGTGTTTACGTAAAATACCCACTGTTATAGCGCTTGATCAATAGAACCAACACAGAAAACTATGTATAGATAATCGAAGATGACGTCACTCAGGTCTTTGTTATTGTATTTTGCCATCCGCGTTTATGAGTAATGCTCACTGAACTGTATTAACCTGACTATAAACGTTCATGGATACACACAGTTTTGTGTGTTGGTCCGCTATACTTCCGGATGGCAATGTTATGAGCTTCTTAGCCAAGCGCATACTATCTATAAACTTAAACGTTTATAGATAGTTCGAAGTTGACGTCACTCAGGTCTTTGTTATTGTTTTTTTCCATCCGCGTTTAAGAGTAGTTCTCACTAAATTGTATTAATCAGACTATAAACGATCATGATTACACACAGTTTTGTGTGTTGGACAGTTATACTTCCGGATGGCAATGTTGTGAACTCCTTAGTCAAGTGCATACTCTCTATAATATGACCGAGACAATCGTTCGATAACTACCTATTTGGTGTTAAATGAAACAATAAGAACGACCAGAGACTTCATTCACATTATTGTTTATAGTATGCGCTACAGACCAACACACAAAACTTTTATAGTCTGGTTAATATAGTTTAATGAAAATAAACGCAGATGGCAAATAACAATAACAAAGACTCAACTGATGTGAACTTCATCCTATCTATAAACAACCAACTGTTTGTCCGATCACGCGTGAAGGTGTGTCAAAAAGTTCATGCATCAATTGGTAAAAATCTACTGGTTAATTCTTCACATTCATAAACACTTTTTGTAAGTACCTGCTCTCGATTTTGTCACCGTGCTATGCGTCAAGTGTTGCTTTTGGCTTGGGAATGATCTAACGAAGTTCTTTGATCACATTTAGGGGATATCTCTGTGTCAATATTTCAGCTCCAACATTATGTTGAGATAAAATAGAATTTTACAACCCTGATCTTTTATATCCTTTGGCTTTTCGTACCAATATGGATTCAATATTATCCTCAATCACCAAAGTTCATTATTCACGTCATACACATTGTATTATACACATTATTCAACCCCTTTCCATAAATAGTAACGCATAATGATATCATGTTTACATTATTAATTTATGACGTCAGATTATCAAGCATAAATTTCACTAAAAATCAGATTCTTTTAAAAGAAGTACCTATCATTTGAATGTTTTTGAACATGTCTTTTATTCAAAGATGACGAAATCGGAATTGATTGAGGGGTAAAATAGCGTTTTGGAATTCGAACTTTGTTTCCAACGCGCACTCGCAAGCTCGTGCAGCGGTTTGGAACACGTCCGAAATTCCAAAAAAAGCAGGAGTGTAAGAATCGTATATTAGACATATTGACACGTTCATCAATCCCTCATCGATGTTGATGTTGATAACATGACACAAATTAGGAGAAACAAGATAGAATTCTTTTTTTTAATTTAAGAAGTCATATTATTCCGTCCAAATAAAGTATGTAAAATTTATCCAATTTTCATCTTTTTAAGAGTGGTCCTTATAGTTCAGTTGGTAAAACACTCATAAGCAAAGGGACCGATCGCTCCTGGGTGAAGTCAGGTTTTTTCTAACCCCCCCCCCCCCCCTTACTCTGTCCACTCATCAGTGATTGTGTTGCTTGGTCTAGTAGATCTGACGTAAAATACTTTGCCATGGACTAACGTCCTGTCCAAAGGGTAGCAACCAATTGCTATAGTACGTTTCACACTTTAGAAACATGGATAAAAACTAGCTGAATGGGCCTAATGCAGACATATCTACTTGGAATTGGAAAAGTTTGTAGTTTTCAGGGGTAATAACAACATAGTAGACATTATAACTTCCATTAAAAATTACCAATTTGTGTTGAAGATTGGGGAGTTCAATGCTTTAAAATCCTTTATATAGACAGCTCTGGCAACAAACTTTGTTTTAAAGAAGTCTTTTGAATGAATGATCTTTCTATAAGTGTCAATTATGACCTAACAGTTCGTATTTTGACGACATTTTCGTTGTAGTAGGCAGGTCTGGCCGAATTGAGCTTTTTTTTTAGCGTTTTATATAGCGCAATATCCAGTAAACGTGCTCAAAGCGCTTTACAAGGGGTCCCTGGCCAACAGCAACACTTAACACATAGGACGAAACATGGCGCCTGATTGACGATAGTACAATTTTTCGGACAAAGACAACACCGTTAACGGACAGGTACTCATTTTACACCTGAGTACGCTGAGAAAATGTGAGTAAAAAAGAGCCTTTTCCAAGGAATCAACTATGCGCCGAGCGAGGCTCGAACCCAGGACCTTCCGGTTCGAAATCGAGTGTCACACCACAAGAACACATAGCCGCACTAAACCGAATGGTTCTAAAGGACGACTCTACTTTCATATATTTATATATATATATATATATATATATATATATTTATATATATATATATATATATAATATGTGTTTGGCAGAAAGTACTTTGTGATAGACTAGCGTCCTATCCAAAGGATAGCAAACATTTGCTATTTTTTGTTTCACGCTATAGAAACCCGGATAAACTCCGGCTGTATGGGTCGATGGCTCTGCTTGCTATCCTTTGGAGAGGATGCTGGTCTATCTCAAAGTACTTTTCGCCAGATCTAACAGACCTAGCTACACAATCACCGCTGGATGTACAGGGAGGTTCAGAAAAAAATCTCGACTGCATCCTTGGATCGATCTCGGGGTCCCATTGCGTGTACGGAGAAAGCCTCAAATTCAGGAACATTTTAAGGATAAAATCTCAAATTTCATTAACTTTTACGGATAAAATCTCACATTCTAGGAACATTTTACAGATAAAAGCTTTAATATTAGGAACATTTTATGGAAAATCCTCGTATATCAGGACCTATACATCTGAATAAAGTAAGAATGCCAAAGGGCCAGATAAAGCAGAAGGAAAATGCGAGAAAAAAGACATCCCCCAAAAAAGCCTGTCTGTGTGTGGTGAGAGTATGTGAGTAAACAAATAGCTTTTTCCAGTGACTTTTTCCCCGCTTAGGGAGGGACTGGAACCATGGACTTATCGGTCCAAAGATGGGTGTCGGACAACAAGATAAAAAAAAATCGCACATTACATTGTCATTGTCCACCATACAAAAAATAATCCTTCAGACCCATAAGGCCCATAGAACCGGATTTTTTCTTGGTTTTTATATCGTGAAACGTACAATATCAATTGCTTGCTATCCTCTGGATAGGACGGTAGTCTATTGGAAAGTACTCTCTTACAGATCAAACAGATCCAGCTGCTCAATCACTGCTGGGTGGACATCAGGGTCTGAAAGAAATACGTTCTATACCTTACATGTTGCTATTGGTCAGGGATCCTTTGTACAGCACTTTGAGCACATTTAATGGATTTTGCGCTATATAAAAGCTCAATGGTTGTTTCTTTTGTTTTGTTTTTTTTTTTGGGAGGGGGGGGGGGATCTTAACCCTGGATCTGTCTTGAACCCTTCGAGTGTGAAGCAAGAGCTTTACCATTTGAGCTATCTGACCCCCTATCCACCATACAATATTTCCAGCTCTCATGAGTTACATGGATGGCTCATGTCTTGTCTTTTCTTACACTTTGCGGTTTCTAATTGGACAATAATACAGCATGGATAATCAATTTAATTGGGTTGGATTGGGGGTTGAGAGAAGGAGGAGAGGGGTGGGGGGTGCCATAAAGATGGGGGTGGGGAGGTTATAACGGATTTGAAGGATACGACCAAAGAGGTTTTTATGCATTAGTTTCAGACCTTCGTCATTGTTGGTTCATCCGACTAGCGTATCGGACAGACAGTTGGTCAGATACGACTTGGCATCACAGGTAAGAATTAAATTCTAAGATGGATACTAAGTTAAAAGAGATGATTTTATTTGATAAAGTAAGAACGAAATTCTACGATTGATACAATTTTAAAAGAGATGATTTTATTTGATTAATTATATAGCTTTTGACATTATCAGCCATTGTTTTCATTCTTCTTACCAACCATATTCGACATGTCTCCCAAATTGTCAAACCCACCTACCACAAGAAATTAATTGTTCACACTCAAACCTCAAACCGAAAAGCAACAATTACATACAAGACTCTATACAGACAGGGACAACAAGATATAACTTTCCAAACCAGCATGAAGTTTTCATCATTAAATTATAACACTTTTTTCATTGAAATGTTGCGATGTACAAAACAAACCTAAAGACAATTTAAATTATTTACAAGGTTGAAATGAATGTTAAGTAAAGAGCCTAACCCATCTGTGAAATCGCTACTTACCTGTATGCATTTATTATAATATATTTCTATTATCTATTTATTTTACTATGTCTTTACAACAACAAAATTCTCTTTTGGGATGCGATGACTTTTTTCTTCATCTCCCTCTTCTTCCTCTTCTTCTTCTTCTTCTTCTTCTTCTTCTTCTTCTTCTTCTTCTTCTTCTTCTTCTTCTTCTTCTTCTTCTTCTTCTTCTTCTTCTTCTTCTTCTTCTTCTTCTTCTTCTTCTTCTTCTCTTACTTATTTATTATTATTATTATTATTATTATTATTATTATTATTATTATTATTATTATTATTATTATTATTATTATTATTATTATTATTATTATTATTATTATTATTATTCATTATTATTATTATTATTATTATTATATCATTATTATCATTACTACTACTACTACAACTACTACTACTGCTACTACTACTACTACTACTACTACTACTACTACTACTACTACTGCTACTGTACTACTACTACTGCTACTGCTACTACTACTACTACTACTACTACTACTACTACTACTACTACTACTTCTACTACTACTACTACTACTACTTCTACTACAACTACTACTGCTACTACTACTTCTACTACTACTACTACTACTACTACTACTACTACTACTACTACTACTACTGCTACTACTACTTCTACTACTACTACTACTACTACTACTACTACTACTACTACTACTACTACACTACTACTACTACTTCTACTACTACTACTACTACTACTACTACTACTACTACTACTACTACTACTTCTACTATTACTACTACTACTACTACTACTACTACTACTACTACTACTACTACTAACTACTACGACTACTACTACTACTACTACTACTACTACTGACTACTATATTATATTATTATTATTATTATTATTATTATTATTATTATTATTATTATTATTATTATTATATTAGTTATTTCTGTGTGCGCAGCACCGTTTATATAGTATATTTAATATCTATTTTTTCACAGACAAAACCTACGAGTAAAACAATCTGTCCAACTATCTTGCGCCAAAGTCCAAGATGGCGGACGAGTTCAAAACATTCGACAAAGCGCCAATTGTGGGCGTGGTCAACATCAAACACTGGAGTTTTGCGGTACGAGAAATTATTTTGGCGGTAATTTCTATGTCACTACTCGTACTGTGCCTGATTTTTGTGGGTTTATACGCCAACTCGAAATCTGATTCGGTGGAGAACGTTTCAAGTCCAGCTGCTATTGTTCGTAAGTAAATCTTTTCTATCCGACTGTGAAAATGCACGTAGTTTATAAATTCAAACTCAAAGGTTTAGTTTTAGACAATTGCCAATAAAAATCATACATAAACTGAAAATTTCCAATTGACAAATCAAAACACTTAAAATCAATATTATATCAATGCAAACCAACAACAAAAAATAAACAAACAAACAAAAAAAAACAATATATAAATAGTAAATATATAAACAAACAAATAAATAAATAAGAAAGAAAAAAAAGAGAAGAAAAGAAAATGGTACAAGGGTAGCACGTATGATCTGTAATCAGAAGGTCTGAGGTTCGATCCCGAGTCGAGGTAGATAGACTGATTTTTTGGGATGGTTTTATTCTTGTATTTTTTCTTTCTTGCTTTGTCTGGCACCTTTCATACATTCTTGTTCAGATCTTTATCTTACACTGGTGTCTG
>NC_088368.1:36820374-36822874 GCF_034508935.2 Berghia stephanieae | reverse complement strand
GATTTCTGGGTGAATGCTTTCAATTCACCTGAGGTAAGATTATGTTATGTTGTTTTTGTTGTTGTTGTTGTTGTTGTTGTTGTTTTTGTTGTTGTTGTTGTTGTTATAGTTATTTAACTTGTTTTTGTTGTTTGGGATGCTATTACTGCTGCTGGTGATGTTGTTCTCCTATATTGTTATGCCTTTGTGTTCTTGTGTTAGGACTCTTGGCTACTGGTCTGTAGTCAACGTTTGCAGGTCTGACGTTCGAACCCAATTATGGGCCTAGTTTAACATTGTTGTAATAGAAAGGGTTTTGCGTCATTCTTTTTTTTTTTTTTTTTTTTTTTTTTTGGAAATTTCCATTACAACAATTAGCCCATAATGAATTAAGTTACCAGACCTGCAAATAAGTGCACGTTGACTGTCGTTCTTTTTATATTGTGATCGAGTCACGATTTTGGATTTCAGTGCATATCTGAGTCATAGGGAAGCTATTTTCCTGAATTCGTCAGACCCAAAAAAAAAAAATGATTTATAAAAAAAAAAGAAAGGAAAAAAAGTAAAAAACAAAGTAAAGATACTATAAATAATAGATCGTATGACGTTGACGTCACTCAGGACTTTTTTTTTTTGGTTTTTTTTTTGCCATCCGCGTTTATGAGTAATTCTCACTAAACTCTATTAACAGACTATAAACGTTTAAGGTTACACATAGTTTTGTGTGTTAGTCCGTTATACTTCCGGATGGCAATGTTGTGAGCGTCTTAGCCAAGCGCACACTATCTATAGCGGGCCAAACCGTATAGTTTCCCTTTATTTTGTTAGGCTAATTCTATTTGATATCAACTTTCCACCAGTAAATCAGAGAACTTGTATAAATCGCCGTAAAATATTTATATGACGAGATATTACACCTGTTAGGCGATAGTACAAATTTTTTTTCGGACAAAGACAACAGATAATCGTGTTACACATGAGTAGGGTGAGAGGATGTGAAAAGAGTGAGCTTTTTGCGCCGCTCATAACAAGAGTCGAACCCAGAATCTACCGGTCGGTGTCATGTTGCTAAACCACAAAAACAGCCACGCAGTAGAAGACAAAAAGGTGATGTTTTGATTCATGCTTTTGATTTCATTGGAAATATTTAATTTTTAATCAGTTGTTTCAGTTTGAACATTATTGTCAATGTTTTTTTCTTATGCAGCTATGTGGTTTAGTGGTATGACACTCTCCTTCTGACCGGAAGGTCCTGGGTTCGAATCCTGCTCTGATGTGCGCATAGTTGAGTACTTCGAAATGGCTCTTTACTTTCATTCTCTTACCGTACTTAGGTGTAAAATGAGTACCAGGACGTCAAAAACGGTGTGTCTGTCTGACAACAAATTGTAATATCGCCTGAGGCGTCATGTCTCGTCCTACGTGTTAAGTGTTGTTGTTGGCTATGGACCTTTTGTAAAACGCTTTGAGCATGCTTAGTGGATTCGCATTTTTCTTCATTCCTCCCAGATTGAACCTGATGCGAATGACAGAACACAAAGGGTGATCACTCTGAGACCAGCTGGTGTGGGGAAGTGGATGTATGTTAGTTGGTAAGGACTGGCATGGAATAATGTTGTGACGTTACAGTAAATCTCCTTTTGGGTTGGTTGTTATCTGGTAGTAATTGTGGTGGTGGTGGTGAGGTATTAGTGGTAGTGGTGGTGGTGGTGAAGGTAGTAGTGGTGGTGGTGAAGGTAGTAGTGGTGGTGGTGAAGGTAGTAGTGGTAGTAGTGGTGGTGGTGAACGTAGTAGTGGTGGTGGTGAAGGTAGTAGTGGTGGTGGTGAAGCAAGTAGTGATAGTAGTGGTGGTGGTGAAGGTAGTGGAGGTAGTAGTGATAGTAGTGATGGTGGTGGTGAAGGTAGTAGTGTGGTGGTGAAGGCAGTAGTGGTGATGGTGAAGTTAGTCGTGATAGTAGTGGTGGTGGTGAAGGTAGTAGTGGTAGTATTGGTGGTAGTGGTGAAGGTAGTAGTGGTGGTGGTGAAGCTAGTAGTGATAGTAGTGGTGGTGGTGAAGGTAGTGGAGGTAGTAGTGATAGTAGCGGTGGTGGTGGTGAAGGTAGTAGTGGTGGCGGTGAAGGTAGTAGTGGTGATGGTGAAGCTAGTAGTGATAGTAGTGGTGGTGGTGAAGGTAGTGGAGGTAGTAGTGGTGGTAGTGGTGGTGGTGGTGAAGGTAGTAGTGATAGTAGTGGTGGTGAAGGTAGTTGTGGTGGTGGTGAAGCTAGTAGTGGTGATGGTGAAAGTAGTAGTAGTAGTGGTGGTGAAGCTAGTAGTGGTGATGGTGAAGGTAGTAGTGGTGGTGGTGAAGCTAGTAGTGATAGTAGTAGTGGTGGTGAAGGTAGTGGAGGTAGTAGTGGTGGTAGTGGTGGTGAAGGTAGTAGTGGTGGCGGTGAAGGTAGTAGTGGTGGCGGTGAAGGTAGTAGTGATAGTAGTGGTGGTGGTGAAGGTAGTGGAGGAGTAGTGATAGTAGTGGTGGTGGTGG
>NC_088368.1:36810374-36815374 GCF_034508935.2 Berghia stephanieae | reverse complement strand
ATCATGGGAATACGTTCACGCCAACAGAGAGATTTTCGTGGACACCCAAGGATACAAAAATTTTGCTGGAATGACCCAGTATTGCATGTACTTGACCCGGTATTACATGAAATACGCCGTGGGTGCTTTGTATGTCCAACAACATCTGGCTGACGAAAGTAAACAAAAGGTATGCATACTTCCTTAACCTTTATGGCCTACATTGTGCTTTTATATAGGGCAAAATCCACTAACCGTGCTCAAAGTGCTTTACAAGGGGTCCCTGGCCAACAGCAACATTTCACATGTAGGACGGTACATGACGCCTGTTAGGCGATATTACAATATTTTTCTCGGACAGAGACAATGCTGTTAACGGTCAGGTCCTCATTTTACACCGGAGTATAGTTAGAGAATGAGAGTAAAGAGCCTTCTCCAAGGAATCAACTATGCGACGAGTGAGGTTCAAACCCAGGACCTTCCGATCCGATAGCGAGTGCCATACCACTAGACCACATAGCCAACAGAAGTGAATTGTGATATGATTTGAATTAATAGATGACCAACAATCCTAGACGGTATTCAGGAGATGTCTGGACTAACCAAATTGTCTAGATTGTGCGGTTATGTGGTCTAGTGGTATGACACTCGCTTTCGGATCGGAAGGTCCTCGGTTCGAGCCTCGCTCGATGCCTAGTTGAGTCCTTGGAAAAGGCTCTTTATTCATATTCTCTCACCGTACTCAGGTGTAAAATGAGTACCTGGCCGTTAACAGCGTTGTTTCTGTCCTTTAAAATACAGGCGTTTATTGCTTTCAGTTTAGTTCGCCAGGTAAATCTAGCCAGTCTAGTGATGATGAGTCATAGCTTTACACTAAGAGAGGGAGACAATTTTTTCGCCGTTTTGATCGATTTTTTTCTGAATTTCAAACTAATGTAGTATTGCCGTTATTAAGTGTAGCAAAAATATTTTTATACTACCAAAGAGTTTATTAACAGAGTTTTCATTGATTATTTAATCATAATTATGATGGTGTTAAAAAGCAAGAGGGATAACCCATGAAATTGATACCTAAATTTAAGTGATTTAAAATTTTTAAGAGAATATTTTAACATGTTCAACACTTAAGATTTTAAAACAAAAGTAATGGAAATGATGTTGAATATCTGTAGAATGTAGACATATAAATTTTATATCAGTAGATTGAAGCGTTTTTGAGATATCAGTTCACCTGTACGTAAAAGTAAGAATTTTGAGTAAGGTAAAATTAAAATCCAATCACAGCATTGTCTTAATAGAATTTTTTTAATAAACCAGAAACATAGTCAAATGTGATTCACATATATTTATCCCAGAATCAACGAATTATAAGAATTCCATTAAAAATTGTTATATAAGGACATTATTTAAAGACAATCAAAACCACTAAGAAAATCTTAAAGAGTTCTTATAAGTTTCATAACCTTATTTTTGAGATATCCATGCCCATTACTTTTTTTCATGTACTTGACTTGCACCTCTTTTAATTTGTGTGCCATATAGACTGCATATAGCACATCACTGGTGAAAGATTAGGATCATATATCCCTCATAAAGTATTGTTTCTTGTTCAGAGTTTTCTCATTGAACCAAAGGTATCAATACCTGCATCGCATTTCTTTAAATTATGTATCAGTGAGATACATTTCTCGCAAATTGAAATATTTAAATATGTCAGAATTTCACATTTATATTTATAGTCAATTGTAGATAACGTCTAGAGTCTTTTAATCCTCTCAGCACGGCTCTGTACTCTTTCACAACAAATTCGACATATTTCATTAGTACTGGTGTCATGACCGTCTTCGGTGTGTCTAGCTCTCCATAACCTGAACAGAACTTAAATAAGTAAATTTAAGAAATATCTAAAATTTCCGCTTAAATTCAATGAAATCAAATTAAATAAATGTCTCATATCATCACTATCTAGTTTTATTATTGGGTATCATGAAATATTCTCCTCTTTGTTGGTAACAAAAAAAATTATTGAGATTCCTTTCCACACCCTCTATTCTTAAATCCCTGAATCTACATAATAAAGTATATATCATATGAAAGATAATTTTATCTACTTTTCTCTGATCCCACACACTTGATGGTAAAAAGTGTTGGCTTGATATTTTGAATTTTTAAATATTTCTTAAACTTATAATTTAAATATTTATTTCATAAAAAACTCTGATTATTCAAATGAGCAAAACACAAACTTATCATTTAATGATGTAAATAAAAATAATTGCGTCTTGTAGAGGAAAAATTGGCCTTTGTATCCATATATGTTTGAAAATTATGAAAAAGATGCTGCGTCCACAACGGGCTGAGAAAATTAGTATTTTGATGAAATTTCTACTACTCTCTGCCTGAGAGAAATTCAAAGCGATGAGATTTACCTGCAGACATAATTTATTGCCAATGCACACCGTCTTGACAGCTGTTATCACTGTGGCTGACGGTGGATTGTTTACATTACTCGACGGTAGCCAGTGAGGGAAGAAGTAACTAAAGTGAAAGTTTGGGCCCTATTTAAACGGCTGTGATATCACCTAACAGGCGTCATATTATCACGACTTACATGTTGAGTGTGGCTGTTGTCCTGGGACCCCTTGTAAAATGCTTTGAGCCCGTGTAGTGGATATTTCGCTATATAGAAGTTCAATGCTTTCATTTGTTTTTATATTGGTTGTACATGACCCAGCATTACATGATTTATGCTGTAGGTGATTTCTGTGTCCAGGAACGGTTGGCTGACGAAAGTCAACGAAAGGGATGCTTCCTTCACATTCATCGCCAACAGGGTGCGTTAGATTATTTGAAGTAAGGGATCAAGTCTTCTCAAAACGGTAGGTCGGGTTGAACGCAATGCTAAAAATTGAATTCTGATTTAACTTCAATGCAGTTCAGTGCATTCAGATGCAAGAAGCATTCAGAATCACTATGAAAATATTATTATATTATAAATTTCAAAAAAACATAACAGGGGAGGTGAACACAAGTCGGGAGTAAACCTAGGACTGTGAGATGTGGACATTTCTTGGGAAGTATCAACACATGTTTGATCAGTTTGCCTCAGTGTCCTTTATCTCGATAATTCTGACATAATATTACCAGATTGACGCAATGATTTACGAATATTAATACTGCGCTGCGCTGCGGCTTACGCCTGGGTTATTCCAATCTTTCCATCTCTGCGTTTCCACGTGACAGACTTTTTCTTCTTCTTCTTTTAGCTTATCCCGAATTTTGCATGGTTGCAATAATGAATACCAGATTTCCATGCATCTCGGTTCAGCGCATCATCTTCCTCTAGGCCCAGTTCTTTCATATCATCCTTTACCTTACCCCACCATCTAGTCTTTGGGCGTCCCTTTTTCCTCTTTCTCGCTAATTGTATATCAAATACATCTTTCCGACGTACTCCCTCTCTCTCGTCTCTTGCCATAATGAATGCCACATCTCCATGCATCTCGGTTCATTGCATAATCTTCTTCCAGGCCCAGTTCTTTCATATCGTCCTTAACCCTATCCAGCCATCTAGTTTTTGCGCGTCCCTTTTTTATCTTTCCCGATAATAGGCCTCAACAGTCATGACGTCACATACCTCGTAGTGACGCAGTGTAACTTAGTAACCGGTTCTAAACAATCGGAACAATGGCAGACGCCCTTATGAAATACTTCTCCGACGAGCATAAAAGTGTTTCCAAAGGAGAAAAACATGATAAATCGGATCGTGTTTAGACTTTTATACATTCTGATCACATGGCATGTGAAAAAGTTCTAGCCAGCATGAAGAATAAAAGTACAGATTTTCTTTGTTTAGAACCAAGCTGCTCGTTGCTGGGCGGAGTGACATCAAACAGTTGAATCCTTTTGTATATCCAATACTTGCCTTCCCACGTACACCCTCTCTCGTCTCTTAACATGTCCGGACCATTTCAATCTATCTTAAATTCAGAAAAGTGAGTGGAGCAGGCACTTATGTTGATAACAACAAGAAATGAAGTGAGTAGGAAAGTGCCAGAAAACAATAGAGAATAAAAATTTCGCGGCGGCGATTGGGGGCTCGAACCCGCGACCTTACTGGTACGACAACTCCGCCTGGCCGGGGAGATCATGACTCTACCGCATGAGCTAGCCACGACCCCAAAAAAGATCGCTTCTAACCCTATTCTATCTTCTCTGGTCTTTCCAGGCCACAGACATCACCATGAATCTAAAGAAAGCTCTGAAAGAACAGTTGGAAAAGACGCCCTGGATGGACGATCAGACTCGGACATTCGCCAAGAACAAACTGGACAAGGTCACCTTTAAACTGGGTTACCCCGACTGGATGACCAATGTGGATTATGTAAGGATTGGTAGCTTATTTAGTTCTTAAAATTCTATACTAGTTGATTAGATTATACCTAAATAAACATAAATGGCTACCAGTTACTGTTTTTGTTATCTTTAAGATCGTATAACAGGCGCCATGCCTTGTCAAGCATGTTAGGTCTGTTATTTTATCATATTTAAAATTTAAATTCACACAAATCTAAGGAAATTCTTGTGTAATTTGATGATTAAGATATAATTTATATTTCAATTTTTTCCAATCTCAAAAAGTAGAAAAATCGACTTAACGAGTTTTGGAAAACCAGCCTTCAATCAATTTGTCCATATTTCCCAGATTGACAACCTGTACGATCCTTTCAACGTCAACATTTCGGATTTCTTCGACAACCTTCTCAGCTCCAACACATACCAGAGAAAACAATGGAACAAGAAGCTGAGATTTGGTGAGGACAAAGAGGAGTGGATTTTCCAGCCCTACGATACCACTATCAGTGTGTATTACTATTGGAACGAGATTATCGCCCCTGCCGGTAAGTTGAGATTGATGCTTTACGTTTAGGTATAATATTCACAATATCACCAGTCATTCGGATATAACGTGCCAATTCACAAATATATGTGTAACCGTCTACGTTTATAGTCTGATTGAT
>NC_088368.1:36767874-36805374 GCF_034508935.2 Berghia stephanieae | reverse complement strand
AGCGTCAACAGATGGAAACGTTAATGGCCTTGGTGATGAATCGACCCAAGTCGTCAGTGACCAACACCCGGTTCTGCGAGTTTGATTCAAACGTAGAGCTATGGACGGACTATTGGTCACGTTTCCAGACGTTCGTAAAGGCCAACTCCATTCCATCGGACAGAATTGCGGAGATTTTTCTCACCAACCAATCGTGTGCCATATTCAAGCTGCTGGCAAACCTGGCTTCACAGAGCGTTCCTCCCAAGGACGTCAACGAATTGTCGATGGATGCGATCGAGCAGCAAATGGTTGACCATTTCAACCCCAAAAGATTCGTTGTTCGGGAGCGTTTCAAATTCTGGACACGAACAGAAAGGAAGCCAGGAGAGACTGTCCACGAGTTAGCTGCGAGAATTCGGCAAGAGGCAGCTACATGTGATTTTGCCTCGATCAATGACCCGTTGGACGAGGCAATGAGGACTCGATTCGTTTGCTCGATCAACAGCGAGGCTATCGTCAAAGCCTTGCTTAAAGTAAAGGACGACGAGCTGACGTTCAATCGAGCCATTCAGATCGCCGCGGAAGTGGAGGAGGCTGGAAAAGTTGCCAGAGAGACGGTCGACACATCAAATGCCGATGTGTTTAAGTTCCAGCCCAATCGAAATCCGGCTCGTAAGCTGCCCACGGCGAATAACGAACCGTCTCCAGAGATCAATCGCCAATCAAAATCAGCGGAGAACGGGAACCAGAAAACCCGATGCTACCGGTGCATCGGGAACCACTCGAGTGATGCCTGTCGATACAAGGAAGCCCTTTGCCACCAATGCGGCGTTAAGGGCCACATAAAGTCTGCCTGTCGGAAGAGAAGTCAACATCAACGAGTAAAGACGGTGACAAAGGTCAAATGGAATGCGGCCCGACCTTTGCCTCCAAAACAGCCATGGATTATGCCCGACAAACCATGGGAACGTGTCCATATCGACCACGCCGTGAATTTCAAAGGACACAACTGGCTCGTGATGGTGGATGCATACTCCAAATATCCGTGTGTCCACCAGATGACATCCATCACCACGAAGGCGACAATTCAAAAGCTGGACGAGGATTTTGCGCATTTTGGCTACCCGCATACCATCGTCACTGATAATGCGCAGTGCTTCTCGTCAGCTGAGTTTGCCAGTTTCTGTGAGAGCCGGGGTATTCAACACCTACAGGGAGCCCCGTATCATCCAGAGACCAACGGTGCAGCTGAGAGACTGGTACAGTCATTTAAAAAGTCGCTAAGGAAGTCCAGCCTCAGTACCAGTGAGGCCTTACACGAGTTCTTGATCCAGTACCGGAGAACTCCCCTGTGCAATGGCTTTAGCCCAAGCGAACTTCTGATTGGTCGACAGATACGGGCGAAGATAGATGTGCTCCTGCCTCACAGCCGTGTAAATCTTCGCTCGTCTAGGAAAACTAAGTTCACAGTGAACAGCCAGTGCTATGCCCTGTCTTTTCAGAGGGGGCGTAGGGACAAGTGGGTGCCAGCGATTGTAGCATCAGTGATTGGAAACCGAATGTTCGATGTGAAAATCGTGCCGGATGGTCCTACTTTGAGAAGACACGTCGACCAACTGCGCACACGCCACAGTAGTTAACATAGTGGTTATATTATAATTGTGACAAGGAGACTCACGTTCTTGTAACAGATTATTCCAGTGCATGGACTGTCAAATGGACTTGATATGTTGTATGTGATCATCGGACATTTGAAATAGTATTGTTCGTACGGACTTTTAAATGTTAATCGTAACGGCGATCTTCTGGTTGTGTAACATAGAATTTCAAATTAACTTTGAAATAGTGTTTTAAGCGGACTGTTACATTATGTGTGTCTATGTTAATATTTTGATGGTAAAACCTTCAGTATCCTTCAGGCTAGAAGGGAGGTGTTATGGTGTATTGTTATTATTGAGTTATTGCCCTTTGCAATAACTAATTTACTTCGATGAATAATACACTTAATTACATTTAGTTATTTCTAAATAATGTCACAATTGAATATATTAATAGAATAAGTTATATTCGTATCATTAGTTAACTACACTTGTGCATTGACGTTATATTACATAACGTATATTTCTGTTTATGTATATTTCCATACTGCATGTTTAATGTTACTAAGTCTGTGATATATTATGATTTAAAGGACTTGAATAAACAATTACTTGATGATTGGCAACCAAGGAGCGTCTTCCCTGTCAGTTATTTTATGTACTGCGGTTGGTACATAACAATTTTTATTATTATTAGAGGAGAATATAAAAAGTGAAGTGACTGTTCCTGGCAACGGTAGAGTCAGTGCTTCTATATGGAGCAGCGACATGGACTCTTACTAAAGCCCTTGAGAAGCAACTGGACGGCTGCTACACCCGTATGCTGCGGATGGCCCTCAATGTAAGCTGGAAAGAGCACATAACAACTGAAGAGCTCTACAGTGACCTCCCCCCAGTGACCTCGAAGATTCAAAAGAGAAGACTGAGACTTGCGGGGCACTGCTGGAGACACAAGGAGAAGAGTGCAAGCAGTCTTGTTCTATGGGAACCACCTGAGTTAACCAGAAGCAGAGGCAGGCAGAATAAAACCTACATTGACTGTCTGCTAGATGACACAGGAATGGACAACACCCGGGAGCTGCGTACGCTTATGGAGGACAGGACAGAATGGCGAAGACTTGTGGCTCAGGTTGGGCGCCCCAAGGGGCGGCCTAAGTAAGTAAGTAAGTATATAAAAAGGATTTTTTAATGGAGGAGTATTTGTTATTTTCTATTGACCCTTACCATAGCAAAATAGGGTTGCCATGTAGAAGTGCGAGACGCAGACGAAGAAGTTATTTTTGAAAAATAAAAATAAATGAAATTCTGCATACTTGTCGTGGGCGCAGCTGGGCGAGATAACTGATCATGACTTTTATCGAATTATTTATTCCCCAGACCAGTCCGGCAATGTGTCTTGGATCAGTACCGAAACATAACACAAAACGTCACGTGGGGTCCTGGACCCCCCTTGAAGGTCCCCATCAACT
Organism: Berghia stephanieae; assembly: GCF_034508935.2. NCBI lineage: Eukaryota > Metazoa > Mollusca > Gastropoda > Nudibranchia > Aeolidiidae > Berghia > Berghia stephanieae. The sequence goes on along the minus strand of NC_088368.1, from coordinate 36,802,325 downwards.
ACAGGAGGTACATACCCAGCGCCATCGCCATTACCAGCGGTGTTCGATTGGCCCTAAAGGGCTACAAGGACTGGACAGCTGGACAGGCCACCGAGAAGATGTTGCCGGGGCTCGCTATGTCTCCACAACAAATGATTTTCCTGTCCTACGCTCAATCCCACTGCTTCAACAGGTAACGATTGTAAATACTAGCGAAAGAGTGAAAATGGAGAGGCTTCGTATAGGAACGATACAGACAATGGACGTTTCGGGTACAAACCTTTCGTCAACACACCAATAAACAAATTAAGGTGGAAATCATTTTTTTTTAAATTTATTTCCCACGTCAATTTGTGTATTGCTGTGCTGACGAAGGGTTTGTACCCGAAACGCCCATTGTCTGTATCGTTCCTTAACGAAGCCTCTCCATTTTAACTCTTTCTTTAGTATTTTCACGATCACAGCCTTCAGGCAGCCCCTACTGTTTCCAACGATTGTAAAACAACTGTGACTTGTCGTCAATAAACGGTATTATATTTGGGTGAACCAGATCGAAAAAAGAAATTAATTTAACCCTCTCCATACCAAAATACAGGGAAATCGTCACATTTGTTATGATACAAGCAACATTTTCTTATTCTGATTGTTTTTGTTGTTTTTTTTGTTTTTTTTTTGTTTTGTTTTTTGTTATTTTTATTGTTTTGTTGTTTTTTTGTTTTTTTTTTTTGCTTAGTTTTTTGGGATTTTTTTTTTTTTGTCCATCACAAAATTTAAAATATTTTTTTCATCATAGTTATGAGAACCTAATGCTGTGTTAGTAAACGGTAGGGGCTGCCTGAATCGTTAAAATACTAACGAAAAAAACCATTTTCACTCTTTCGTTAGTAATGCTTGTGTGTTTTTTCTGTAATAGCATGTACTGGTTTCTTTTGAACAAGAAATTACTTTTTTTTTTAAATTTCATGTCGGTTGGGTAAATAAATAACAATGTGAAATTGAATGTAAGCTTAAATCTAATATACGAAAACAGATAAAATGGACGTTTCGGGTTTCCCCTTTATCAACAAAAGAGGATGAATGAAACACTACAGATGAATGAAATAATGTGGTATTGGCGTTGTTAAGACGAATAAACAAAAACATTGATGGACAGGAAATTGTATACACCTTTGTAAGGAAGCACGAATTAAAAAAAAAACAATAGATGTTTACATTACATATTGTCGGATGGGTATGACATTCATTATGGGGAAAATCCGGAAAATGGTCGGTAAGGAGAGAGTTTAATTTAAAGCTATCAGAAATATTAGTCCTATTTGTCAAGTTAGAAAATTGTATAGTGCGGCTATGTGGTCTTGTGGTATGTCATTGGCTTTTGGATTTGAAGGTCGTGGGTTCCAGTCTGAGCGGCGCATAGTTCAGTGCTTGGAATAAGCTCTTTACTCACATTCTCTCTCCTCACTCAGGTGTAAAAGTGTTGCCACTGTAGAAATAAAAATGCAATATCGCCCTATGGTCTGTCCTACATGTTAGTGATTGCTTTGTTGTTGGTTTGGTACCCCTTGTAAAGCGCCTTGAGCAAATTTAGTGGGTTTTGCACAATATTAAAGCTCAAGTTATTTTTTTTAAACATTAGTTTTATTTCTATTCTCCCTTAGAAACGAGATACACAACACTCTAGTTGCATTCCGTGGCCAAGTAGGGGAGGACATTCAGGTGAACATGGCTTTAGGACAACTGCAAGAGTTCTCTGATACTTTCCAATGTCCCGTGGACTCTAAGATGAATCACAAGACCAAGTGTACTTATTACTAGTTGTCTGTCTCCTGTCTTTACTTGACTTTTCTATATATCTATCTATCTGCCTATATATTTATCCATCTATATATCTATCTATCGATCAATCCATCTATTTATATATCTGTCTATCTATCTGTCTATATATAAATCTATCTATCTATCTATCTATCTATCTATCTATCTATCTACTATCTATCTAAATATATATATATATATAACTATCTATCTATCCATCTATCTATCTATTGATCTATCTATCTATCTGTCTATTTATCTGTCTGTCCATCTATCTTATCTATCTATCCATCTATCTTATCTATCTGAACATGGCTTTAGGACAACTGCAAGAGTTCGCTGATACTTTCCAATGTCCGGTGGGCTCTAAGATGAATCACAAGACCAAGTGTACTTATTACTAGTTGTCTATTTCCTGTCTTTACTTGATTTGTCTATCTATCTATCTATATGTCTGTCTATATGTCTGTCTATATATCTATCTATCTATCTATCTATCTATCTATCTATCTATCTATCTATCTATTTATTTATTTATCTATCTGTCTTATCTATCTTTCTAAATATCTGTCTAACTATCGATCTATCCATCTATCCATCTATACATCTATCCAGCCAGCAATCTATGTATTTATCTATCTATCTTTCTATCCATCCATCCTTCCACCAATCTAAGTATGTATGTTATGTATGTATGTATGTATGCATTTATGTATGTATGTATGTATGTATGTATGTATGTATGTATGTATGTATGTATGTATGTATGTATGTATGTATGTATGTATGTATGTATGTATGTATGTATGTATGTATGTATGTATGTATGTATGATGTATGTATGTATGTATGTAGATGTATGTATGTATGGATGTATGTATGTATGCATGTATGTATGTATGTATGTATGTATGTATGTATGTATGTATGTATGTATGTATGTATGTATGTATGTATGAATGAATGTATCATGTATGTATCTATCTATCTCTATCTATCTATTTATCTATCTATCTATATATCTATCTATCCATTTATTTTTTTATTTATTTATTTATTCATTTATGTAACTATCTATCTATCTATCCATCTATCTATCTATCTATCTATCTATCCATCAATCAATCTATCTATCTATCTATCTATCTATCTATCTATCCATCTATCTATCTATCTATCTATCTATCTATATCTATCTGGCTATCTGGCTATCTGCCTGTCTGTCTGTCGGTGTGTCTGTCTGTCTGTCTGGCAATATATCAAGCTATCCACCGATTTATCCTCTTTTTTTTTTTTTTTTTTTTTTTTTTTTTACACATTTACATGAAACGATTGAGCCGATGTACAATTTGTTTCTTTAAATTAGTTAAATCACTACTATTGTGTTTCCCTGACCCATCGTGACTATCCGGCGATGGCTTGCTGGTATAGAATAAATGAAATGAATCGAAATTTTCCATTACAACAATGAGACCGTAACAATTTGGGATATCAGACCTGTAAATAAGTACACGTCGGGTGGAACCGAACAATGAAATGATTGGAATATCCTGACATTGTGACACGTCACGTGATCGGCCCAAAATATCGTTCATTCTTATTGTTTATTGATGTTGTGTATTTATTATTCTTCCACATTGATCTTTGTATGTTTTAGTAACCATCATTATATTCGTTATCATTACTATTATTGTTGTCAATATCATAGATATTATTATTATATTATTAATTATTATTATTATTATTATATATTATTATTATTATTATTATTATTATTTATTAATTATTATTATATATTTTTATTATATTACTTTATTCGTATTATGACTATATTATTACTATATGATTACGTTATTATTATTATTATTATCATATATTATTATTTATTATTATTATTATTATTATTATTTATTATTATTATTATTAATATTATATTATTATATTATTATTATTATTATTATTATTATTATTATTATTATTATTATCAATATGATCATTATTCTTGTGCTATTGATGTCATTAACTTGCAACTTCTTCATTATCAAAAAATAAATAAACAAACTCCAAGTATGATTCAATCGTTTTCCATGATAAACATCTGAAAAAGTGTGTATGAAACAGTGTTCGACAAAGCAAGAACAAATAAATAAAACAAAAACAAGAAAGAAAGAAAGAAAGAAAGAAAGAAAGAAAGAAAGAAAGAAAGAAAGAAAGAGAAAACATCCCAGAAAATCAGTCTTCCCGGTGGAGGAAAACGATTTTTGGGATGTTTTGTTTTGTTTTGTTTTTTCTTGTAATTTTCTCACTTGCCTTGTCTGGTTCTACTTCCTACTCGCCTTGTCAGCACTTTAATCGATAATGACAATGTAATATAATATATTTCCTTTTCTTGTTTAGCCGAAGAAGGCCAAACGGCAGAAACGTAGTTTACTTTGTTTTGTAACCTTTTATAAGAGTCATTTTTACTCCCCATATTTTATTATAGACAGTATGCGCTTGGCTAAGAAGCTCACAACATTGCCACCCCGAAGGACCAACACACAAAACTTTGTGTAACCTTGAAAGTTTATAGTCTTGTTAATACAGTTTAGTGATAATTACTCACAAACATGGATGGCAAAAATCAACAACAATGGCCTGAATGACGTCATCTTCGTTCTATATATATATATATATATATTTTAAAATGTTATCTGACACCAGTGCCTGCTGGCTATTTTCTCTATAGGGAATGAGATTAGCGGAAGAGCAGCGTCCCTTGATTGGACGTCACCGGCGGAAAAGTTATTAGAGAGAGAACGTCATGTTGGTTGTGCGCATGCGTCTCTAGTCCTCGCTTCCGGAGACACTTCACCGAAAGCGAGGGCGAGAGAGACGCATGCGCAAAACCATGTTGACGTTCTCTCTCTAATAACTTTTCCGCCGGTGACGTCCAATCAAGGGACGCTACTCTTCCGCTTATCTCATTCCCTATTTGTTATTCCAAGATCCAAGTGCACGAACATTCATCTTTGTGCGGCTATGTGGTCTAGAGGAGTGACATTCGCTTTCGGATCGGAAGGTCCTGAGGTCGAGATCGCTCGGCGCATAGTTGAGTCCTTGGAAAAGGCTCTTTACTCACATTGTCTCACCGTACTCAGGTGTAAAATGAGTACCCGGCCTTTAACAGCGATGTCTCTGTCCGGAAAAAAGATTCTGTATCTCTCTCTCTCTCTCTCTCTCTCTCTCTCTCTCTTTCTCTCTCTCTCTCTCTCTCTCTCTCTTTCTCTCTCTCTCTCTCTCTCTCTCTCTCTCTCTCACTCACTCTCGCTCGCTTCTCAATGACTGATGATATTTGTAATAAACACAAATTGTATAGAAAATAAAATTGATTGATTCATAAAAATAATAATTTAAAAAAAAGATTAATCTTTAAATTGTTCTTATAAGCACGAGGTTCATCCCGATGTAATACCGTTTTGAGGCGATAGGTCATATATGTTGTAAAAATTATAGGCAAAGCAAGGTCGTTGTCTTCCTATGGATATTAAGTTAAAAACTGTCACTTTTCATAACGTTGTTCCTAACCGAAACCCCGCCACGATCACACACACACACACAACCACACACACACACACACACACACACATTTACACATCCCGGGTTGAGCTCTAACGCTTTAAATTAATGAGATTAATCACTTCTCGCTGCTGAATTACCTCCCCTTGTCATTTACAGTTCGTGGATTGTAATCTTTGCTTCGATCTGCTAATTGACGCACGCAAACATAACGTTAAGCAGCCTGTGGGGGTCGGGGGGGGGGGGGGGGGGGGGGGGGGATGGAAGTGAGAGGAGGCAGATAGGAGTTAAGGAAGTGAGCAGTAGGGGGCGGAGAAGGTCTTAATCGCTCTCTCTCTCTCTCTCTCTCTCTCTCTCTCTCTCTCTCTCTCTCTCTCTCTCTCTCTCTCTCTCTCTCTCTCTCTCTCTCTCTCTCTCTCTCTCTCTCTCTCCTATTTACCCTCTAATATACATACGTACAATATCCAATATTGTCGTAATGTAGATATCGGAAGCGACTTTGTCATCAAGATGGGCCAGATATTTTGTTTGATTCTAACATTTAAAATCACATCATGATAATTTATTTGGCAACAAAGTGTCACACAGGGACCGACCTGCCGAAGAAGACGAATGAATACAACTTGAAATCTGGAGCTAAAGATGATGATGATGATTATGATGACGATGACAATGATGATGATGATGATGATGATAACGACGACAATGATGATGATAATGATGATGATGCTAATGATGATAACAACGACAATGATGATGATAATGATGATGATGCTGCTGTTGATGCTGCTGCTGCTGATTATGATGATGATGACGATGGTGATGATGACGACGACAATGATGATGATGATGATGATGAAGACGATGATGATGTCCCTACCATTGTACTCTCATGAAATCAAACGCCATACCGTTTGACACGCAAACTGCCACCTTTAACTCACCGTACACAGGAGATGGAAAAGGCCCAGGGATTTCGTCCCTCACTCATTTGCATTGATGGCCTGGGTGACTTTTTTGGTTTTCCTCTGGGGATTGGCATCTATTTGTGTGGGATCTCTTTATCTCTCACTCCCCTTATCTCTCTAGCTCTACCTCTCACTCTCTATCCATCGTTCTAACGATCTATCTGACTCTCTCTCTCTCTCTCTCTCTCTCTCTCTCTCTCTCTGTCTCTCTCACACTCATTTGTCTTTCTCGCTCCTTCTTTGATTCTATATCTGTCATGCTTAAGACTGTCATATCATTAAAAATAATCCATAAACGGAAATTGGTTATAATCTATCAAATATTTCCTAATAAAATAAGTCTTAATATGTGTCTTAAAAGTAGCTTCTGTATTGTATTTTATTAAGGGACAGTATGAGAAAAGACCTATCAGAGAACTTTTTGGAGCCTTTGGGGGGGGGGGGGGCAGTTAATCGGAGATGATCACTAGATCTTAAAGTTCTGGAAAGAGAGTACAATGAAATAAGGTTGGATAAATATAAGGAGCAGACATATGAAATTTGAAATAATCATCGAGGTGAACTTTGATCCTCAGATGAGGAAGACTAATATTACTCTTTGGGGGGGGGGGGGGGGGGTTGATTATTTCTTGTGATAATTTCGGCTTTGTCTGGTACTCTTTCATATACACCTTTACGGGTTTTAATAAATTTATAGACAAAAAGGGGGGGGGGGGAGAGAGACAAACAACTACCTAACAGACAGATGGACAGACAGTTTGTCACTCGCGCTGATAGACAATTTTGTTTTAATCGCAGCAACAAGAACAATAATGACAAAATAAACACAGACCCGGGTATTCCTCCTCAAATCTAATCACTGAAAAAGTTCAAGCGCCAGTCGTTACCATTCCACCGTCCAACCACCATCCCTGCCCTCCCCCCCCCCCCCCCCCCCCCCCCCCCCCCCCCCCCCCCCCCCCCCCCCCCCCCCCCCCCCCCACAATAACTCCCACTCATTCCAAATCCACCAACCCTTCTCCATTGCTCCGCCCCCCCCCCCCCCCCCCCCCCCCCCCCCGCCTTTCCGACAGTCATTTGTCTATCTCCAATCTCTCGCCTGTGATCCACCACTCACTCCCAAACAACCCGTGTACTTTAATTGCTGAGAACAAGTTGTAGGAGAAGTAATCAAATAAATCAGAACTAGATCATATAATCGCCCCTACTCCCACAGCACGGGACCTCCTCTTTTCCCCTCCCCACGTCATGCATTCACCGGGACAGTCATTTGTCTATCTCAATCTCCGCCTGTGATCCACACTCACTCCAACCAACAACGTGTATTATTGTGAGACAAATGTGAGAGTAATCAAAAATTCAGATTACATTAGATCCAGAGTAATCGCCCTATCGCAACTGAGGACGATGCATCTTCCTCCCTCACGTCTGATTCACGGCGGTTTTTCAACGGGCCTACCAGGATGGGAGTGAATTTTGACACATGAGATGGTGTTGTGAATACGGGCCTGGGAAGGCATCGGGCAGGAATCAAATGCTTGTGATCTAAATAGCCCCGTACTCTGGAAAATGACGTATTAAAAATGTTAGCCAGCAAAGCCGTCCTTCAAACATCGATCGATCAGAATAACTCTCATCTTCGCAAAATACTCTCAGACCTAGGACTTGCAAAGCCCCAGGTTTGAGAGTTTTTGCCAAGATGAAGGTAATTTTAATCGATCGGTATTTAATGGGCGAGTTATCTGGTCAAAATTTTTAATACGTCTTTTCAGAGCGCAGCAGAATAAAGCAGTGAGGTTTGCGCTTGAAATGGGGGGGGGGGGGGGGGGGGGGGGGTTACAAGTTTACAAGTTTGAGATGATGAGGGGGAGAGAGAGAATTTGGTTATCTGAGCAGGGGGTGACGGGCAATTCGGTATGCCAATCTGCTTTCCGTGTTTTGTTGGCGTTTTTTTTTTTTTTTTTTTTTTTGGGGGGGGGGGGGGGGGTTTCATCCCTTTTACTTTGATTGAATCGATGATTTCATGTCTCTGATATTGCATAATTGGGTATGTGATTGGCTCTTTCAGTTTGGGGAATGATAGATAGAGAAACAAACGGCTAGCAAACACACTCACACATACATACACACTCAGATTGGTGGTGGTGGTGGTGGTGGTGGTGGTGGTGCTGCTGGTGCTGGTAGTGGTGATGGTGGTGGTGGAGGTGGTGGTGGTTGTTGTGATGGTAATGGTGATGGTGGGTAGTGGTGGTGGTAGTGGTGATGGTGATGGTAGTAGTGATGGTGGTGGTGGTGGTGGAGGTGGTGGTGGTAGTGGTGATGGTAGTGGTGATGGTGATGGTAGTAGTGATGGTAGTGGTGATGGTGATGGTAGTGGTGATGGTGGTGGTAGTGGTGGTGGTAGTGGTGATGGTAGTGGTGATGGTGGTGGTAGTGGTGGTGGTAGTGGTGATGGTAGTGGTGATGGTGGTGGTAGTGGTGATGGTAGTGGTGATGGTAGTGGTGATGGTGTTGATTAGCTAATAAAACACACAATAAGAACGCCATCTTTACAATTCTATAACAATCAAAATGTCACCGTAACACACCGCGCCAGTATGGTTTTATCAATAATGATCTTGAATTTTCTAGATCTTTCGCTTTTGATTTCCTTCGACATTGCAGATTCGGCCTTTCCTCTTATTTTTTTTTTTTTTTTTTTTTTTTTTTTTTTGCGTAAAGATTCTCTAACATTTTCTGTCTTGTGCCATATCTCTTATGGGGCAGCGTGGCTAAGCTGTACCCGAAAGGTACCAAGTGCGATCGTCCGCTGCTGGGCTGTGTGGCCTTGAGCAAGTCACCTCGCCCTAGCTCAATTTGCGGCGCTGCACTGCGGCTGACGCCTGGGTTGTTTCAGTCTTCCCTTGAAAAAGACCCTAGAGACAAATTTCCCCTATGGGATGAATAAAGGGAATTTTATTTTAATTATATATAATATTTGACAGCTCTGCCTACCAGTGAGTTGTTTCAAATCGCTGTCGAGAGTTAGAGGTAATGATCCAGATGAGGAAAATTTTCCTAAAATACAAAATGATCAGATTTGGCAAACAAAAAATTGATTTATTTTGAATTAAAAACAAACTTCCATTCCTATTGCTCAATATTTGCAAAATAAACTAAATGGATTTATAAGTTCTCAACTCCCCCCCCCCCCCCCCCCCACCCCCCACTCTTTCTTGACGATGCATTATTATAAGCTATATGGTCTTGTGCGGCTATGTGGTCTAGTGGTATGACACGCGCTTTTGGATCGGAAGGTCCTTTGTTCGAGCCTCGCTCGGCGCATAGTTGAGTCCTTGGAAAAGGCTCTTTACTCACATTATCTCACCGTACTCAGGTGTAAAATGTGTACCTGGCCGTTAACAGCGTTGTGTCTGTCTGAAATAAATCATTTTAATGCCTTACAGGCGTCATGTCTAGTCCTACATCTTAGATGTTGCTGTTGGACAGGGACCGCTTGTAAAGCGCTTTGAGCACGTTTAGTGGATATTGCGCTATATAAAAGCTCAGTTATTTTTTTCAATTATCACGTCTAAAAGCACCGTCCAATAGAGGCAATAAGGATCAATGCGCATCTAGTAGTTTATTATTTTCTATTGGAGAATCTAGTAACAAATAAAACAAATTTGTCCCTTCTGTGTGACACAATAGGAGAATCAAGGAACAAAATACACAAAGAATGAAAATCAATAACATATTATTATATCTATACCTACCCCCTTTTTTATCTGTCTATATATCTGAGGTTTTTTCTGTCTTTTATTTATCGATCTATATATTCATCTCCTTCTCTCTCTCTCTCTCTCTCTCTCTCTCTCTCTATCTCTCTCGCTCTCTCTCCTCTCTCTCTCTCTCTCTCTCACTCTCTCTCTCTATCGGTCTCTCTCCCTCTCTCTCTCTCTCTCTCTCTCACACACACACACACACATACACACAAACACATGCTCTTCCCTCTCTCTCTCTCTCTCTCTCTCTCTCTCTCTCTCTCTCTTGCTGTGTGTGTGTGTGTGTGTGTGTGTGTGTGCGTGTCTGTGTGCGTGCATGTTTGTGTCTCCATCAGCCCCAAATGTAAACCATATATTACAATTTAAAGTTCAAAATGAATTTAAATAAGATTTCAAAGGGAGAAAACTCAGGTTCTTGCGTCCGACTGGTCTAAGTTTCAGAAAATGAAATATCAGCATCTTTTTTCATTTTGTTAATATAAATCACCCAATCCATCAAAATATTGGACTCCACAGTACCTGCACCGAAACAAAACAAAACAAAAACAAAAACAAAACAAAACAAAAACAAACAAACAAACAAAAAAAAACAAACTATCCACACACAGACTAGAGGATACCATCATTACATTATTATTATTACTTAGAAAATCAAAATTCTAAATTGTGACCCATTGTCTCCGAACGGTATTATGTTATGTCGTGGTGATTTCGATGCGAAACATTTGAAATAGAATGAAATAATATAAAGTGATACTAAGAATGCTAGAAGCTGTGGACTGTATAAAGTAATAAACAAAAAATGAATATAACAGCTTCTCAAGAAAAAGAACAAAATACCATACACGGAACGTTTCGGGCTCAAAACCCTTCTTCAGCCGTGAACGAAAATGTTATTGTTGTTGTTTGTTTGCTTGGTTTTTTTGTTTTTTTTTTTTTGGTTTTTTTTGTTGTTGTTTTTTTTTTCAATAAGTTAATAAAACTAAAATATTTCACTATTCTCATCATCATTTTTTATTTTTTACTATAATTTTTTTTTTTTAATATCCGGTTCCATCCGATTTAATACAGTTTTGAGACAACCGGTCACATAAAATGCTCCCCCTTGTTTTTTACAATTTCAAAGAACGAAATCAAAAATCCACAATCCACAATTTGGTCCATGGCAATCAGGCAATGTCCCCAAGAGGACCAACCCTGCAGTAATCAAAGGGACATAACTCTATTATATTTGTCATCGTGGTCGCATCCGCATCGCCAGACATGTTCCATCTGGAATCATTGAACCGTGACGGTTCCATTGTCTGTGCATAATAATAATAATTTTTTTGGCGGTTTTGATTTTTGATGTAAATGACGACCGTTCATGTTTTATTGTAGATTTTTATTCTGGAACGGCTCAATTTTCTGGTCGGCGGTGATTACAATACAAGCGCCATATGCTGCCTTCAGACGGATCAGTTTGAATATGGATAAAGGATGGGCATTAAACGATATCAGTACTCAGTACCTACTGAGACATCGGCAACTGCTAATCGATATCGACAAATCTGTAAAATTTTGCATATTTTGAAAGGGGGGGGGGGTGTCTTTTCGTTAGCTTTATCTACTAAGACAATAAATTCTTAATTGTAATTAATTGCAAAGCACTTTGAGCACATTAAGTGGACATCGCGCTATATAAAAGATCAATTTAATTGTTATCATCATGATGCAATGAGACTCTGTCCGTGCTGATTAGGTACTGGTTGCTGCTAGTATTAACTGAAAATGTCGTCCTGTAAATTCATAAGACCCACGGACTTGAAGATCCACCTAGTCTCTATTACCTTAATAAATGTACAGTAAAATTGATTACAACCCTTTTGATAAGACGTGTCTATTGCGAAATAATTTATACAGGATTTTGCATATTTTAGCTACCCATTCATTAATGGGTTGCCGGGGGGTAAGAAATATACATCAACTAAACGTGGAACAGTTAAACATTTCAAATTTAAAATGTTAAAGATATTTTAAGAATTAAAAAATGATAGGGATGTTTTGATTTACAATACATATATGACTGAGTATTCATAAAATGTTAGTAATAAGTATGGATGTTTTTTTTGTTTGTTTTTGTTTTCGTTTTTTAATTCCTTTCTATGCTTGTATTAGTTTCTCTATTTTTAATATTCTTATCTCAAAAACATGCCATGTGTAATTTCCAATATAATATTGTTACTCAATGTTTAACTGGCTCTTGTGGAACAATTGGTCCATTTTAAAGTCCATTGACTGATATGAATGACAATGTGATGTTGAATGTAAGCTTCAATGTAACATACGAAAAGAGATACTATGAATGTTTCGGGTTTCCCCTTTATCAACAACACAGGATGAATGAAAAACTTCGGACGTCTGTAGTGTTTCATTCGTCCTGTTTTGTTGATAAAGGGGAAGCCCGAAACGTCAATATTATCTGTTATCGTATTGAAGCTTACATTCAATTTCACATTGTTATTTATTTCTTTGAGCAGCAAAATTTACAATGATATGCATGATATACTTAGTATCGATTTATAATAAAACTGCTTAAAGGAAAATTCTGACGATCCTGCATTAAATAATGAATGCCCTTCCCTAGTATATAATTGAGAGAAAAAAATGTAGTCCTCTAAAACCAGCAAATTCGGGCTGATTGGGAACAAAAGTGCGATGTCAAAATACCTGTTCAAATCTGATTGGAAGTGTAAAGCAGGTCTTCCGAAGGACTGGATACATACATTGTGCAATGAATTGATCCTTTGGTTTCAGAGTTATAGCATCTTATTTTCTAGCCTAAATACATAACAATCTGAAATTGAATGTATATGCAATTTAATGTATGAAAACAGATAAAATGGACGTTTTGATTTTCCCCTTTATCAACAAAAGAGGATGAATGAAACAGATGAATGAGATAACGTGGTAGTGGCATCGTTAACAACGCCGCTACCACAAATCTCAACAAAGCTCCCTACCACATTATCTCATACGTCTGTAGCGTTTCATTCATCCTGTTTTTGATAAAAAAGAAATCCGAAACGTCCATTTCATCTGTTTTCGTACATTAAATTAAAGCTTTCATTCAATTTCACATTGTTATTTGTTTCTTCGAGCTTCGAGCAGAAACATTTACATAAAACATTGTTATTTACTGGTCACCAATAAGATTATCCATCCTCGCTCTTTTATACCCCTGAACCCTTTGAATCTGCCGAGACATATAGCTACTATGATAAATATGTCACCATATAATTCAATATGTAACGTATTAATAATAATGATAATGATAATAATAATAATAATGATAATGATGATGATGATAATAATAATAATAATATAATAATAATAATAATAATAATAACAATAATAATAATAATAATAATAATATATAGCCTTATGTAGCGCACGATATCCCCAACAATGAGGCTCTTGGCGCTTTACATCAACACAAAACAATATAGAAAGTTCATGACATCCAAAAAGAAATGTTTTCAATGATGTCTTGAACACAGACATTGATTTGGATTCTCGGATGCTCGTGTGGAATGGTGTTCCGTACAGACGGACCAAAATGAGAAAAGGACTTTGTTCATGCCTTTGTACGAATGGGTGGTGTCATTGGAGGAACGCAAAGGTCGGGTTGTCGAGTGTTTCTTTAGGAGGTAAGGAGGGGAAGTGTTTTTCAGACCACGATATTCATTATGTATACATTGTCGGAGGACTGATTGCACACTTCCAATGAGTTTGAGCAGGAAAAGAGAAAAGTGTGACGTCCCCACTTACCTGCCCTATTTTGTGGAAAAGACAAAATGAATGGTTGCCATCAAGTGAATAGATTAGAAAGACACCCAGTCGCAGAGTACTTTCCAATAGTTTTACTGTTAGCTACATCACAAAAAAATTAATATGAATATAACAGCTTCAAAAAAGAATAAAATACCAAACATGGAACGTTTCGGAACAAAAACCCTTCCTCAGCCAACAAAAAACAAACAAAAGAAAACAATAATAGAAACATTGAGCAGTCTATCTATTTTTGAAGTAATATATATGTGATTTAATTGGGGATTTTTTTTTGGGGGGGGGGGGGGTAGGGTTTTGTGTTTTTGTTGGCTGAAGAAGGATTTTGAGCCCAAAACGTTCCGTGTTTGGTATTTGGTTCTTTTTTGAAGATGTTATATCATCATCATCATCATTGCCTTTTTCACCCTGGGTCAGGGTATAGGCCACAGACTAACAGTTTCCATCCTTCTCTATCCAGAGCTAACTTTTTTATCTCATTCCAGGTCTTTCCACTTCTCTGTATATCAGCTTCTTTAATTCTTCTCCATGTTCCTCGTGGCCTTCCCCTGGAGAAAGAGGGAAAGGAAGAGATAGGGTGGGGGGGGGAGCGGGAGAGAAAGGGAGAGAGAGGGGGCGGGAGAAAGAGAGAGTGAAAGAGATAGAGAGATAGATAGAGAGTGAAAGACAGATAAATAATAATGTTATATCAGTGAAGCATTATTATCTATCTGTCTTTCACTCTCTATCTATCTCTCTATCTCTTCACTCTCTCTTTCTCCCTCTCTCTCTCTCTCTCTCCCTTTCTCTCCCTCCCCTCTTCTCTCCTCTCTCCTCTTTCTCCCTCTCTCTCCTCTCTCTTTCCCTCTCTCTCTCTCTCTCCTCTCTCTCTCTCTCTCTCTTCTCCTCTCCTTTTTCTCCTCTCTCTCTCTCTCTCTCTCTCTCTCTCTCTATCTATCTATCTATCTATCTATCTCTCATTTTCATTCACTCTTCTCAGTCCCTAGAGATAAAACTAGCCATGCATTATTCTGTTTGAAAAATCTGGCCAATTTATTGCTGTTTCCAACAGCGCTGAAGAGGAGAGTGGAGTCCAAGAGTGATTGTGGTTCTATGGATTGGCTTATCAAATTAAAGCATGAATAACACGAATATCAATGATTTCACCATGCTTCATGCGGTTTGTAATCATTTTACGCCAATTGTCCCGGCCAGAAATCCACAACATTTGAACTCATTTTTATTACATACAGCAGGAGTCGCCTGTTAGACTCTCTTTTTGATGTAGGTGTGTGATAATATTGATCAGGGCCACTAAAATTATTATTTTTTAATTAAATTTTATATAGAGCAATATCCACTAGACGTGCTCAAAGCGCTTCACAAGGGGTTCCTTGCCAACAACAACATTTAACATGTAGGACGTACACGACGACTGTTAGGCGATATTATATTTTTTTTCGGACATAAACAAGGCTGTTAACGGCCAAGTACTCATTTTACACCGGAGTACGTGAGAGAACGTGAGTAAAGAGCCTTCTCCAAGGACTCAACTATGCGCTGAGCGAGGCTCGAACCTAGGACCTTCCGATCCGAAAGCCAGTGTCATACCACTAGACCACATAGCCGCACACTAGCGAGGTACTGATTTATGTCGGAGTCGAATGGGATGTATGAAGCACATGACTTAATGGAACAACGCTGTGGCGACTAGGATTCAAACTGGACACACTTCAAGTAGAAGGCAATGAGAGCATTTTTCTCTCGTGAGAATTCATATAGCGCAATGTCCACTAAATGTGCCCAAAGCGTTTTACAGAGGTCCCTAGCCAACAACAACATTTAACATGTAAGATGAGAATGTGTTTATTATGCTGAAGTATTTCTTCAAGAAGCCAAGAGTCACTCCATTGAAATAGATGCTATACATATAAGTAAAATACTCACCCGTTATCCCCGCCAGATCAGCTGTACCACCACAAGAGTTCAAGAGTTTATTTAGGCCATTCATGGCCAACAACCATAATTTTTCTCTGAATAATTTACAACAACAACAATAACAACAACAACAACAACAGTAAAAATAACAACAACAGTCATACAAACTTTTCAAGTTTGTAGATAGAATGAAGCTGACGTCACTCAGGCCTTTGTTATTGTTTTTTGCGATCCACGTTTATGAGTAATTCTCACCCACTGTTTTATCAAGACTATAAAAGTCCAAGGTTACACATAGTTTTGTGTGTTTGTCCATTATACTTGCGGATGGCAATGTTGTGGGCTGCTTAGCCAAGCGCATACTATCTATATAGTCTGTCCGGGATAGTGTGAGAACTGATCATCCGACTGGTGATCGAAAAAAAATTAATAAAGATGGAACGAAAAGACGTCACTCAGCTCTTTGTTATTGTTTCTATAGATAGAATGAAGTTGACATCACTCGGGTCTTTGTTAATGTTTTTTGCCATCCGCATTTAATGTGTAATTCCCACTAAACTGTCTTAACCAGACCAAAATAACGTTAAACCATAAATCATAAACGTTTAATAGTACACATAGTTTTGTGTGTTTGGGTCCGTTATAGAAAGAAAAATACAAGAAAATAAAAAAAAGATAATCAGGAGGTCTGAGGTCAACTGATTTTTGGGATTTTTGTTTTCTTGTTTCTTTCTTTCTTGCTTTGTCCTTCCATATACGCTTGTTCCGATCTTTAGCTCATATGACACATGCGCGACATTGAATAGAACGAATGAAGTTATCGTCACTTGGCTCTTTGTTATTGTTTTTAGACCGCCAGTTTGGTGATTAGTTCCCACTCTACCCCCCCCCCCCCACCCGCAAATAGACTATTAATGCTATGCGTTTAGGTAAAATACTCATACTGGGGGCAGCGTGGCTTTGCTTCGTACTCGAAAGGTCCCAAGTCTGATCACCCGCCACTGCGATGTGTAAGTCGCCTCGCCCAAGCTCAATTTGCGGCGCTGCACTGCGGCCAACCGCTGGGATTTTCCAGTCTTCCTTTGAAATAGACTCTAGAGACAAATTTCCCTTATGGGATGAATAACGGAAATTTTATTTTATCTTCATTTATTTATAACATTTGCCCCCCGGATATAACGTACCAACACACAAAATTGTACATAGTCTGATTGATAGAATTTAGTGAGAACTAATCATCCAAAGTGCTGTATAGATAGTGTGCGCATGGCTAAGAATCTCACAATATTGCCATCCGGAAGTATATTGCTTTGTCTGAAACCTTTCATACACAATTGTTCAGTTCTTTATCTTACACCGGTGCCTGCCCCGTAATTTCTTAATGAGTCATATGAGCTGTTTTGTCGTGTATGGAGTAAAATCACGTGATCCAGTGGGAGTGGTTTGGAATGATGGGTAATGGGAAACAGTCGCCTAATTAGGGTAATGGTTAAATAAGGGGTCGGGGGTCGGGGGTGAGGGGGTTAGGGGGCAGATTTGATTAAGTTAGGGGACCCACTTTCCATACGAAATGTTGATTTGTTGTGAGCACGAATGCATGGATGCGTGTGAATGTTTTTTATGTTTGTGTGTGTGTGTGTGTGTGTGTGTGCGTGCGCACATGTGTGGGGGGGGGGCGGGGGGTAGGTGGATGGGTGTGTGTTTAACAACCAGGTACTCATTTTATATCTGAGTACGGCGCGAGAATGTCAGTAAAGAGCCTTTATAGCAAGGACTCAACAACTATACGCCGCTCAGTGCGGGACTCGAACTCAGGACCTATCCGAAGGCGAGTGTCATACCAGTCACCAGACCTCACATGGGTTGAAGGACTATTTTTAAGAAAATTTTATATAACGCGAGATTCACTAAATGTGCTCAAAATGCTTTACAAAGGGTCCATCGACCAACAGCAACAACGTAACACGAAGAACGAGACATGACGCCTATTAGACGAAATTACATTTTTTTTCCGGACAGAGACAACGCTGTGAACGAGCCACGTACTCATTTTACACCTGAGTACGGTATAGAGAATGTGAGTAAAGAGCCTTTTCCAAGGATTCAACCATGCGATCCGAAAACGAGTGTCATACCACAAGACCACATAGTCGCACTTTTTTTTTTTTTTTTGTTTTTTTTTTTTTTTGTTTTGGTTTTTTTTTTGTTTTTGTTTGAAACAATAAATCTATGGTTGAGTGAGACTATCCGAAGATTTTATCGACATGAAAAATCTATTTATAATCTGGATAGAGTTGACGATGCGAAATGCGAAATCAAACCCAGGACCTTCCGATACGAAAGCGAGTGTCATTCCACTAGACCACATAGTCGCACTTTTTGGGGGTTTTGAAAGAATAAATCTATGGTTGAGTGAGATTAGACGAAGATTTTATCGACATGAAAAATCTATTTATAATCTGGATAGAGTTGACGATGCGAAATGCGAAATCAAACCCAGGACCTTCCGATCCGAAAGCGAGTGTCATT
The DNA here is from genome assembly GCF_034508935.2 of Berghia stephanieae. Taxonomy (NCBI): domain Eukaryota; kingdom Metazoa; phylum Mollusca; class Gastropoda; order Nudibranchia; family Aeolidiidae; genus Berghia; species Berghia stephanieae. Next base: position 36,783,967 of record NC_088368.1, on the reverse strand, counting down.
TCACTAGACCACATAGTCGCACTTTTTGGGGGTTTTGAAAGAATAAATCTATGGTTGAGTGAGATTAGACGAAGATTTTATCGACATGAAAAATCTATTTATAATCTGGATAGAGTTGACGATGCGAAATGCGAAATCAAACCCAGGACCTTCCGATCCGAAAGCGAGTGTCATTTCACTAGACCACATAGTCGCACTTTTTGGGGGTTTTGAAAGAATAAATCTATGGTTGAGTGAGATTAGACGAAGATTTTATCGACATGAAAAATCTATTTATAATCCGGATAGAGTTGACGATGCGAAATGCGAAATCAAACCATGACGAAGTCGACTGCACACGGCGATGCGGCTAAGTCATGGTGGGACATTTCGCGTGCATGGGGTGCGTTTGGGTGCGTTTGGGTGCGTGCGCGCTGACAGAACCAATCAGTGAAAGTGGCTGGGCAATGCTCATGGGTGCTCGTAGGTGCTCACGATAGGCGTCCGCGGTTTTAAGCACGTGAAAAGGCCGTCACGTGAACGCTAGAGGGAGACAGATTTTTGGCATTGTTTTCATGGCGTGGCTTTGTTAGGGATGTCGGCTTAATTGAGTATCCTAGCTCCCCATTCTGTTATCATTATGCAGACTTGTTTGGTTATTTTTGGTATGTATTTGCATGTGTGTGTGTGTGTGTGTGTATGTGTGTGTGTGTGGGGGGGGGGGGTACCTAACTATGTGCTTGTGTTTGTGATCCTCTGTGTGTGTATGTGTGTGTGTGTGTTTATGTGTGTGTTTTTGTGTGTAAGAGTATATTAGCCTATGTGTGCTGATCTTTATAACTTTTTGCTCTCACCACCACCCACCCACCCCCACCCCCTCCAGCTCCCTTCTCATTATTTTTGGGTTAACAATTCCAGATTTCTTTCAGAATCATCAAGGCTAATAGAGTTTGAATTTATCCCAGTTTTTGTAGCTTTAAAGGTACATCGGCTTTATCGAATAGTTAAAGCAGACAGTAAAGTCCTTCAGGGTCATACAGGCCACTGTCAGTATTTTCGAAAATGTCATGCCTACCCTAAAAGCATTCTGACAATAATTTGGTTTGCAAAACAAGTTCTACAAGACAACAAAATTCTTAATTCTTATTAACTAAATACCAAGATTATTCTTCAAATTTGTGATATACAAAATAAATATGAGCATGAAAAATGTCTATTGTTTCGCAACAAATGTGACGATTTTCATGTAGTTGGTATGGAGGGGGTTAACCCCATGGAGCTTGAGTTTATCGCGGTTTCCGTATCGTAAAACGGAAAATACCAATTACTCGCTACACCTTTGAAAAGGGCTTTCCACAAGATCTGACAGACCCTAATCTTATGGGTGATCAGGGATTGGAGTGGGGGGGGGGGGGGGGGGGGGGGGGGGGGGGGGATATCGACTTGACCCTGGATTGTATTATAGTGAAAATAAGGAGACTTGGATTACATTAATTTTATGTTTTATCCAGTGAAAATTCTATCAAGTTTTTTTTAGAGTGCTAGAAACTAAAATTTAAACTTTCTCGTCATTTTTGTAAAACTGTAAGTTACTATTTTGAAATCTGATTGACTTCGATTTATCACCGTTATGAGGCGATATGTCACATATTAATTTCTTTGTAACATGCTCAATCAAAGCGCTTTACAAATGGCCCCTGACCAACAGCAACCCGTAACATGTAGAAAGAGACATGACGCCTGTTAGGCGATATTACAATTTTTTCAGACAGAGACAACGCTGTTAACGACCAGGTACTCATTTTTCACATGAGTTCGGTGAGAGAATGTGAGTAAAGAGCCTTTTCCTAGGACTCCACTCTACGCCGAGCGGAGTTCGAATCCCGGACCTTCCTATTCAAAAGCGGGTGTCATACCGCTAGACCACAGGGCCACATTTTACGACTTTTATAAGTGTAGACGTCTACGTATTTGCAGGTCTGCCATTCGAACGCAATGATGGGCTAGAGTTAATATGGTTGTATTGGACATTGTTTGACGTTGATTTGAGAGAATCTATATTTCCATGATGTAAATGTTGTAGCTCGAAGCTCGAAGAAATAAATAACAATGTGAAATTGAATGTAAACTTCAATTTCATATACGAAAACAGATATATGGACGTTTCGGATTTCCCCTTCATCAACAAAACATGGTGAATGAAACACTACAGACGAATGAGATAATGTGGTAGTGGCGTTGTTATGATGAATAAACAAAAACATCATAAAACGCCACTACCACATTATCTCATTCGTCTGTAGTGTTTCATTTATCATATTTTGTTGAGAAAGGGGAAATCCGAAACGTCCATTTTATCTGTTTTCGTACATTAAATTGAAGCTCACATTCAATTTCACATTGTTATTTATATTTCCATGACAACAACGAGTCCAAAACAAATAGGATCATCAGATTGGCAAATTAAATAAAGACGCATAACTGTATACTTATTTAATTTACTTATGTTTTATTATCTTTACTTTTCAAATCTTCATTTATTTTATTTTATTTTCTTATTTGTGTAATAACAAGAAATGAAGTGAGTAGGAAAGTGCCAGAAGACAACAGAGAATAAAAACTTTGCGGCGGCGATGGGAGCTCGAACCCGCGACCTTACTGGTACGACAACTCCGCCTGGCCGGGGAGGTCGTGACTCTACCGTGTGAGCTATCCACCACCATCAGAGTGCCACGACCCCAAACAAAGTCGATTCCAATGCTAGTCTATCTGAAGCCATTCTCCCCGACTTCTTGAGGTCACAAAACACTACAAACGCCACGAAGTTAAATGGCCAGCATTTAAGCTAAATAGCCAATATTCTTAACCCAAAAATGTAACATAGAAACGTTGTTATTCATACTTACGAGTATTTCCTTATTATTTTTACTTACTATTTACTTATTGTTACGACCCCTCTCTTCTTTGACCATAAAAAAATATATTATACAATTCTTACACTCTTGTTTGTTTTGTTTTTTTGAATTCCGTACTTGTTCCCAAACGCTGCACGAGCGACCACTACAACAAAACGCAAGAGTATAAGAAATCATTTATTCTACCCCTCAATCGATTCCAATTTCGTCAGATTTGAATAAGGGATCTTCAAAAACATTCAAATGATACTTCTTTTAAAACAATCAAATTTTTAGTGAAATTTAACGATTTATAATCTAAAGTCACATTATTATTGTAAACCTGATATCATTACGCGTTACTATTCATGGAGTGGGGTGGAATACAATGTAATATTTGACTGATTGATGAGATTGTTCACACTTATGGTGTTACATTCCATTAAATTGTGCCATCTTGCATTCACATAGATATGAAAATAAAGTTTTATTATTGCGTTTTTAACCTGAAATTGTAAACGTTTGCGGCCATGCGGTCTTGTAATGTGACACTCGCCTTAGAATCCATCGCTTTGTTCAGTCCTTTGAAAAAGCTCTTCACTCATATTCTCTCATCTAATCAGGGTGTAAAATGAGTACCTGGCCCTAAAAATTATCTCTGTCGTAAAAAAAAGTAATATCGCACAACGAGCTTCATGTATCGTCCTATGCGTTAAATGTTGCTGTTGGCTTCGGACCCCTTGTACAGCTGTAAAACGCTTTGAGTTCGTTTAAAGGATATTGAGCTATATAAAAGTTCCAGTTTAAGTTTGTTTCTTGACATGAGTAAAGACCTGGTAGACTTGGTCCTCCGGCTGTCAGATCTATAAAATTCCACACATTTGTCTTTCCAACGAGTCTACTATAGATAGTATGCACTTGGCTAAGAAGCTCACAACATTGCCATCCGGAATTATAAAGTACCAACACACAAAACTATGTGTAACCATGAACTTTTATAGTCTGAATAGTTTAGTGAGAATTACTCATAAACATGGATGGCAAAAAGCAATAACAAAGACTTGAGTGACGTCAACTTCAATCCATCTATAGACAGTGGTCTTACTCATCGGAACCAGCGACCAGCGTTGAGATCTAGCGTTTAGGTCTTGTGGTATGACGTAAAGGTTGTTCCGGTTGTTCCACTGTTAGACATACTGTGTTACTGATGCCTGGATTTGATGGGAGGAATGTGCATCTGAGGTCTTCAAGAGGTTGACATTCAAGCAAGTGGTGGTTTACTATTTCATTATTGTGTCAGATCTATATAATTCTTCACATAGGTCTTACTAACGAGTCTACTATCGTCAGTGGTCTTACTTACTCATCGGAATTAGCGGGCAGCGATGAACTCCACTCTTTCAGTCTTGTGATATGACGTAATAAGTTAGACGTCTTTTGTAGTTGTTCCAGTTATTCCACTGTTATTTCGATTTTGATTTGAACTAGGCGCCACATAAATTCATTAGATAATTATTATTATTATAGTATTATTATCTCACAGTGTGTAACTGATGCTTGGATTTGGTGGGAGTAATATGCATCTGAAGTCTTCAAGAGGTCGACACTCAAGCAATTGGTGTGTTACTATTTCAGTATTGTGTCAGATCTATAATATAATTCATGATATCTGTCAAAAACCGTAAAATATTAATCTGCTTTAAAAATAAAATAAATAAGCAAAACTAACAATCTTAATGTTTTATATAGCGCAATATCAGCTAAATGTGCTCAAAAGCGCTTTCTACTTTTGGTTTATTCCCCAGCATAAGACCAGATAGAGACGTTGGGTTACATTTATTATTAAGAATGTTGAACAAATAAAGGATAACAGTGTTATAGAAATGTCCACTTCAGTTTTTCTTTCTATTATCGTCCAGCCTCGTTATCGCTCTACGCTGAATGGATGGGAAACCAAACAATGATCTAATCTAAACACTGATCCAATTATGTAATCACTTGCTATGCGTTTGTTTGTTTGTTTTGGGGAATTGATAATGTGTCTAGATTTATGTACTCAGTCGACCCCGGTGTTGATTGGGCGTGGAATGGAATTAGCCGGACATCTGATTAGGTCGAGATGAGATTATGGATGGCCCGCTTGATTGCCATTAGGAAATATGCGTGGATGTAATTGGTGATGGAATGCCTTGATTTGTTTTGCTTTGACACGATTGGATTTCACCAATCCAGTCTGAATGACGAGCGGGAGATAGGATGGATGGAGTGCAGACAATACATACAATACACACAGTACACAATACACACAACACACACAATACACACAATACACACAATACACACAATAAACACATTACACACAATACACATAACACACAATAAACACAATACACACAATACACACAATACGTGTCTGCCGTCATAGGACAAAGGGTTGCATATCGTTAATTGGCTCAAATTGAGTTATTGACACTGTCATATTATTCTTAACTCATCTCCTTACCGATCATTTTCAGTATTTTCCCAAAATGGCAGGCTTACCCAGCAGAACTAAATGATTTTTTGAACTCAAAAAATCTCTCTACAAAACAACTTTATATTCTTATTGATTAAACAAAGATCATTCTTCAAAGTTTGTGATGTATAAAATAAATCTGAATTAGAAAAATGTGCCTATATTGTGTCGTAACAAATGTCACGATTTTGCTGCAGGTGGTTAGGAGATGGTTAAGCCGAATGAACAATCATTTTTCTAACTGAGCTTCGTTGATTCAAAGCCAGTAAGTTTTATTAGAAAAATAAGAATTACGACTTGGTAGATTAGAAGATAAAGAAACAAGAGAGTAGGAAAGTGCCAGAAGACAACAGAGAATAAAAACTTCACGGCGGCGATGGGGGCTCGAACCCGCGAGCTGACTGGTACGACAACTCCGCCTGGCCGGGGAGATCGTGACTCTACAGAATGAGCTATCCACAACCCTAAAAGATAAAGAATCAAATTATTTTTTGACTGTTTGTCGGTTTGTTTGTTTTTCAATATACGACTCTTTGTCTTAAAATGGCAGATTCGGAGGTGGTTGGTTTTTGTACTTGTTCCTGATGTAATGTAAATATACAAATTAAGTTGTAACAAAATTAATGAATAATCTATAATAAGATCATCATCATCATCCATCGTGGCTTGTGCTCTTGAGCACGTTGTCGGTCCGCTGTCTCCACGAATCACGATCCTCTGCGGTGCGAATGAAATCTGTGTTGCTTTTAAAATCAAATTTGGACATTCTTGGGTTATATAAATAAGTCATTCGTTGTCTTCCTCTAGCTCTCTTTCCTTCGATCATCCCAGATGTTGCCAACTTTTCTATTCCGCCTCTTCTCCACACATGTCCCAGAAACCGTAACTGCCTCTTTCTGATGGTACCAATCAATATTCTTCCCTTTCTCACCCTCTCCAACACTTCCTCGTTCGTATACCTGTCTGTCCATGATAGCCTCAACATTCTTCTATACATGAGGACTAAGGGGCTTTTCATATGGACCTTAAACTGCCGTCTTTTTACAACCGTCTTTAAAATCAACAAGTATAGCAGCTGAACGTTAAAATGAACGGTGTCCGTTCTGTGAAATTGACGATAAGTCGATCAACTCAAAAATTATTATTTAAGTATTAAATAAAATTTGAATTCAATTTCTATTGTTTAATAGACAATATCTTTTTTTGACTTTGTAAGAGAACTTCACAGAGCTTTATATTTGAGCACGGAGAGATATATTCTGCATTTAATATCTTATATATTTCGCTCACGTATTATGGTATTATTTCCCAGTATCAAGAACTGAAAATGGTTTCTATAAATTTTAAGAAATTGATTATATTCAAAATGAGAAGAACCACATACTGGTCTCGATTCGATGCAAGTACTCCCAGCTCATTGTCATACTTGCTAATCGGTAGGTTGATACATAGACCAGCGTGCTAAAAAATGAAGGCGTCCGTTTTCGATGGGATTTGACGAAACATTTGATTTTTCGTTAAATTCATCACGATGTCTAACTAATCTCATAATACACACAAACCATATTTATGTCAATTGTAAACACCATGCAATAGTTGGTGACGATTGGTCCAGTGTTTTCGGAGCCTTAGTGTTATCAAATATATTCCAATTTGCCAAATATAATATAATGATAAGATATGCTTTTTTCTTAAACGTCATAGTCAAGAATTGCTTTGGTTTGATACGGTTGGATTTCAGTTGAAAAGTCGGAATGAGTGGGACACATAATAGAGTAGACGTCTATATATATATATATATATATATATATATATATATATATATATATATATATATATATATATATATATATATATATATTAGGTGGTGGGTTTTGGTTTGGTTTTGTTATGATGTAATAAATTCGTTTGTTTTTTTTTGTTCTGTTTTGTTTTTTAAAACAGAAATGAATAATGTATAATAAAATACATGACGTTTGTATGAGAGCTAAGTGGCTTTTTTTATATGTGAAACTGCGATAAGATGTAGTAATATATTATATGAGGGCTAAGGGTTTTTTTTTCCAAGGATCGTTCACTGTCATCTTTTCACAACTGTTATTTCATACCTTTTTTAAAAAGAAAAATCGTTGCTGAATGTCATGATGTGTCATGGTTTGAATCAAAACGGTTGGAATTCATGAATTGAGTGGGAATGAGCAGAATATATGATGTACACATAATACATTTGGTGATGTTTTCAAACAAAAAATAAAACAAACAAAAAATTTTCCCCCACTCTAAGAGGAATTCCACCAGTCACATTGTTGACTATAAATTATGAACTCAAACACAATTCATTGATATTTGCATCAAATTAAAAGTTTATTCAAAACGGAAAAAAAAAAAAAATAGTAGTAACAAGCACAACCTAACGTGTACTTATTTACAGGTCTGATAACCAAAGATGTAATGGTCCCTTTGTTGTTGTTGAAATAAGCTCAAACAAAGAAAATATTGTCGATTACAACAAAGTTAAATCAAGCCAATAATTGCATTGGACCTGTAAACATGTGCACGTTGGTAGTGCAATCCAATTCTACAAAAGTGTCTATTATTAGAATTGTGCAACGTCCGGAAGTAATTTTGTGCAAGAATTTTAGATAAAACAGTGCAATATCTTAGCGCGATTCAATAAATAATAAACTTTATAGAAGAAGCGATGTAGAGCGACTCGTATTTATGGTAAAATTCAAGCGGAATTTCCGTGCACTTTATAGCATTGGATATAATCTGTTAGCATGACAGATAGATAATAATGAATAATAGTGACGTCACATCTTTCTTGTTTCCGGTTCTAAGCTTGCTTTTATTACCAGCTTTATTCATCCCATCGGGTCTCGAGGGTCTATTACAAAGGAACACTGGAATAATCCAGGCCTCATCCGCATTGCAGCGCTGCAAATTGAGCTAGGGAGAAGTGACTTGCTCAGGGCCAAACAGCGCAGCTGTAGGTGATAATCGAACTCGGTAACGTTCGGGTACAAAGCAAAGACCGTACCGTTGAGCCACGCTTTGAAGACACGTTTGAGCTCAATATCAGGATGTATTCTCTGAGACCGTAGATGAATCACACTGCCACTGAGTGGCATTGTGAAACAATATAGGAGTTTAGAACCTGTTGTCATTCAATTTTAGTTTTGAAATCATAAAGTGAGGTTATATACAAACTTGATAATATTTACATATATTACTTATTTACATTTATAAACTACAATACTTTATATATATATATACATATATATGTATGTATGTATGTATGTATGTATGTATGTATGTATGTATGTATGTATGTATGTATGTATGTATGTATGTATGTATGTATGTTGTATGTATGTAAGTATGTATGTATGTATGTATGTATGTATGTATGTATGTATGTATGATGTATGTATGTATGTATGTATGTATGTATGTATGTTATGTATGTATGTATGTATGTATGTATGTATGTATGTATGTATGTATGTATGTATGTATGTATGTATGTATGTAATGTTATGTATGTATGTATGTATGTTTATGTTTATATGTATGTTATGTATGTATGTATTAGTATTATTGTATGTATGTATGTATGTATGTATGTATATGTATGTATGTATGTATGTATGTATGTATGTATGTATGTATGTATGTATGTATGTATGTATGTATGTATGTATGTTATGTATGTATGTATGTATGTATGTATTGTATGTATGTATGTATGTATGTATGTATGTATGTATGTAGTGTATGTATGTATGTATGTATGTATGTATGTTATTATGTATGTATGTATGTATGTATGTATGTATGTATGTAGTGTATGTATGTATGTATGTATGTATGTATGTATGTATTTGTATGTATGTATGTATGTATGTATGTATGTATGTTATGTATGTATGTATGTAGTTGTATGTATAGTAGTATGTTATGTAGTAGTATGTATGTATGTATGTATTAGTATGTATGTATGTATGTATGTATGTATGTATGTATGTATGTATGTATGTATGTATGTATGTATGTATGTATTAGTATGTATGTATGTATGTATGTATGTATTGTATGTATGTTAATGTATGTATGTATGTATGTATGTATGTATGTATGTATGTATATATAACATTGTGCAGTGTGCAATGTCTCAAGTTAACAAACACAAATATATAAAGCTTCCAAAAGCTGTGGCCTGCAAAAAGTAATAAACAAAAAGAAAAACAAATACAACAGCTTAAAGAATAGAACTGAATACCAAACATGGAATGTTTTGGGCTCAAAATAAAATCTTTCTTCAGCCAACAATAAAATCAATTCTAAAAACACATAAATGCATTACTTTAAAAAAAAAAAAACAGATATAGAGCATAGAAATATTGAGCACGTTTCTCTCTGCCGTCTATCTGTTTTTTATAGTGATGTATTTTCGTCTTTATTGTTTTTGTTGTTGACTGAAGAAGTGTTTTGAGCCCGAAACATTAAGTATTATTCTTTTATGAAGCTGTTATAGTAATTTTTTGTTTATTACGTTCTGTCTAAGTTATCTAACATAAATCAAACGATAATGATATATTAATTTACATTTGATCTCTGAGGTATTAGATTGTAACAAATTATAAAACATTCATTATAACACAACGCAGTATTGTAGCGAACTGTCAATATTTTTTTTTCTTGAAACATGTTATATTTACAATCTTAATCACATCTTTACATACACAACTGCTTCATGATGAAACATTATAGGTAAAGCAATTTACAATCTATCATGTAAATTGTCAAAATATGTATTTACAAGTTAATTTTATCAGAGATTTATTCACTCAGCAATAAAGTATCTTTTTTTTCTCTTTGTCACGCTCTTGAATATTTGAGCATAGTTGAAATTATACGACGAAGTTTTCTCTATAAGTGTAAAGTAAACCAATTTACAATATTTAATGCGGTTTTTCTGCAATTTATTTTCTATCATGACCCTGTCCTTTCTTAAATAATAATTTATAATAATAGAAACCGTGAAATATAATTGATTTGAATCAGTACGATTTTAAGAAATAAGAAATGTTCAAATGACTCAAGGCGATATCTTAAAAAGATAATTGATACCTTTTAAACCGAGGTGCAGTCGTTTGCAGGTCTGATAACCAAATTCCTTATGGGCTCAGTGTTGTAATGGAAATTTCAAAAAAAAAAAAATGATGCAAACTATTGTATATTACAACAATGTTAAACTAGGCCCATAAGTGGATTCGGATGTCAGACCTGCATATATGAACAAGTCGATTTAGTCATTTTAAAATCTTAACGAAATGCTACTATATTTACAATTCTTATAAAACAATATTCAATGGATTAACACAAAACTATTTTGTTTAATCATGGATTGATTAGGAAAAACAAGATGTGATAAAGATTGTCTTAAAATGCATTTACATTCAACATGCAACAAAATCCCAATACATAATTGTATACACGATTTAATTAATTTCTGTTAAAAGCCGTAGCTTAATACAGCTACATTGTTGAAATTTATGACCTAGCACGTGAATAAGGTATTATGTCAGATTGAAAATAATAAATAAAGTTGATTTCATATTCAAAATTACAAAAGCTTAAAAAAGACTTTTTTTTAAGTTTAAGAAACAAAACATTGACTTAAACTTAAAGTGTACGAGTTCAACGCAAACTTCAATATCTAAATATGCTCGGTTCATCTCGACATAATAGAGAGGTTGAATAGGCCATACGTATCACGCATTACGTATTACGTATCCCATATCTGTCACGTGATCATTCTCATTGCGTTCTAAGTGAAAAGCTATCCGTTATGCGATTTTATAATTGAATGTCACAATGTAACACATTTCCGTGACCCATACAAAAATCGCATAGTGGCACTATGTATAATGAGAATGATCATGTGATAGACACGTGATATGTGATACGTGATGTGTGATATGTATGATCTGCTTGGACCTCTCTATTACCGTTTGGGGATGATTTGTCCCATTTTCGAATCATAAAATGTCAGATATCAAATTGTGCTGATAATGATTTTTTTTTTAAATAAGCAGTCAATGACATTATGAAAGCTCTAGTCGTAATAAATACTTATATACATAGATTTTGAATTCATTATAAAATACATAAAATGTTCATCAACTACTTTACCTCGTCTTAACCAATTATCTCAGAACTTTTGACATACTTCAATTTCATCCAACATCCAATATATTTTCCAATATCATTGACAAAGCATTTGTAACCAACCATATCGGAATTGCACATACTTCAATTTCATCCCACATTCAATGTATTTTCCAATATAGACATTGACAAAGCATATTTTAATCGCCTCAAAACGGTTTTATATCGGGATATCAAAGCGACAAATTAGCAAACAGGTATAACTAGTGTAAGATAAAGATCAGAAATAGTTTCTATGGGACAGTGCCATGTTTATTTTTCATGTATTTTTTTTTCTTTCTTGCTTTGCCTGGCACTGTTTCATCCAAACTTTTTCAAATCTTTATTTGATATCAGGACCATTCATATCGTGAAAGTTGACTTTGTAGCCAGAGACATAAGTCTTGTGTCAAGCTATTTTGTTTCATAAACAAGAAAGAATATCTAATTCTTAAGGAGCTAAAATGTATGTCATATCTCAGATCATTTTGGTTATCTGGTTTTCTCCATATAATAACGTTTTGAGGCGATTGGTTACTATTTGGCTTGTCATATTGAAGTCTACGTCACTGATAACTGCGTTCTTTTCATATCCAAGTCTAGGGGTGTGGGGTGGTGGAAGAGTGACGAGGGCATCGTCGAATCACGTGGACGGTGGTGGTATCTCGAGGGTGATGACGTAGTGAAGGTCTCAACTCCTTCTCCGTTTGGAAATGGGTTGTTGCTGGAATTCCCTTTGAGTTTTGAGGGACTTACGTTGATTGTCTCCCCTTTGACCATATTTGGTAGTTTATCCCTGTGTTCGGATAGTTGTATTTTATTACAGTTTTCACGATTGGGATTCAGAGTATTTTTGATTGGAGAGTTTGTAATAATGGCAGGATGGAACACGACGGAATGCGATGGGTCTGGAATACTCGATGTAAGGTTACGGCTATAACAGGGATTATCAATATGGCTTGAGCGGTTGTTGACGATACCAGAACTCGTTAAACCCTGATGGTTACGAGTAACAGAATCTTCTCTTTCTGAATCACAAAAGCTTTTATCTGTGAAAGTGCTGGGCTTAGCTTCATCGTCCTTCTCTTCTTTTCCTCCTATATCCACGTCACAAACTACATCAATTTCCGGGGAGCTTCGTAAAGATTCACTCTTAGAACGTTGTTCCTCGTCTTCTTCGTCGTCTTGGTATATAATATCTTTTTGATGTGTCAGTATTTTCGTGTTGCAGCGTGGCGTTGAAGGCAAATCTTGAATGTGTCTATATTTGCTATTTGATTTTTTTAGTTCTTCTTCAATCTCTGAATCTATTTTTCTTTTTGGGATACTTTCATTTAATCTTGTGTCAGCATTTATTTCTCTCTTTGTCTCATTTTCAAGTTTGCTTGTTAGAGTTGAAGTCTCTTCTTGAAAATGTTTGGCAAGGGTTTCTTGGTTTTCGTCTAATCCACGGTGATGTGAGAAATTTGCCTTTTGATGAACAGTATTTTTACTATGTCTGCTGTTGCCAGTTGAATTACTCTCAATACTATGCTCGTTTTTTACCGTTTTAGAAAAAGTCATGTGACGTTTTGCGTTCTCTGAATTGTTCTGGGTTGATGACAATACCAGGGATCTTGGACTGAATGGCAGAAAACCAAGACCGGAATCCGGACTACTCATGTTGCCGCTGCCCCAACCGCTCGACTCTCCGGATGATTGATCTTTGCTTTGATTAGTCAGAGAAGTCGGGCTAAGCATGATTGAGTCTTGGTTGGGATTATTGGTCTTTAGGTTTTGACCAAACGCCTGCCTATTTATCTGAGAGTTAGCATCCAAGATGGAAGAATGGTGGCTTATAGATGAGTCGTCGCCTGTACACATGTCACGGAATGTTTTCTGTCTGTCAAGCAAAGACCGCTCTTTGGTCGGAGAAATCTCCGAGAGATTTTCTCTCGGGTCCGGCGGATTAGAGTATCCACTTGTATTCAGTTCATTTGCGATTTTCAAATCTTTGATATATTTGACAGGGCTTGTGTGGTTCTTGTTTTTGTAGTCATGGACTGAATGTACGATTTCACCTTCTTCAAATTCTTCTGAGTGTTCCTCCATTGTTACTCCAGCATCTTCTGGTTTGTAACCAATTGGTCTCAATTTCCTTGGACTTTCGTGGAAGCTTTGATCTAATCTCTTCTGGATATTTTCATTATCGGTCGTTTCAGCAGTCTGTAGAGGAAATTGATTGTGAGCTGTCCTCGTCATTCCCAGCTCGTCTTTCAAAGAGCTGACGTCTTCCTCTGTATGCTGTGTCTCCAGATGGCGTCTGAGATCAACCTTGCGCTGGAATGCACGCCCACATCTGCCGCAGGAGAAAGGTTTGAATCCTGTGTGTTTACGGCAGTGCGTTATCAAGTTGGAGCTCTGACTAAATGCTTTGTTGCAGTGGCTGCATTTGTAAGGCTTTTCACCTGCAATGACAAGAAGAAGAAGAAGAAAAAACACATTAGATAATAATGTATTTTGAAATTTTCTGAAGTCAATAAATAAACAAAAATAATGATCTCTTAATTCGCTTTAACAAACCCATTCTCTCATCTCTCATTTGTCTGTAGTGTTTCATTTATAATGTTTTGTTGACAAAGGGGAAACCCTAAACGTACACGTTTTCTGTCCTTGTTTATCAAATTCAAGCTTCTATTCCGTTTAACTAGTGTTATTTATTTCCAAGAGTCTCAAGCTACAACATTTGCATTATTTTTGAAAATTTTAAAAATTGAGCTTTTATATAGCGCATTATCCACTAAATATGTTCAAAGCGCATTACAATGGGTCCGTGACCAACAGCAACACGTAACATGTAGAACGAAACATGACGCCTGTTAGGCGATATTACATTTTTTTTTCTGACAGAGACAACGCCGTCAAAGTCCAAGTACTCATTTTATACTTGAGTACGGTTAGAGAATGTAAGTAAAGAGTCTTTTCCAAGGACTCAACTCTGTGCCGAGCGAGGCTCGAACCCAGGACCTTCCGATCCAAAAGCGAGTGCCATACCACAAAACCACATAGCCGCGTCTCCTCTAAAAGATATGTGTTTTGGAAATAAAATTACGGCTAAAATTATAGCTTTTCAATTTAGAATGTGTGTTTGGGTAGTATTCAAACAAATTGTCTCTTTTTTCTACTCAAATCCCCTTGTCAGTCATTGTCAATTGAAATAATATAGCGTCCCCACAAATCAGCTTTGTACACAATGGTTTTATTTTGCAGCATCGAGAAAGCATACCACACACAAAAAATCTAGACATTCATAGAACGTTGGTCAATCTGCACAGCCAGACGGTATTGCCAGACCCAAGGAATAATTCCATTTCCTCAGCCAGCACGTCCGAGATGAGCAAATATTATCATCAGTTCTGAATATGAATAACAAATGAAGAAGTAGAAGCGATGGAAATGGTTCATAATTGTGTTATTCTTGTTGTTTTGTTTAGGTTTGATTGACACAAAACGTCATGAATTCATTGCTGAGAACGTGAAGACCTGGATGTACAAGCTAGACTACAAACTGCTATTTCCGTTCTGCTATACTCTAAGATAACAATATTTTCTTTTCATATGTTGGCCTAAAATGAAATCAAATCCATCAAATATTTATCGATTAAAATGACCCTCATCTTATTAAAAACCCTCAAACCTGGGACTTCAGTAAAGTGTCAAGTTTGAGAGTTTTGGACACTATGAGAGTCATTTTAATCGATCAATATTTGAAGGACGAGTTTTCTGGCCAAAATTTGAAAAATGTGTTTTGTTAGCGGACGACAGCCTTTATTTAATATTAGAATGACGTAAAATATTCCAAATCCTAGTTATGTACCAAAGGGGATTAACTCTGGCTTTCTGAAGAAAATATCATAAAGAGCTGGGAAGGTTTTGGAAAACTTGCTTTTCACGTTTCCGCCAGTGCTTTAGGGACTGTTTGGTTCCATTTATGATTTTGGCTTGTGCCATTTATGGTTTTGATTGGTGTCATTTATGATTATAGAACTAATCTCATTTATGCTAGAGCCATCTTGTTCTGATAAACGTAATTGAACTGTCCGGGAATGCTGGGATATTTGGCCAGAGACGATACTCGTGTCGTCATTGGACGCCACAGTCTTGGTGGATTGTTTACTGAATATGATTCGATTATAGAACTCTGCTGCCTGTCATTCACTGACAAAACATCGTATTCTATTTTTAGCAAGAAATCTGACACTTCAATTCGCGAAGTCCCAGGTTTGAGAGTTTTTTTTTCCAAGATGAGGGTCATTTAAATCGACCGATATTTGAAGTACGAGTTTTTCTGGCCAAATTTTAAAATATGGGTTTTTAGAGAGTCTGACAGTGCCGTCATTCTAATAGTGTATGTAGTTGGATACAACTAAGGGACAGAACCTGTGATAAACGCTTAGTCTTGATACCGGAATGAATCAGACATTATTTGGGGAATTCCCCCAAAATGCCACAC
>NC_088368.1:36750374-36762874 GCF_034508935.2 Berghia stephanieae | reverse complement strand
TACTACTACTACTGCTGCTACTACTACTACTACTGCTGCTGCTACTACTACTACTACTACTACTACTACTACTACTACTACTACTACTACTACTACTACTACTACTACTACCACTATCAATAATAATGGGGGGGGGGGGGGATGACAGTGACGACAAAAACAGTAACAACAACAACAATAATAATAATAATAATAATAATAATAATAATAATAATAATAATAATAATAATAATAATGGTAATAATAATAATAATAATAATAATAATAATAATAATAATAATAATAATAATAATAATAATAATAATAATAATAATAATAATATATAATAATAATAATAATAATATGGCACGCCTTGTTTTGTCTTTTTTTTTAACCTCAACTATATACTCTTACTATTATTACCTTCAAATAAGGCGAAACACACCGTAGCAAACACACACATACACCTCACTTTGCCCCAAGTTATGGCGGCCGACCGAAGAACAAGCTCGCGTGCTCGTCGCGGTAATTTTTTAGTGACGTATAGTAACCCCGCCAATTCTCGCAAGCGATCTGGTAGTACAAGGTGTATATCTATGGTATGTATGTATGTATGTATGTATGTATGTATGTATGTATGTATGTATGAATGTAGGCATGCATATACGATGATATGCTGGTTTGTATGTATGTCTGCATGTATGTATGTATGTATGTATGTATGTATGTATGTATGTATGTATATGTGTTTGTATGTACGCTCATTTCTTTTGTATACATGTGTAGAAACAATGTGCAAGCGTGTATGTTCGTGTATGGCTGTGTCTGTATTTGTAAATGTGTTGATGTTCATACCATGAACCAAACTGAGCATTGTTTACCTCACATGAATTGCCTTTAATTTGGACAATAAAGATTATTATTATTATTATTATCATCATCATCACTATTATTATTATTATTATTAATCAATTTATTTACTTGTTTATTTATGAACTTATGAAATACAATAAATTTCCTACCACAGACACGGCTAATCCGCTTTCCATTATAAAACATGTAAAAGTTTCGATTTCTATTTATTTGGAACTCATTGATATCATTCTGACCCGTTAACATAAAGAAACTTCGATTTTATTATTATTTTTTTACAGCTCGCTCGCACAGTCGCTTGTAGCCTGCGTAAAAAGAACAAAAGAAATCAAAAGGCTAGATTTAGTCTAGTCTGTGAAATAAGGGTTGTCACCGAACATCATGACAGATTTTAACTGTCTGTTTGTGTTGCAAGGTGTGAACTCATAAAACGGATACAATAACTCGCTCTAACAAAACGTTTTTTAAAATTTTGGCCGGAAAAGTTTTACATAAAATATCAATCGATCAAAATGGTCCTAATTTGGCAAAGCAATTTTAAAGCGGAGAGCTCGTGAAAAGTGTATTTTGCCTGTTTATTTTATATAAATCTGGGTTGGTTTTTTTTAGTTTTGAAAGTTTGGCGGTTATTTTTAATCGATTGGTAATTGAAGTAAAAGTTATCTGGCCAAAAGTGTTTTTAATGTGTATTTTCAGTGAAGTGCCGTGGTGAGATTGGTCTGATTGGCTTTTTGTCTGAACAATCTGTCGACTTCATTCGAGTGTTTGATTTTGATGGGAGGTTTCCTTTTGTTGTGATCTGGTTTTTAGCGCCCTCTGGTGTTTGGGAGTGTTGGAGTGTGAGTGAGGACACGCTGCTCGTATATAAATGTCTGTGTGTCTTTTAAGAAGGATTGGGGGGGGGGGGAGGTGTTGTGAGGTTATTGGTGATGGGTATGTGATTTTATGTGTTTGTTGGTGCGCGCGCGGCTGTGTGTGTCGGGGGTGGGGGTGGGGGGGGGGGGGAAATGGAAGAGGGTTGCTGTGAGGTACCTGATGGTGTACCTGATGTATATGTCTATTTAGTTTTGTGTGAGTGTATGTGTGTGTGTCTGTGTGTGTGTGTGTGTGTGTGTGTGTGTTTATTAACGTCGTAAAAAATGATGAGCTTGATAACACGATATTCTAACAATGGGATTTTTGGATTTGCATACAACACTCACTAGGCGTGACACGCGAATATTAATATATCGTAAAAACCTGAAAGGTGTTAGTCTATATGCACGATATCCAACCAACATTGCGAGGAGGAATTTTAAAAATAATAACAAAGATAAAGAAACGAAAGAAAGACCGAAAATTACAACCCAATTTTGTGAACTTCTTAGCCAAGCGGATACTATCTATAAGTTTACGATGGCAACGTACGGGGGAGTGTCATACCACGAGACCACATGGCCGGAAATTAATTAAGACTTATCAAATTTTAGTTTTCTGTGTTTTCTACATGACGATGTAGATAATACCGTTTTTTATGTAGAGCAATACCCACTAAACGTGCTCAACGCGCTTTACAACTGGTCCCTGACCAACACGTAACATGTAGAACCAGACATGACGCCTGTAAGGCGACATTACAATTTTTTCCGATATAAACAACAACGCTGTTTACGGCCAGGTACTCATTTTACACCTGAGTACGGTGAGAGAATATATGAGTACAGAGCCTTTTCCAAGGACTCAGCTATGGGCCAGGACCTTCCAATCCGAAAGGGAGTGTCATACCACTAGACCACATAGCCGCACATATATGTCGTTTTAATTTTAAAATCTCTCTTTGGCGTAGAACCTTTTTGAGACGACGGGTTGTAAATAGGGTTTTTGGTCAGAAAACGACAGAACAGCAGCCAAGGTAAGACAATACATCTATACATACTGTGTGATTTGTTCTAACGTCATAAGGGAACCATAACGTTGTGGACAAAGAATGATAGAGTTTTAGAACTATTTTATCACTCGGGAATGTGTGTAGTAGGCTAGTAAGAAAATTGGCTTCATCTTCTCAACAGTTATAGAACGCGAGCTTTTTAATATAAATAACAATGTGAAATTGAATGTAAGCTTCAATTTAATATACGAAAACATATAAAATGGACATTTCAGGTTTCCTTTTACCAATAAAACAGGATGAATGAAACACTACAGACGAATGAGATAATGTGGTAGTGGCGTTGTTAAGATGAATAAACAAAAGCATTGATGTAAGCTCCCTTTGTTAGGAAGCACGGTTTTATACATAGCGCATTAATCGCTAAATGTGATCAGTACTTTACGATTAAGTCGAAGTCAACAGTAAGACTAAACCTTAACCTATCTACATGACACTCGTAAAGGGCTATGTACTTTTTTATTGACAGAGACAACTTTTGTACGACCGAAATCTCATTGTACATCTCTCTGTATGTATGGGAGAATGTGTAGGTATAATATTCTTTCAAGGCCGACGTGCTCTTATTTGGAGGTCTGATAACCTAATTGTAGTGGGTTCATTGTTGTAATGGAAATCTCAAAAAATTGACGCAAAGTGTTGTCCATTACAACAATGTTAAACTAGGCCCATGAGTGGGTTCGGCTGTCAGACCTGCATATATGTGCACGTCGTTCAATGCCGTTAGGTCCATGGAGCCAGAGTTTTTTTTTTTTGTTTTTTTTTCTAGGACAATACCCTTAAGAAAGGATGCAGGTCTATTTTCAAAATACTTTCCACCAGATTTGATAAACTCAGCAACCAAATCACCTCTGGGTGGACATGGGGGGTCAGGAAAAAATTCTCCACTTGTCCCGACATCGACCTGGGTCCCTTTGTGTGTGAAGCGAGTGTTCTACCGTCTGACATATCGGGGCTCCTATTTATATAGGTATAGACAGTATGAAGTTGACGTCACTCATGTCTTTGTTATTGCTTCTTGCCATCCGCGTTTATGAGTAATACTCACTAAACTGTATTAACCAGACTATAAACGTTCAAGGTTACACATTGTTTTATTGTTATTCCGTTATACTTCCAAATGGTAATGTTGTGAGCTTCTTAGCCAAGCGCATACTATCTATAGAGCAGGCCTCTGCGTTTTGTATTATTTTGGGTAAGGCACAGTTACACCCATTTACCCACTGAACTCGGGTGTGAATAAGTACCTGGCTATACGCAGTGACCAACAACGTATAAAGATTATTTAAGTTTTATTGGAAAGTTTCTCAACAGACGACAGACTTGTACTGTATGATGTAGGGTTTCAGTGCCAGAGGGCTTGTTGACGAATAAATGAAAGCATTCTGAAGCGCATTTATTGAGCATGGAGAATTCTCGGAAATGTTCTATCGATGGAATGAAATTGACGTCACTCAGCAGTTTGTTCATGTTTTTAGACAGCCATTTTTAATGACTAGTTGGAATTAAATTCTATCAGGCTATAAACGTTTAAGGTTACGCAGAGTTCTGTGTGTTGGATTATTATTATTATTATTATTATTATTATTATTATTATTATTATTATTATTATTATTATTATTATTATTATTATTATTATTATTATTATTATTATTATTATATTATTATTATTATTATTATTATTATTATTATTATTATTATTATTATTATTATTATTATTATTATTATTATTATTATTATTATTATTATTATTATTATTATTATTATTATTATTATTATTATTATTATTATTATTATATTATTATTATAGTAGTATAGTAGTTAGTAGTATGTAGTAGTAGTTAGTAGTAGTAGTAGTTAGTAGTAGTAGTAGTAGTAGTAGTAGTAGTAGTAGTAGTAGTAGTAGTAGTAGTAGTAGTAGTAGTAGTTGTAGTAGTAGTAGTGTAGTAGTAGTAGTGTAGTAGTAGTAGTTGTAGTAGTGTAGTAGTATGTAGTTAAATATGCTATTTTAATTTATTTTCTATATATATAATCCCCCCCCCCCCCCCCGCCTCCCCCCACCAGCGCTAACAACTCTAAACCATGCAATCTGTTGGGCAATATCTTCCTTTCTCCAGATTGGCAAACATCAAGGAAGGATAACTCTGATATTCTCTCCTCACTGGCGCTAATTTAAAAAGTCCACGTCATCTCTTAAATCAAATTCCGTGTTAACATTGAATCCAGAGGACAAACAAGGGGAGATAATTTTTATATAGACAGCGCACCGACTCATATTTGTAGACTAGAAGAAATCACTTCATTTTCAAGCCAGGCGTTTTTCATTTGACTATTGTCCGAGATGCGCACGCATGTTTGTCTCCGTGTTTGCGGGTCGAGATAGCCAATACCGTCATTGAATTAAAGAAATTTTCTGATTTTCGATGAAGGAAAGGAGAGAAGGATCGAGAGTGATAATACAAAGTTGTCAGTTTGGCGTTTTCATTGCGAATTTTTTAAAATTTGGCATTTAAATTTTTTTAAAAAGCAGTTTGATATGGAAAATCAGGATTGGAATTTTGACTTTTTATCCTCTCTCTCTCTCTCTCCCTCTCTCTCTCTCTCTCTCTCTCTCTCTCTCTCTCTCTCTCTCTCTCTTCTCTCTCTCTCTCTCTTCTCTCTCTTCTCTCTATCTATCTCTCTTCTCTCTTCTTCTCTCTCTCTCTATCTATCTATCTATCTATCTATCTATCTATCTATCTATCTATCTATCTATCTATCTATCTATCTATCTATTCATTTTGGAAACTTTACCTTATTTTACTTATACACAAATTAGCATACAAAACATCATACTAATTTTCGATATTTTACTGACAATTCAAAATGGAAAATTCATACTACGTTAAGACCCTCTTCCATGAAAGCGGGATACGAAAAAATAGAAAGATTTATTTCTTCGTTTGTATGTAATTTAGCAGACGGAAAAAATTTGCTTCCTTGAACAATTATATGGCTTTTTTTTTTTTTCAGATCGGAATTTGGCATTATTTTGTGACGTGTTCGGCATTTTTTAGTAAAATTAATCTGGCAACCCCGTGGTGCCATACACTGGGCGGGGGTGCCACAGGGACGCACAAAAGGAGTGAGCCAATTTAATGGAGGTCCCCAGGGGGGCCCATAACAGTAGCAGTCTTGTCGTAAGTGGGCGGGGTCCACGCGGACAAAGGAAGGAGATGAGACTATTTTGAGAAAACTTGATCAATTCTAAATATTTAGTGACAGTACCAAAAAAAAAAAAAATTCCATACTGTTGTATTCTGAAAAAAAGCCAACCCAACCCAGCATGTATTTAGACCCATACTTAACTCTCTCCTTATCAACTATAGGAAAATCGTCACATTCGTTACGATACAACCAACATTTTTCTTATTCAAATTGCTTTTGTTCATTATAAAATTGAAAGAAAATGAACAGTTTGTTGTAAGAGCATGTTTTACTAAAGAAAATATGTATCGCAAGAACTTACTGCTATTGTGTCAGAGTGATAAAAAATCTATTTTTGTGTTAGTTGGGTGTGAAGTTTTGGGGAAAATCCTGAAAAAGGAAAGATGACAGATAGAGTAAAATCGAATTGTGACTGTAAAGAGTTATAGAAATGAACTTACCCGTGTGGATATAGGTGTGTTTCTTCATGTCCGACTTCTGATGGAATCTCTTGCCGCAATAGGGACACGGGTAGGGTCTCGTGTCCGAGTGAATCAGGAGATGGGTGGACAGAGTGGATGACCGCTTGAAGGATTTCCCACATTGCTGACACTGAAAGGTAATGAAATGAAAAAAATATTGGGTTTTTATAAAGCGCAAAATCCACTAAACGTGCTTAAAGCGCTTTACAAGGGGTACCTGGCCAACAGCAACATTTAACATGTAGGACGGGACATGACGCCTGTAAGGAGATATTACAAATTTTTTTCGGACAGAGACAACGCTGTTAACAGTCAGGTACTCATTTTACACATGAGTACGGTGAGAGAATGTGAGTAAAGAGTCTTCTCCAAGGACTCAACTATGCACCAAGTGAGGCTCGGACCAAGGACCTTCCGATCCGAGAGTGAATGTGTTAGACCACATAGCCGCAAATGAAATAAGGGACATTGATGAAAAGATATACGTGAAACAGTATTAGGACGTTCAAAACATCATTCGACACATACAGTAGTAGGCCTCAAACATTAACGGTGTCAAAGGGCAGCAGCTTCTAATGGTGCTCACACTTCTATGGTGCGGCTATGTGGTAATGTGGTATGACACTCGCTTTCGGATCGGAAGGTCCTGGGTTCGAGTCTCGCTCGGCGCATAGTTGATTCCTTCAAAAAGGCTCTTTACTCGCATTCTCTCACCGTACTCAGATGTAAAATGAGTACCTGGCCGTAAACAGCGTTGTTTATGTCGGGAAAAAAAATTGTAATGTCGCCTAACAGGCGTCATTTCTCGTTCTACATATTACGTGTTGCTGTTGGTCAGGGACCCTTGTAAAGCGCTTTGAGACGTTTAGTGGATTATTGCGCTATATAAAAGCTCAATTATTTTTTTTACTATGTTATGACGATCGACCCAATCAGCAAATTCCGTACCGCACTCGTGCACCGTCGCAACTCACCCGGAAGCTACATTGGAGGGTAAAAGAGGGAGAGGGAGACACAAGAAGATGGTCACAAGATGTCAGCGAACTGATGTGGCTCTGACTGAATGGGGAAGGATGGCGCAGAACAGAAGATTGTTTCGGTTGGCAGTTGCAAAGGCCATGCCCAGGAGGGATAAGCCTATGATGAATCAATTGTTGTTATCTAAAAAGCGTTGACATTATACCGTTATGAGACTGTGAGTCACATATGTGTGTGTTTCTAATTTTTACTGTACGGCTATGTGGCCTTGTGGTATGACACTCGCTTTCAGATCGGAAAGTCCTGGGTTCAAGCCTCGCGCTCGGCGCATAGTTGAGTCCTTGGAAAAGGCTCTTTACTCACTTTCTCTCACTGTACTCAGGTGTAAAATGAGTACCTGGCCGTTAACAGCGTTGTCTTTGTCCGAAAATTTGTAATATCGCCTAACAGGCGGCATGTCCCGTCTTACACGTTAAATGTTGCTGTTGACCAGGGACCCCTTGTAAAGCGCTTTGAGCACATTTAGTGGATATTGCGCTATAAAAAATTCAATTTTTAATTTACTGTACAGTGCAGTTGCTATGATGGACACAATTCGTGTCTCTTGCATATTATGTTTTGGATCCACGTCAAGATCAAGGCGGTGTAAAAAGCCTTTGGGCCCAAGGAGTCTGAGTTGTTTTTTGTTTTTTTCCGGAGTTTATCCCGATTTCCAAAGCGTGAAAAAGACAATTGTTATAGCTTGCTACCCATTTCGATTGGACACTAGTCTATAGCAAAGTACTTCCCTCCAGGTCTAACAGACCCAGCTACCCAATCACATCTGAGTGGTCAGCGGGATCAGATAAATAATCTCGAACCCGGTTATCGCAGAGAATTCGTGAAAAAGAATCTTTGTCTATTTTTAAACGTTCGCTTAAAACATATTATCTGTTTCGCCTTTAGTATATGGTATGAGAAGCAAGAAAGGTCTGGTTTGTGTTGTGTGGTGTGTGTGTGTGTGTGTGTGTGTGTGTGTGTGTGTGTGTGTGCTTGTGTGGGCGAATGATTATGTTTTAGCCAAAGTAATTTGTAATTTAAGCGCTTAGAGTCTGGTGTCTCGGAGTTATAGCGCTATATAAGTTTTCACCATTATTATTATTATTATTATTATTATTATTATTATTATTATTATTATTATTATTATTATTATTATTATTATTATTATTATTATTATTATTATTATTACTATTATTATTATTATTATTATTATTATTATTATTATTATTATTATTATTATTATTATTATTATATTATTAGTTATTATTATTATTATTATTATTATTATTATTATTATTATTATTATCATTATTACTATTATTATTATTATTATTATTATTATTATTATTATTATTATTATTATTATTATTATTATTATTATTATTATTATTATTATTATTATTATTATTATTATTATTATTATTATCGACGTCGCTCGCTTTGCAAGCTAGTGCTCAACCAACTGAGCTGTCGAAGACCCCACTCAAGGCAAGACAGAGATAAAAATACAAGAAAAAATAGATATAAATATCTAATCCCAATATTATCCACCAACCTCGTCTGCTGATCGAATATCAGAGCTCCCGATTACCGGTCAGACGTGCTACCACAACACCATAGAAAATACGAAAAAAAAAAAGATAAAATGGACGTTTCGGGTTTCTCTTTTATCCACAAAACACTACCACATAATCTCATTCATCTGTAGTGTTTCATTCATCCTGTTTTGTTGATAAAGGGGAAACCCGAAACGTCCATTTATCTGTTTTCGTAATTAAATTTTGCATTGTTATAGATTATTTGTGTACTCTATGTAAATAGAAAATATCTATAGGGAAACCCAAACAAGAATGTACAAATTATGCACGTAAAGATTTGCAGACAGTTCTCACCTGAAATGATCGTTCTTGTGTATGCACTGACCGATGCTGTGTCAAGCTGACCGAATGACCAAAGGTTTTGTTACAGATATCACAAGCATAAGGACGACGACCACTGTGTGTTCTCCTGACGTGGACTTCAAGGCCGTGAGATGTGCTGAACTGTTTGGAACATTTGACACACTCGAAACACCCTTTCTCCTCGAAATTGCCTCCTCCTACGCTTCGATTGGACAGCGAGACTGGGCTGGGTAGGGTCAAGACTGGTCCGATGGGAGAGGGCAAGGTTGGTTGGAATGACGATGGTGTGCTCGGAGACAAAATAGGGCTGGGCCCTCCTGCAGGAAATCCGGGAAATAATACTGGATGCTGTGGTGTGTGTGGAGAGAGCATCATCGGAGGTGGCGGAGGCTGAGGTTGATGGGGGTGGTGGAGGAGTTTACCATTTGGACTTTTTAGCTGTTGTAGTCGGTGTTGGATTATGAGTTGATGTTGTTGTTGTGGTGATAAGTTGCCGATGTTGAAATCTTTTGCTATTTGATTCATTTGTTCTTTGTGGTGTTTTTGATTAAGCTGATGTTGTAGTTGAAGTTGTAATTGATGTTGTTGTTGTTGTTGTTGATGATGTTGCTGATGTTGGTGTTGCTGATGGAGCTGGATTTTCTGTTGCTGTAAAAATTGCTGTTGAAAGATGGCAAGGGCGTTGTTATTATTGCTATTGGTGTTTTGAGTAACTTTGTCTAGTAAAGACTGCTGGCCATGAGCTTGAGGAGGTAGAGCCCAGAATGCAGACAGCTTGTCATGGTGGTTTGTCAGAGGTCCAGGAAATCTCATGTTCAAAGCGTTCCAGAACATCGGGTTTGTCTGTGTCATGAAGTCGAAATTTGGAATTTGACCCGGACGAGCGAAGGCGTTGAACATGTTTTGGAAGTCAATGGCTGCCTGCGACCCGGGTAACATTGGATTGTTGACATTATCCGAATGTGATGACCGGATATCCGGTGCATTTTGGAATTCTGGCGTACTGTGACGGACTTCCGGTGTGGCTGGCGGTGAAAGAATGGAAGTAGTGTTGTCGTTGTCGTTATCATTGTTGTTTTTGATGTCGCCATCTTTGTCATGATGAGACATTTGTTTTCTTGGAGATTCGGCTTTCTTGGGACTCGGTGAGTCTTCTCTCTTCTCTGGAATAGAAAGATGGGAAAAATAAATGTTTGAAGAAAATGAGAAATATCATCTAGATTGGCATTAGGTCATGGTGGACCTGATAATCAAAAACGAATTTTAAGTTAACGTTTTGGAGTCGATGAGTTCAAATAAATGTCTTTCTTGAGAAGCTTGTAGCATTCTGAAAAAATCAAACAACACATTGCTGTATTTAAAATTTTCCTGAAAAAACTAGGAGTCCCAGGTTGTTGAGTTTCTGCCAAGATAAGGGTCATTTCAATGGATCGATATTTGACGAACGAGTTTTTTGGCCAAATTCAATGTTTTTGTTCATTCTCATTAACAAGGCCACTATCACAATCGGGAAACCCGAAACGTCCACAATACCTGTTTTCGTCTTATAAATTGAAGCTTACAACTCAATTTTTATCGTTATTTTTTTCCTAGAGTAAGGCAGTTGGTTAGTTAACAAAAATTAAGGAAATAGAGAAGTTTCAGAAGATGATTGAGATTTTTTTTTTTTAAATAGAGCATTTATATAGCGCAATATCCACAAAACGTGCTCAGAGCGCTTTACAAGGGGTCCTAGCCAACAGCAACATGTAACATGTAAAACGAAACATGACGCTTGTTAGGCGATATTACAATCCTTTTCCAACAGAGACACTTATTCACAGGCACTTATTTACACCGGAGTACGGTGAGAGAATGTTAATAAAGAGCATTTTTCAAAGTCTCATCAATTGCAGCATTGATCGGGAGCGACGTATACTTATTTGCAGGTCAGACAATCCAAATGGTAATTGGCTCATTCTTGTAATGGAAATACTCTCAAACCAATACCAACATTTTCTCCATTACAACAATATTAAATCAGGCCCATAATTAGTGCCCGGTTATCAGACCTGTATATATGTGTACCTAGATCGCAGGAAATTTAGAGTAGTTCATTGTTGAAAGCTACATAGCATGATACTATAAAACAACATGAGAGATAAAATACAACCTAAATATCAATATAATAATTATAGAGATAAAATCTACGACATGGCCTCAAATCTTATGGTCGTTATTTTGACATTAAAAAAAAAGATTTATGAGCGCGTCACTTGCCTTAACGATTTCCAAGAGTGCACCATCTTGCTCCTATATAAATCTCTGTGGTGTAAACATCTAGTTGGGGAAGGGGTTTTCTTTTGGGTTTTTTTTTTTTTTTTTTTTTTTTTTTTTTTTTTTTTTGGGGGGGGGGGGGGGGTGGTTTTGTATGGGTTTTCTTTCTTGTTCTTTTTTTTTTTCCTTTTTTAAAATTTTTATTTTTTTTTATTTTCTTGGGTTTTTTTCTTCTTGTTTTGTATTTTCGTTTTATTTTTGTATTTTAAGGGGGGGGGGGGGGGGGTTGTTTTGTTTTTAATTTGTTTTTGTTTTTTTTTTAATTTGTTTTTGTTTTTTTTTTTGTTTTTTTTTTTGTTTTTTTTTTTGTTTTTTTTTTTGTTTTTTTGTATTTTAAAAAATGTTTTGTTGTGTTTTGCTGTTTAAAAACTGTTTTGTTTGTTTGTTTCAGGGTGATTTTTTTTTTTTGGGGGGGGGGTGTTAATTTCTTTTTGTGTTTTTTTTTTTCCTTTTCTTCTGTCTGATTCTCAATATGTTTTATTTTTTGTTTTTTTTTTTTGTTTTTTTTTTTTTTGGGGGGGTGGGTGTTCTTTCTTTTTTGCTTTTGTCTTTCTTTTTATTTCATTTCCATATTCTTTTTTCTTTTCTTCTTTTTTTTTTATTTCTTCTTGATCTTTATTTTTTATTTTGTTCTTGTTTCCATTTTATATTTTGCTTGTGTTCTTTTTTTTTTTAATTCTAAAAGATACTATTTAAATTTGTATGATCCATTGTGTGTGTAATTCATTTCATTTTCTTTCCTTTTTCCTTTTCTCTTTCTTTTCCTACCTTCTGGGTTTTCATCAGAGCTGTCAGAAGGCTGCGATGGGCCTTGAAGCC
>NC_088368.1:36732874-36745374 GCF_034508935.2 Berghia stephanieae | reverse complement strand
GACAACCCATTGTACGTGTATGTGTGTGTGTTTGTGTGTATGTGTGTGTGTGTGCATGTGTGTGTGTATTATGTATGTGTCTAGGAAAATGCATTGTGTAGGAAATATCACCGAATTTGACTCTGGAACGGATGTGGATCATCTAGCAGTCAAGAGCAGCTATGCTGGCCTACTCATTTAAGAATTTGGCCAGAAAACTCGTCCTTTTAATATCGATTGATTTAAATGACTCTCATCTTGGCAAAAACTCTCAAAACCGGGACTTCGTCGAAAAGTGAAAACGAAAGTGCCTGAAGCGGGGCTCGAACCCGGGACTGTAACCATGCGGTCACGACGCTACAAAACCCGGGATAGACCCGGGGTCCATGTTAATGAGTCATTAGATGACAATGTTACCGTTAAGGATGATAACAACAACAACAATAATAGTGGTAACAATAGCATGACAGGTGGATTTAGATTATGGGCTAATCTCTCATTGACTGGTTGAGCAGCGTTAATCCTGTATCCAAACACTTAAATATCCATTTGTGTGTGTGTGTGGGGGGGGGGGTGTATGTGTGGGGTGTGTTTGTGCTGGTGTGTGGGTGTGGAGGATGGAGGTGGGTGTAGGTGTGGGTGTTTGTGTGTGTTTGAAAAGTAACTAAAAAGAGACAGGAGGGCGGGGGGGGGGGGAGAGTGAGAGAGAGAGAGAGAGAGAGAGAGAGAGAGAGAGAGAGAGAGAGAGAGAGAGAGAGAGAGAGAGAGAGGGGTGAGGGTACGCGGGAAAAGTTATCAAGTCATCTTTTTGTTATTTTGTTTTCTTAAACAAAATTTCAAGTTAAGCAAAGCAGGTTGTTGGGCCATTAGAGCTGCTGTGTTGTTTGAAACTATCAAAGTGGCAAATTAAGTGTAAGATAAATATTTGAAAAAGTGTACCAGACAAAGCAAGAAAGTAAAATACAAGAGAAAATAAGAACATCCCAAAGAATCAGCTACCTTGAGTGTGCCAACCAATTGTTGTTTACATTTTCAATAGGAATTGTAAGCACATTGTGGTGGTTGACCGTTAAGTGCTATAATATAAATATGATTCATGTGCGTCTATGTGATCGGAAGTGAGTACGGTTGGGTACGGTTACCTAGTTTTACGAACTTTCTGCTAGATCTAACTGAACTAGCTACCCATTGGCAGAAGAATTAATTGACAGAGGGAAAATGCAAAATGCTTTTTCTAAGATTAACACGTTGGAAACATATTGGAGGGGGCGAGGAGGGAGGGAGAGGGAGAGGGAGAGGGAGCTGTTTCCCATTAATATCGACAATCATCTCAATGTTATAACGGATATAGAAAATTGTATCTCTGAGATTAGTGACTGGATGTGTTGCAACAAACTCAGGTTAAATGAAAATAAAACAGAGGTGTTGCAAATTACAAGACGGGGCCTCGTGGACCTTTCCACGTTTAACCTGAATATTTCTGATTGTGTAATTCCCATCACTAAAGAACCTGTGAGAAACTTAGGAGTTTTATTCGATACCAAATTAAACATGTCTGCCCATGTCACTAATGTAACTAGATCCTGCAATCTTTACCTTAGATCTATTGGTGCTATTAGAAGGCTTCTTGATATTGATACTACTAAACTTCTTGTGGTCTCTTTGATTCTTACCCGCCTTGATTATTGCAATAGCTTGCTCTATGGTTGTGATAATAATGTCATTAATCGACTCCAAAAGATACAGAACAAAGCAGCTCGATTGGTAACGTTATCTAAAAAGCGCGAGCATATAACACCGATTTTGGAGGACCTACACTGGCTACCTGTAAAGTTTAGGATTGAATTTAAAATACTCACCCATGTTTTCAATTGCTTAAACAATTCCGCTCCTGTTTACCTTCAGGAACTTATCCACCTTTATGAACCCAGTCGAAATTTAAGATCTGCTAATTTAAATATCCTAAGGGAACCCCAAAATCGTTAGTTTTTCATGAGAAATCCTTTGACCACCATGCCCCCGACTGTGGAACTCCATCAATATTGAAACTAAAAATAGTGAAAATCCACTTATCTTTAGAAAACGGTTAAAAACTGAGCTTTTCTGTAGGGCATATAATTTGGACTCTTAGTATGTATTTTATTATAATATATTATGTTATCATCGAATTTGTGTGGTTTTAACATGCCAGTTCTATATTTGTATATCATACATGATGTGTTGATGTAAAGCGCCAGTGAGCAATTCCAAATTGGAACTAGGCGCTATATAAGTTCATTATATTATTATTATAAATTAAATGAGTATATTTTTCAAGCCTCCGAAACCGGGATGAAAGCGAAGTACTCAATGAAGCGTGTCCATTTATTCATAACGGCTTGCAATTTTTTAAAATCTAAGAAACGGTTTTCTTGTAATGGCTAAGATTGAAACTCCTTAAAAGCTCATTTTGAGTGGAATTCGAGACAACATATCAGCTTTATCGTGTCGCCATTTTGTCTTTTAGTCTTCTTGTGGGCTTTTGGAGTCTCAGCGGCCATGTTGCTAAGCGATGATGGGAGAAGGGTGAGACGGGAGGGGAGCTAGAGGGGGGGGGGGGGGGCTGAAGTGACCATATTTACTGGCCAACTTTATCAAACAATTTTCTTGTAATGACTAAGACTCAGATAGGAACTCCTTAAAAAATCGTTGTGAGTGGAATTTGAGACAACATATCAGTTTTATCGTGTCGTCATATTGTCTTTTCATGTCTCAGTGTCAAGGTTGGTAAGTGATGATGGGGGAGGGTGGGGGGGGGGAGGGAATGGGGTCAGATTTACTTTGATTATCTTAATCTGTTGTTTTAGGGGTTGATGGGAATTTGATGGGATTTTTACTGGCTTGGTCTTCAGATTGTGTTCATGTGTGTGTGTGTGTGTGTGTGTGTGTGTGTGTGTGAGTGAATGAGTGACGTGTGTTTGTGTTTGTGTTTGGTTTATCGATTGTAAATAAATATAAAAAGTGTGTGACACGTGCCTTGTAAGAATGTATAGGATTTGGTAACAGTATGGTGGTGGTGATTAGGGAGAAGGGGAGGGGGTGAACACAATGATAACAGGTAATGGGGGATGATGGGGTGCTTGGCAGAAGGGATGTGGGATTGGGTGAATTTACTAACGGAACTAGTTTTGAATGGGGAAGATGATGATGATGATGATGATGATGATGATGATGATGATGATGATGATGATGATTGGATGATGATGATAATGATGATGATGATGATGATGATGATGATGATGATGATGATGATGATGATGATGATGATGATGATGATGATGATGATGATGATGATGATGATGATGATGTTTAGTGTGTTGGGGTTGTTTTTTTTTTTGTTTGTTTGTTTTTTGTTGTTTTTTTTTTGGGGGGAGGCGTTTAGTTGTTTGTTTTTATTCGTTTTGTTTTGTTTTTGTTTTTGTTTTTTTTTTGTTTTTTGTTTTTTTAAGTTGTTATATTCATTTTGTACATTGATTTTACTACAGTCCACAGAATCGAGCAGCTTCGTATTCATAAAAAAAAGTGTTCGTTTTCAACATAAACGTAGAAAAGCGTTAGGATTCTAATTAACCCAAAAACAGCAAATCTTTTGGATGCCCCTGGGACGAATCAAATTTTTATGAGAAAAATATAAATTCACTTCCAAAATTATAAGAAGAGACCCTAATCGGAAAGTTTCTGAGAATAAAAAATGAAGAAAGAAAGAAATTTGACAGTTGTGACCAGTAAGTATTCACTTTACATCGAGTACAGTTAGAGAATTTAATAAAACGCCTCTTTATTTGTGGCCCACTGTCTCTACACGGTTAAATGTCGGGCGATTTTGATGTTAAACATAATCTTAAATGAAAAAAAAAAATGATGCCCTTCCGCCACGACACCATAAGATATCATCGCCTAGGCATTCCACGAAGGAATATTATAGATATTTCATCAAACAAGATGTCTGATGTCAACAGAAATCACCCACGTTGTCCAAGTGAGCAAATTGGGGGTTAATAATATTGCTCGAGGGAAATAAAACCAAAGTGCCTGAAGCGGGGATCGAACCCGGGACTTCCAGGCCACAGTGCAATGCCTTAACCACTCGCCCACCTGCAATAGTGTTAAATAGGATATTCAGGTTACAGTTTTACGTTGTGTTGATGGTGGTATGATATCATAGTTCCTTAATTTAGGTGATAATGAATATGTCTAACAGTTCATAGTTATCACGCATCACGCATCACGTATCTATCACGTGATCATTCTCATTCAGACCTGCTTTCTTGTTAGGAAAATTCGTAGAACTACGATTTATTTTTTTTTTACCATCTACACAGCAAAATAAGTTCTACTCAAATTCAAAAATGATTTTGAAACTGATAATATAGCACTAAATCTAAATCTAAATAGCTTTACTGATTCTGAAGCAGTTTTTAAAATAAAATTAAAAGTCATCTTTTTCTGTTATATTTAGATGGTATGTGGAAAGAACCAATTGAGCATTTTTTTTTTTCAATAAATTAAAGTTGAAAAAGAATGGATAAGCTATCTCGAACCCAGGGCCTTCCGATCGGAAAGTGAATGTCATACCACAAGACCACATTGCCCCACGAAAGGCATGCTATTCATCCCATAGGCGAATTTTGTCTATTCCAAGGGAAGACTAGAATAACCCGGGTATCAGCCTCAGTGCAGCGTCGCAAACTAAGCAAGGCAGGGTGAGGCATAGAGAATGCACCACTCCCTAGTCTGTGGGGTGAGGTGACTTACTCAGGGCAACACAGCTTAGCGGGTATTCGAACACCGTACCTTTCGGATACGAACCAAAGACCGTACCGGCGAGCCACGCTGCGCCATAACAAACGATGCAGAGTCATAAATTTCACATTCCATGTTATTTTTCCTCTAAAATTTCTTTTTGTCATCGGATGTCCCATGACAAAATACCACTTCGATACGACAGGCAGGCAGGGCCCAGATTATTGTCCTGGCCTATTATAGACTTACGGCCAGGCAAATCCCACGCCACGACACTTTGTTTACCTTAGCAACCCGTGTCAGGCGAGTTGTCATCCGACTGTAACCATTGTCTGTCTATGACAATATTTTCATGTCCGGAGTCGATAAGGACCTTTGACCTCTCTCAAATCCAGATTTTCGTCGCCACTTATGGACTGATCTCTTGGCCTATGATGGGTTTGGTATAGGACTTTAAAGGTCTTTGCTGAGATTTCGATCTCAGACCATATGACTCAAGAAAAGGTCTCTTTTTTTTTTTTTTTTTTTTTAATTTTTTTTTTTTTTTTTTTTTTGGTAAAAACATTGCTCACTTCTCAGGCTGATTTTTATATATATATATATATATATATATATATATATATATATATATATATATATATATATATATATATATATATATATATATAATGTGATTGCTCAAAGGAATTGAATGGAATGTTTGGGCGGTTGTATTAAAAGTCGCCAGATAGATTTGTTTTATTTCTAATGTCGTTAAAGAAGAATACTAATTCTGTTGTACTCTAGAAAAACCGCATATTTTAAAATTTGGCCAGAAAACTCGTCCTTTATATATTGATCGATTTAAATGAATGGTTCTTCATGGAGTCTCAGGTTTGAAAGTTTTTTTTTTGTTTTTTGTTTTGTTTTTTGTTTTGTTTTGTTTTTTTTTTTGTTTCTTTTTTGCCAAGATGAGGGTCATTTAAATCGATCGATATTTGGACTATTTTTCTAGCCAAAATTTAAAATATGTGGTTTTTCCAGAGTAAGACAGAATTGCCGTTGATAAAATTATAATTTATTGTACAAATGTTATGATATTGTATTAAAACATAATAAATTTATGTAAATAAAACTCTTATTTAAAATAATAATCTTGTAGTATTTATTGCCTTTAATCTTGAATGATAATAGAGCTGTAGTTAGGGATTTGCACATAATTACGAAGAAACAATTTATGATTCACTGAGGCCTGCTGGGGGATTAATGCACCATTCTTAAAAGCGTATTGAGTTTGGTGAAACAGAGGAAAGCCATTCTTGTACCGACTTGTATTTCAAAAATGAATTTTAAAGATTAGATTTGGAGGGATGGACAAATTAGGAAGCTGGGATTCGTGTAAGATAAGGATCTGGAAAAAAAATGTTTTTTTTGTTTGTTTGTTTTGTTTTTGTTTTTCTTTTTTGTTTGGGGTGGGGTGTTGTTTTGTTTTGTTTTGTTTTTTTCTTGTATATTTGTTTGTTGTTTTGTGTGACATTTTTTGTTCTGTTATTATTGTTTGTTTATTTGTTTGCTTTTTGTTTTTGTTTTTATGTTTTTGTAATTTTTCTTTCTTCATTGGCACTGTTTCATACACACTGTATTAGATAGAATGTTTAGATGAACACAAATATTTTTAATCTTTGTCACAATCCGGTCAGGGACCTGGCTTAACATCGCTTTATTATTTTTAAATAGGAAAGGCGACCCGAGATAATACTCTTTGGAGACGATTCATAACATAAGACGTCTCCATATATTCAGGTCTGACATAGGCACTTATGGGCCTAGTTTAACATTGTTGTAACGGACAATATTTTGTGTCATTTTTAAAAATTTCCAATACAACAATGAGCTCATAAGGGATTGTGTTATCAGACCTACAAATAAGTGCACGTCGGTAACATGAATATGCAGTGAGGGCATGTTAACATAGGGGCAGTATTATATTGTTTTCACAAGCACATCCATTTGTTTTACAAACTGACCAAATGTGTGAATCTGACTGTCTACCCTGGGTGTGTAAGTATGTATGTATGTATGTATTTTGGACTTCTACACATTGTCCAAAAACCATGTGGGGCCCATTATTTTAATTATGTGTGAAATGACACATTCTAGACATTGCGACATGCACTGCAGTCTAAACAAAAGATTTTCTTCCCAAAGGACACAGAACAATAATAAACTCGGAAGTAAAAACATACAAGACTTATTTCTAAAGTTTCATCTCTCAGTTGACACAAGAATCGTTTATAGTTATCTCCCTTACAAAAACATTAGGCTAGAGTTGTTTCCCGTGTGGCATTGATCAAATGTCGGCCATATTGTTGTCTTCTGAAAACAGCCTCTAGGAGATTTCTGACACCAGCGAGGGTGACCAAGCAAGCCTCACAACAATGAATTTATGAATGTAAATGTGTAGCCAGTGTTATGTGACAAATTTATCCTAGCTAAGTTTCCCACGTACAATTTAACATTGGTCTCATGCGAATAATACAAAAATCATTATAGAGTGGTACCAAATTGTTGTGCTAAAACACGCTTTAAACACAGCGGACCAAATGAATCAAAAGACTAGCTTCTTCTTCTTCTTCTTCTTCTTCTTCTTCTTCTTCTTCTTCTTCTTCTTCTTCTTCTTCTTCTTCTTCTTCTTCTTCTTATTATTATTATTATTATTATTATTATTATTATTATTATTATTATTATTATTATTATTATTATTATTATTATTATTATTATTATTATTATTATTATTATTTATTATTATTATTATTATTATTATTATTATTATTATTATTATTATTGTTATTATTATTATCATCATCATCATCATCATCATATCATTATTATTATTATTATTATTATTATTATTATTATTATTATTATTATTATTATTATTATTATTATTATTATTATTATTATTATTATTATTATTATTATTACGGTCAACTGGATTTAAGTTCATCACAGAGGTGTGAACAATAGAATTTAACTGTATCCCCTGTTAGTGTCAATCTTTCGCGACAGCCAATCGGGTGTGTGGTCGAACCATTCGTCATAGTCATCACATAGATGTGAATTTATCGGTATCCCGTGTCAGTGTCAACGACTGCTATCGTCACTTGCATGATCATGGGTCACCTGATCAATGGTGCGATGGGTAGTGAGCAGAGTCTACTTATAGAGTCCTATGATATCCTATGTAATGAGTGAAGGGTTTTGTTTGTCGAAGGCTGTCACCTCCCGAATGGGTAGACAATGTATTTGTAATCCATTACTTATGCAACCGTTAAGAGTGGCATATTCGTTAATTGTTTTGTGCAGTTGGATTTGTTAGATCATATTGGAGCCAAGTGGCCGATGAAGTAACCCAAAAATAGACGTGAAACAGTTCTCCCTGATTACTATGTTGACAGTAATAAATCTGAAAAAAAAAATGCCCAATTTCATGGCCGCTTAATTGGGACGATTTGTCGGGAACTGAGCCGTCCCATTAAACCGGCTTGGACTGTATAACGATTATTGGATAACTCACCCGCCTGGATTTCCGTCGAGCAGTCCTCGATTCCAGAGGACGTTGATCTATTGAGTCCCTGCCGCGGTTCCTCGTCTTCCTCAGCTTCTTTCATGGCCTCAACTTTGGGTTGGTCCAGTGTGGAAGAATCGAGTCTACAGCGTGGAGAAGGATGAGAACGCCCTGGTGTGACGTCACAGAAATTTGGACTCTTTGGAGGAAATAACATAGGCATTAGTGCGGGGCGGTCCTTGGCAAGCTTAAGGACCACGGTCCTACGGTCCTTGGGAAATGAAGACAGCAAGGACCGGTCCTAGGACCGGTCCTTTTCGACATTGAACATTCCTGAGAGACTGTTGGAAATTCGAACCGGTTTGACCTTTGAGACCGTGGGATCGTTCATTCTTGAACCGTTAAAGACCGCTACACGATGAAAACCGTGGTCTACAGGAGTAAAACACACGGAGTAGTCACACTCATTTCAAATTGTAACCTAATTAGAGAAGAGGGGTGATGCCTTCTTTATTTGCTCACCGTACTTCATTGTTACTTCGATAATTTAATAAAATTTGAAATTTATCCCCATTAACGGAGATAATGGCATCGCCCAAGGCGTTGATCGAGTTGTTCGTGGCGTTGATACACACACGCAACTCCTACCCCCCCCCCCCCCACACACACACACATATTAGAAGGCAGCGAGCATTGAAGAGTAAGAGAGAGACGTGAAGTTATAATAAGAGGGGGTGGATGAGGTAATAAGAGGGGTCGATGGTGACTTTTCGCCAGATCTAACAAACTCAGCTACCCATTCATTGCTGAGTAGACAGGGATTTAGAAAAAACTCGACTGCACCCGGGATCGATCTCTGGCCCTTTGCGTATAAAGAGAGTGCTCTATCAACTGAGCTATCGGGGTCCCCAAATATTCTATTGGACTTTTTTAAAATTCAGACGTTATAACTGGTTTTTTTGGAAGGAAGAAACTAATGAAACTCATATTATTTGATTAGTAAAAACACCAAACGAAATTTTAATATAATTGTATTATTTTAAATGACAACACTGCGATAGAAAGGAGTGGTGACAAGAGATGGACAAAAGAAAACAAAGAATCGGATTTGCTACTTGCTAGGTTCGACACACACACACACACACACACACAAACACACAAATCTTTAGTAGTCACATACATTTCAAACAATAACCCATTAGAGAAGAGGGGTCATGCCTTCACCATAGATAATTGTCATTGCGATCATTATGGTGTAGTAAATTTTGAAATTTACCCCGTATAATGGAATCGTCCAAGGCGTGCGCCTCCTGTTCCCCCCATCTCACACACGAAAGGGCGGTTTGCGGAGTGAAGGTTGGTGGTCGTCTGCCTGTATGGTCGTCTGTGTCGTTTAGTGTTTGGCAAAGGGGGGGGGGGGGTGGGTGCGATTAATTAAGTGGGATGGGTGGTGATTGGTGGAAGATAGGCAACCGAAGGCAACGAATCGCTGGGGAAGTAGTAGGCTATGGCGCGAGACCGAGGGTGATCAGACCGGTCTTCAGCGCGGCACTAGTTGAAAGGTGATAAGAAGTGAGGACCGCCGCCGGTCTTCACTATGGGACCGATCCCCGGTTCACAGCTAAAAGACCGTGGGACCGGTCCAAAGGACCGGTCCTCAGCGCGGCACTAATAGGCATGTTTCTGATTACAGATCAAAGGTGACTTTGTGACTGTGACTCAGTCAGTCAGTGGAAAATGGATGGACAAATAATGGGGAAGAGACGTTGATCAGAAGTCCAGAAAGAAAGAGGATGAAGAGATATGAGTATAGAGAGTTAGCAAGAGAGAGAGAGAGAGAGAGAGAGAGAGAGAGAGAGAGAGAGAGAGAGAGAGAGAGAGAGAGAGAGAGAGAGAGAGAAAGAAAGAGAGAGAGAGAGAGAGAGAGAAAGAAAGAAAGAAAGAGAGAGAGAGAGAGAGAGAGAGAGAGAGAGAGAGAAAGAAAAGGAGTAGGAGGAGTAGTAGTAGTAGTACCAGAAGAAGAAGAAGAAGAAGAAGAAGAAGAAGAAGAAGAAGAAGAAGAAGAAGAAGAAGAAGAAGAAGAAGAAGAAGAAGAAGAAGAAGAAGAAGAAGAAGAAGAAGAAGAAGAA
This sequence comes from Berghia stephanieae, assembly GCF_034508935.2. Classification (NCBI taxonomy): domain Eukaryota; kingdom Metazoa; phylum Mollusca; class Gastropoda; order Nudibranchia; family Aeolidiidae; genus Berghia; species Berghia stephanieae. The sequence continues at coordinate 36,734,937 of NC_088368.1, read as the reverse complement.
GAAGAAGAAGAAGAAGAAGAAGGAGTAAGAGGAATACGCGCTCAAAGTGCTTTACAAACGGTCCCTGACGAACAGCAACACGAAACCTATACAACGAGTAGATAAAAACGAAATATAAAAATTCAAGCGATGTCAGTAACTAGCATAATGGTGACGATAATTTCTATTCTTAACACTGTTTACGGCCAGGTTCTCATTTTACACCTGAGTACGGTCAGAGAATGTTGTAGTAAAGAGCCGTTTCCAATCACTCAACTATGCGGTGAGCGAGGCTCGAACCCCGGACCTTCCGATCTGAAAGCGTTTGTGTCATACCACAAGACCACATTACAGCCGCACAAGTAGATAAAAACGAAATAAAATATAAAAATCACAAGCCATGTCAGTAACTAGGATAATGGTGAGGATAATTTCTATTCTTAAGATGAGAAAGAACAGATTGATAAGCCGGTCGCGTGACTCAAGTATGTAGCAGGGAAATCAAGACTGGGGCAGAGCCAGCAGGTGCTCGAGAGAGATCCTTGAGGCGCTCCTCACTTTGCTTAAAGTTAAAGATATCAACAGGTTTTACCATCTCTCGTCTTTTGAGAGTTCCCCTTGATGTTTAAGTGGGCGAGTGCCTGAGAAAGCACAGCCAGTGTTTTTGCTGTATATGATAATATGCGACCTACGTAGTCAAAATGGTGTTATATTGGACAGATCTAGATAAGGAAAAAGGAGATTTAAAATCAAAGTAGTCAGAAATTAGAGTTCGGTATCTTCCGTGTCCGACGTGCACTTATTTGCAGGTCTGATAACCCACTTCCTTATGGGTTCATTGTTGTATGGAAATCTCAAAAACAAAATGACACAAAAATGTGTCCATTACAATAATGTTAAATTAGGCCCATAAGTGTGTTCGGATGTCAGACCTGCATATATGTACACTCTGTCCGTATCTTCTATCATTTTAAATATATATTTTTTAAATTCCCTTTATTCATCTCATAGGGGAAATTTGTCTCTAGGGTCTATTCCAAGGGAAAGACTGAAGTAACCCAGGCGTCAGCCGCAGCGCACGCCTAAGCTGAGCTACGGCAAGGTGATTTGCTCAAGGCCACACGACGCAGCGGATATTCGAACTCGGTACCTTTCGGGTACGAAGCAAAGACCTCACCACTGAGCCTAACTCTTTTTCTTTAGTTTTTCTGGTCTGATCCACCCCGTGTTAACACCGTTTTACGATGATTAGTCACATATTAAGAAGACACGAGTACATAGATCAACAATAAATACGCTTAGCCTTAACGGCTTAGAATGTGTTTTATTATTATTGTTTATCCTGTGCTACATTGAAATGAAACAACAGAAATTATGACTGAGATAAGATAATCAGATTGTTTATGCTTGTGTTATTGTTGTTGGTTTTGATAATAACACAAGTAGTTGTGGTGAGAGTGTGTCTTAAGTGTTGTGAACAAGGGGTTTTTAAATGGAATTTTTAAACAACATCCTAAGCCCACCTCCCCTCCCTCCCCCTCCCCTTTCCCCTACCACCTTTCATACATCTTACAGACATTTATCACACTTGCACGCGCGCTTTTTTGGGTTTTTTTTTTTTTCTCTGTTTGAGACTATTCAATTTTATATTTTTAGCATTTGCTTTTGTTATTGATTTTACTGCTATCTATATTCCTGTGTCTGGTTGGTTTTTGTTTTTTTTGGTTTTTTTTTTTGTTTGTTTTTGTTTTGTTTTTTTGTTGTTTTTTTTTTAAATACATTTTGTTTATCGTTTCATTTGTGTGTGTGTGTGTGTGTGTGTGTGTGTGTATGTGTGTGTGTTTGTGTGTGTATGTGTTTGTTTGGGTCTGTGTGTTTTTTTTTGTTCCTTTATTTTCTTTTTGTTTTTTGTTTTTTGTTGTTTTTAGGGGATTTGCTTGGGTTTTGTTTGTTTGTTTGTTTGTTTGTTTGTTTGTTTGTTTGTTTGGTTTTTTTTTTTTTTTTTTTTTGGGGGGGGGGGGGGGGGGGGGGAAGTGATATATTTTAATTTTAAAAAATTGTTTTGTTGTTTTTTTTGTTTTGTT